>NC_090656.1:72022702-72370202 GCF_040937935.1 Hyperolius riggenbachi | reverse complement strand
AAATTTAAAACACATACAAATAAGAACTATGTTTCTTCCTGAGTAAAATGAGCCATAAATTACTTCTCTCCTATGTTGCTGGCATTTACGGTAAGTAGTAGAAATTTGACATTACATTTTGGGCTAGTCCATCTCTCCATAGGGGATTCTCAGCATGGCCTTTATTCCTTATAAAGACACTACCAGAAAAAGATTTATACACAGATGCTGACCAGCCTCCCTGCTCACCGTATACTTTTTTGGCAGTTGGACTGAGCAACTGCCATTCACTAAGTGCATTTTTTAAATAAAGAAATCCCTGTAAAACCCCCATGAGGAGATGGGCTAGTCTAAAACCTGTCAGTTCTGTCAGATTTCTACTACCTACTGTAAGTGACAGCAACATAGGATAAAAGTAATTTATGGCTCATTTTGCTCTGGAAGAAACATACTTCTTAATTGTGTATGTTTACATATATTTTTAATTTTAACCTATTTTGGTTCCTGGACGTAGAAACTACGTCCAGAAACCATGCGCGCTACCGCGCGCTCCCACGGCCGATCGCGTGCGTGCACGCGCGCTCCTGGCCCGTGGTTCGTTAGCCAGGCAATCAGTGAATCGGGCTATGGTGCCCAATCACTGATTGCTCTCCCCCGCTGAAAAAGCGACAGCTTCTCTCGGAAGCTGTGCTTTTTCTGGCTGTCGCCTCCCCCATGCGTCACTCTAAGCGTGTGTTACGCTTAGAGTGACGTCATGTAAACAAACTCCTGTGGCCAAAAAGTAAAACTACAACTAAAATAAAAAAAATAAAAAAATCAGCACACATTTACATTAAAAACCTATAGTTTCCATCCCACCCTCCCAAAAATACCCACACAAAAAATGTTTAATATATAAAAAAAAAAAGCTTTACAATAAAAAAAAAATGTAAATATTTACCTAAGGGTCTAAACTTTTTAAATATCAATGTAAAGATGAAATATTTCTATTTTTTTTTTTTTTATTTTGAACTTGTAAATAGTGATAGATGCAAAACGGAAAAAATGCACCTTTATTTCCAAATAAAATATTGTCGCCATACATTGTGATAGGGACATAATTTTAATGGTGTAATAACCGGGACATATGGGCAAATACAAAACGTGAGTTTTAATTATGGAGGCATGTATTATTTTAAAACTATAATGGCTGAAAACTGAGAAATAATGATTTTTTCTGTTTTTTTCTTATTCTACCTGTTAAAATGCATTTACAGTAAAGTGGCTCTTAGCAAAATGTACCCCCCAAAGAAAGCCTAATTGGTGGTGGAAAAAACAAGATATAGATCAGTTCATTGTGATAAGTAGTGATAAAGTTATAGGCTAATCAATGGGAGGTGAACATTGCTCAAGTGAAAACGACGGAACGCGAATGGGTTAAGATTTTCGCGACAGAGGTCCTTTAAGATATTATCACTGGAGATTAAATGACAACTGTGTCAAACTTCTTTTAATTCAAAGCTGTACTGAAATAATGAAGAAGGGAAGCAGTTTCAAATAGTTCTTAATAGTTTTTGAACTAATTCTGGGAATACACGGGTCGATTTTGCCTCTCAACTCCGCGCCCGATCGTTTTCCGCGCTCGATTATGCGGGGGAAATTTTCTTATCTTCCATTTGTTTTTCTTATCTTTTCCCATTGTTCCCTATGCATTATTGAGCGCGGGATCGATCGGCTGGGAGATCGGACATGTCGGAAACGATTAATCGAGCCATCTAAATGGCCCAAAATCGAGCGTGTATTCCCAGCATAAGACATCTCTGCCTTATCTGCTGTTTCTGGATAAGTAATATTATGAACTTAAGCAGGGTCACACTTGAGCAAATCCACAGCGTTTTGCTGCATATAAAAACCACATGCTTAATCACATATAATGATAGTCTATGGTGTTGCTGCATTTTCTGGAGCCAATTGCGATTCCGCTTACCGTTTAAAAAAAAATGTACAACCTGCTCTACTTTGCTGCACAATGCATACGGTTTCCAAGAGAAATAATTGACTACTGTTAAAAAACAGTTTTCGGCAGTGTTTTTTAATCACCAACAATCACTGGGAATTTCAAAAAAGCTTTGCCAATGTATATAAATGGGGCTGAATCCACTATTGCGATTGCCATTTAGGGTAAATCACAATTGCAGCATTTTGAACGCAAGAAACATATAGAAACGCTGCAAAATCACTTTGAAGAGTAGAGTTCCAGTAATTTGGGGGCTGAGCGATTTGAATTTTAAATAAAGTTAATTATACTTACCTGGTGTCCCGATGTCTGGCTTCAGTTTTTATTTAAAAAAATGAAACGGTAATCAGAAGCACTGCACAGTTTACTGTACAGCACTTCAAAATGAAGAGAAACGTAATCGCAATTGCCCTATTTATCGCTGTACACAGCTCTGCTGCGATTTAAAAGCGCTGCAACGAGTCCTGGTGGGTTCCAGATCTAAGACAGGAAAGAGTACACTCCCATACAGATGTTCTTTCAGCTCTCTTGAGATCATGCCATTGCTATTTTGAGGAACATTCTGGGTCACCAAAACACAAATTAGATTTTCTTTTTCCTAACTCAAAAAATACTCCTTGCTTTGGTGGAGAAAAGCAGAGGGAAACGTTAAGCCTGTTCATTATTTTTCCCCCCTTTCATTTGTGACAATAGAAAAGAAGATTACCATATTGACACGGGTCCATTTAAAGCGCTGATAAATTTGCAGAAGGAAAGCTGCAATTTGTAACAATAGGCAGCCGTTAAAAGATTGTTAGGAATGAATTTGGCTGGGGGCCAGGGCCTCCCCCGGCCGTCACACTGTACTCAGCAAATCCTCCAGCCCTGTTGCGCCAAGTCACAGCGCGAAGACGCTCTCTACGGATCCTGCCTGTGGCTTCATTTGTATTCCAGGGCAGCTCCACACGAAGACTTAGCCTGCCCACATTCTAATTGCTTTTGTTGCCGTTTCAACGGCCTATAAAAAGCGATGACAATTGCCTCTTTTACATATTGTATCTGAGATTACTGTCCACCCAGAAAGCAATCTGTGTCTCCTTTACTCAAATACTTCCTGCGCTGATGGGTTTTTTATGCTTGCATTTGTAATGTAAGAAATTGCTTGATTTTTTTTTCTCTGTAAGCATTTCCGCTAACCACTATAATGACACTTTCTCCTTGTCTACCTCTTTTTCCTCTCACAATTCCCTATGTGAATGAGTCATGAAGCCCTGTGTCATAGGATAACTAGAGGTCTAACCGGGGTCAGAGTGACGTGGCATCAAAAGATAATCTGTTGAGGTCGTTAGTGGATGATTTGATAGATTTTGGGAGCTTCTAATGTTGCCCTTGAGCTCCTGTAGGATGAATATATTATTATTATTATTTCTGTGACAGCTCTGATTTAACCAGGCCATTACATATTCAAAGAAAAAACCGCAGTTTCAGCTAAGTATCTTATGGAGGCTACAGTGTCACATGTTGCAATTTTTTCTGTTCAATTGTACCCCAATTCGATTAAAATGATTGATTGTGTGAAACAAATTGAGATAATCTTTTCTTTTTTTTTTTTTTGATTGATAAATTTGATTGAAATTGAAGTTTTTCTTGATCAAAATTGATCAGAAAGGTTGGAAAAAATCAGATCGATAGTTGGCAGAAATGGAATGGTGTGTGGTGTCTTGTATGAAAGTCATTCAACATAATACATTTTAACCACTTCAGCCCTCAGTCGTTTTCACTTTATGCATCCGAGCAATGTTCACCTCCCATTCATTAGCCTATAACTTTATCACTACTTATCACAATGAACTGATCTATATCTTGTTTTTTCCGCCACCAATTAGGCTTTCTTTGGGGGGTACATTTTGCTAAGAGCCACTTTACTGTAAATGCATTTTAACAGGAAGAATAAGAAAAAAACTGAAAAAAAATCATTATTTCTCAGGTTTCGGCCATTACAGTTTTAAAATTGTACATGCCTCCATAATTAAAACCCACGTATTGTAATTTCCCATTAGTCCCAGTTATTTCACCATTTAAATTATGTCCCTATCACAATGTATGGCAACAATATTTTATTTGGATATAAAAGTGCATTTTTTCCATTTTGCATCCATCACTATTTACAAGCTTATAATAAAAAAAATGAAATATTTCATCTTTACATTGATATTTAAAACGTTTAGACCCCTAGGTAAATATTTACGTGTTTTTTTTTTTTTATTGAAATGTTTTTCGTTTTTTTATTAAACATTTTATGTGGGTATTTTTGGGAGGGTGAGATGTAAATATTATTTTTTTTCATGTAAATATATATGTATTTTTATGAGTTTGTTTACATGCCGTCACTCTAAGCGTAACATGTACGCTTAGAGGGACGTAGGGAGGCACAAGAGGCAGAAAAAGCGAGGCTTCTGAGAGAAGCAGTCGCTTTTTCTGCAGGGAAGAGGAATCAATCATCAGGCACCATGGCCCGATTGATTGATTCCTGGGCTAACGATCCGCAGCTGGGAGCATGCGTGCATGTGCACGATCGGGCGCGGGAGCACACATGGCCTTCTTGACGTAGCTTCTACGTCCAGGAGGCTTAAATGGTTAAGTTTAAAAATAAAGAAACTTTATTTGTCAAAGTGACACATTAGATAGACTGTATTTCTTCACTGTAGTAAATGTATTAGTGTTGTTGATTAAAATCAATGAGGAATAGATTTGTTAATGCTAGGTACATTTTCTAATGTTGTTTGTGTTGTGTGCCTTTATACATAGCAGTGATGGCACAGAACACCTCATAGTCATTCACAAATTAAAATGTATGTATTATTACCTCTAGTTTATACAGTTTATTTTATTTGATCGTTTTTGTTGTGATTGTGTAAAAATTGTGCATATGTGTGTGGTACATTGGTTACAAGAGTCTATTTTTTTATTTGAGCAAAAAAAAAAAAATTATCTGATTGAAAAAAAAAAAATGTTTTGTGTGTGGTCACCATTGTCGTGTTGTAGAAAACATTTCCTAACTAAAGGGGCCAATACACAATAGAATCAAATTCGATTTTCCCATTTATTCAACCAAAAGGATCGAATACAGAGACATTTTTCTTTTCAATTGATAAAAAAATAAGTTTTTTTTAAATAAAAGATATGATTGGATGTGTTGGAAAAATCAGTTGATTGCTTTGAAAACGGAATGTGTATGGTAGGTTTTGATAAAATATTGTAATAGATCAAAATCTTATAAAAATTGTATTGTGTATGCCTACCTTAACCACTCTGCGGCCGCCTAACGCAGAATGACAGCCGCAGAGTGGCTTTTTTGTTCCTCGATAGAGATGGCCCGAACGGTTTGCCGGCGAATGGTTCCCAGCGAACTTCTGTGGTTCGCGTTCGGGGAGAACCGCAAACTTTTCCGGAAGTTCGATTTGCCCCCATAGTGCTCCATTAGGGTCAACTTTGACCCTCTACATCACAGTCAGCAGGCACATTGTAGCCAATCAGGCTAAACTCCCTCCTGGAGCCCCACCCCCCCTTATAAAAGGCAGGCAGCGTCAGGCATTGGACTCACTTGTGTGCCTGCAGTAATTAGAGAAGGGAGAGCTGCTGCAGACTCTCATAGGGAAAGCATAGTTGGGCTCTTGTAGGCTTGTTAGTTTGATCTTTGCTGATTCTTATTGCTAAAATACACCCTTCAACAGCTCTTTTGAGAGCAAATCTTGTTCTTGTGATCTATTTTTTTTTATTTATTTTTTTATGTGGCCCACTTGCAAGTGTTCAGTACCTCACCTTTATCAAAATGAATGAGGCATGGATCCCGGAGGGCTACTGCCTGCCCGAAGACTAAGTCAGTCCCCACACACAGCATCTCTGCCTGCACGCCGTGTGACTGCCTGCCCCAAGACTAAGTCGCTCCCCACATAGCATCTCTGCCTGCAGGCCGCTTGACTGCCTTCTTCGCCACCATCAACAGGGTCCAGGACTCCAGGCGGATTCCTGAATTTTTAAGGCCGCTGCTAGCAGCAGCCGTTATAATAATTTTTCTGGTGCGTGTACATGCCTGCCCAATTTTTCTGGCTGCACTGCAACTGCAACAACAACGCAAAAGGCCTGTACTTGTGTCAATTCCCCTTCATGATCATTACCTTGCCGCGATGAAGGGGCTTGCGTATCACAATGAAGCAATGACCGACGGCTATATGAGTGTCTCGGGGGGGGGGAGGAGGGAAGCAGGGCTGTCACACCCAAGATAATAAGGTCCTTGCTTCATTGTAGACAGACCAATTTTGATCAGCTGGAGGTCACTGTTGTTCTGTCATTGAGCTACCACAGCCCCGCGACCATATGGGCTTATGAAAACTGCCACGGCCTGCACTCTCGCCATGGGGCGCATCAGTCCAGCACAGCCGTCATTACACAAACAGCTGTTTGCGGTGCGTTACACAGTGAGTTTGGTCTGTCAGTTTGAAGCAGTACTTTAACTACACTCCCTGATTGATGTATACACATGCAAGATGTTTTAAAGCACTTTAGGCCTGCAATTTAGCATTCATTGTGATTTCTCCCCTTAAAACATTGCTTTGCGTCAAATCCAAATTTTTCCCCGGGACTTTTGGTGTCTATCCCACTCATCCATGCAAAAACTCAGATGTTAGACCCCTTGAAACATCTTTCCCATCACTTTTGTGGCCAGCATAGGTGTTTCTAGTCTTCAAAGTTCACCTTCCCATTGAAGTCTATTCAGTTCGCAAAAGTCGGAGGTTTGGGCCATCTCTATTCCTCGATCACGCCATATGGTGTGATCTCACGAGGAGAGAGATCAAATGGAAGCGCCCATTAGTAAACAGAGCCAGCACCAGTGATCAGCCTGCCAGCCTATTTTTTAATATACAGGGGCTGGCAGACAGGTTTTTTTCATATACGGGGGGAAATCATTTGTATAGTGCTGCAATCTCCTGCAGCATTGTACAGGGGACAGCCTTGTCACTTAACTGTACCACGGAAGGGCTCACAATCTAATTCCTGCCCTAAGCATAATGGGCTCAATTCAGTAAACCGTGCTAAGTGTTAGCACGCATGGGAAAAGCCCTATAGTAGTAGTATAGCCTAAAGTTAGTTTAGGAGTGATAAATTCACATTGCGCGCAAAGTCCCGTGCGCAAAACTTTGTGCGCGCACAGCGCGGTGCGCGCGAAACGGCGCATCGTGGTGCGACGAAAATGGCGCACCCGATGTGCCTATAAAGTCGCGCAAAGTCCCACGCGCAAAAGTTTGCATGCAAAACGTTGCATCGCGGTGCGACAAAAACGGCGCACCCGATGCGCCTATAAGGTCATATTGGGTGCGACTTTAACGTCGCACCACTTTGCGCGCAATGTGAATTTAGTAAACGGTGCTAACCCAGTTAGCACCCTAGTTATCACGCCCAAAGTCTTTAGGTGTGCTAACTGAGTTAGCACCGTTTACTGAATCAAGCCCAATGTATGTTTAAGTATGTATCATGTGATCTATGTAACGTAGTCTAGGGTCATTTTTTTTTTTTTTTTAATACGGTCCTTTTTAATTAATTTTAAAAAAAAATGCAGCAGCAATCAGAGACCACCAAAAGAAAGCCTGATTTGTGAGGAGAAAAGGAGGTAAAATTTATTTGGGTGCTAAGTTGTATGACCAAGCAATAAATCATTAAAGTGGCGAAGTGCTGAATTGTAAAAAATTGTCTGGTCACTGGGGGGGTATAAACCTTGGGTCCTCAAGTCGTTAAGGGAGGTTTTATTGAAAAGGGATGGTCAGAAATTTCTGTTGGAATGAAAATGTCCAATTTTCCAACCAGAATTCGGCTTTCCACAGTGGTAATTGGAATTTGCCATTTGGAAATTGGAGTCCCACAGAAATCCGATTTGCCACAACTTGGTAATTTTAGCCCAATCATAGAACTTGAAAACATTGAACCAATCAGAATGCAGATTTTTTTCAGTGAAAATCCAACTGCTGCAGTAATTATAGACCGATCACCAGACTCAAATACTACTGAGTATTTTTGAGTCATCTGATTGGCCTAAAATGTCCATAGTTTTCTGATTTTTGTGGTAAATCACTGTATTCTCTGATTGGTCCAATACTACCGAGTATTCCTAATTTTTCATAATTCAGAAAATGCCGAGTTCCCAATCATCCTGCTGCCCTGTGCCCTCCTCAGAAAAACTAATGCCTGCCACATGAACAAACAGCCCTGCCTAACTGAACCTTTTAAACCACAGGTGTCGAACTCCAGGCCTGGAGGGCCAGATCCATGCCAGTGTTTCGGATGGACTGAGAAAGAGAGGAATGTGTTCTACCTGATGGGCCACACCTTTCCTGATTCAGACCCATCAATCAGTTCAGATTGTTCAGATTCTTCAGAATTCGTTTGAGCTGTGTCAAACATGTGTGAGGACCTCGGCCCTTGAAGGATCGGTTTGACATCTCTGTTTAAAACAACTGAAATTCCAGGGTGGTTGATCAGCATTAGAGGAAGACTTCCAGGATTATGAGAAAGTGCTGCAGCAGCTCAGGTGTGCCCTTTTACTTCTCATTCATTTCTTCTTTACTCACCCAGAGCATTAAACAACTTTTTAACACCTTCAAGTCCCTACTTTGCCCTCCACCTCCTTCTTCAACGTCATGTTTGTCAGCTATATTTTATATCACACTTTATTAGCAAAATGTATACAATATTGAACAGCTTCCAAATGCAACCCTTTACACCAGTCCATCTATCTCCTCCATCTTCCTCCTGTTTGTCTATTTGCACCCCCATTAGAAACTCCTTCTTCACCTCTATACTTTGCGAGTCCCTCTCTGTGACCACCTTTCTTTCTATCAACCTTCACTGACATAACTGAACTGGCCATGCACCAGTTTAACTGATTTAACTGACCACACGCAGTCGCCGTGAAAGTTCTGTGCATGCACAGTAGAGGTTTTTGTCATACTGTGCAGGTGGAGAGTGCTCCCATACACAGGATCGTGATTGGGAGGCACGCAGACCAGGGCCACGCATCAAAGGGAAAGTAGGGCGCTGTGGGGAACCGTAGTAGTGGTGTGTCCCAGCGCAAGCACAGGGCGACTGCATGGGGCTGGTAAAAGTCCCAGGTACGATAAACCTGTTTTCAAACAGTTAAGGTTCACTTTAAAGTGATCCGAGATAAACTTTTACTCATTGCATAATTGTGTTCCTTTCATATAGTTTATAGGGCATTCCTCAAGTACAATACTTTTTTTGTTTTTGTTTTAATACTCTAATTCTCAATAAACTGAACAAGCCTCGCCCACAGCTTCTCCAGTGCCTTGGCACTCTCAGATCCATGTAGCAAGTGCTTATGGGATCTCAGTCTGGGCAGGAGGAGGAGGTGATATTAATAGCCAGAGATTTCAGAGGCAGAGGGGAGGAGGGAGGAGGAGAGGGGAGTGAAGTTTTCACAGGCTGAGGGCTGGAGATGCAGAGCAGCTTGCCTGTGTGTAAATATCACAAACAGAACATGGCTGCCCTCATTGTATTACAGGAAGAAGTAATCATATACCGTTGAAGCTGTTTGCAGCTAGATTTGCTGTGTAAACTATCAAAACTTTAGATATGATATATAGACAAGTTACTTGTTATAGTTAGTTTTTCATCTCGGATCCGCTTTAAATGCTTTTGGATATCTTACTAAATCTGCAGGACTGAGCACCATAGGTCCAGAAATAATGACCTATTAATATAATATGTAATTAAACTAGGTCTAATGCTATAAGTCAGTGCACTTTAATTGATATTGATGCTTGACTTGTAAATCCATAGAACTATTAATTTAGTAGCACACGATGATAGGAATATGAATGGCAATATGAACAGGCTCTATTTACAATGGATATGAAATAAAAGGGGGAGGGGGGGTTCACACTTGTGTCGCCGGGAAATGCAAACAATCTGACACACATGATATTCCACACAATATGCATGTTCATTTGTGTTTAAAGGGATCCTTAAGCCTACAAAATAGAATCAGTGTTACTCACCTGGGGCTTCCACCAGCCCCCTGCAGCTATCCGGTCCCCTCGCAATCACGATTGGATCCTCCTGTCCCCCGCCACCAGCTACTTTCACTTTCGCCCGACAGGCTTACTGCCCCTGCGCAGGCCTGGCCACGCGTCTCCTTCTACGTGTTCCCGTCGGCAATAGCGTCATGCGCAGGTGCAGGACGCTTTTGCGGATGGGAATGCGTAGAAGGCTACGCGTGGCCAGGCCTCTCGGGCCTGTCTGCAAACAGAAAATATCTTCAAGCCACTTCCCTCTAGATTGTTAGCTCACAAGGGTAGGGAGCTCCTCCTAGTTTTTTGTTTTTTTGTTCTGCTGTAATTTATCATATATATATCTACCAGTATTAGTGATGAATACAATAAATAAATAAATAAATAAATAAATATACATAAAAAATAATAATAATTGGTGCTTTTCAGTGTGAGTTCACATTGCATGAAATCGCCAGAGTTTTAAAATATGCATGATCCCTGCACCAGCTTAACCTCCTTGGCGGTAACCCCGAGCTAGGGTCGGGGCAGAAAACCGCAGCTCAGAGCGGTAATCCCGACCTCTGCTAGGGGTGGCCGCCGGAGGCTCTATGCAGAGCAATGCGCACAGCGGGAGAGTTTCTACATACCTCCCAGGGATCCCAACATCGGATGCCATTCTTCTTTCTCTCCTCCGTGGTTCTGCTTCCTCCTGGTGAGATCTCACTTTACAGTTGCAGTGCCACCCGGAGGATGGAGGTATAACTGCAGCGCTGAAGCCCAGGGAGGTGAGTGATTGAAGAACTGCTGCAGATCTCCCTGGCAGCATGATTTTTTCCAGATTTTAGGGTCTGAAAGTGTGCAAAACAATTGTACCGCTTTTAGACCCTAAAATCCAGAAATAATCATACCGCCAAGGGGGTTAAAGCCACACAGAACTCTGGTGCCATTTGATCTCCAGCCAGATTCTAGAATAAAAATACAGTAAATAAATAAAGTCTGAGGCGAGTCGGCAGGAATTAGAAATTTGAAGCTATTGGGAAGAGTTTTATTTGAAGTTAAAACAATTCTAAGGTGATGCAGGAAACACACAAGAGCCTTTGCAATTTCAAATACCTCCCATACTGTATGAGTTGAGCAATATGTCTTAAAATTTTACACATGAAACTGGTAAAGTTGGTCAATCAAAATTGGATGTATTTGATGTGCTTATCAGGCTTAAAGGGAACCTAAACTGAAAGGGATATGGATTTTTCCTTTTAAACAATGCCAGTTGCCTGGAAACCCTGCTGATCTCTTTAGGTGCAGTAATGGCTGTATCACACACCTGAAACAAGCATGCAGCTAATCCAGTCTTACTTCAGTCTGAGCACCTGATCTGCATGCTTGTTCAGGGGCTGTGGCTAAAAGTATTAGAGACACAGGACCAGCAATGCAACTGGTATTATTTTAAAAGGAAAAATCCATATCCTTCTCAGTTTAGATTCCCTTCAAGTGACACTACACATCACAGAAAACAAACTAAACTAACTAACTAACTAACTAACTATATATATATATATATATATATATATATATATATATATATATATATATATATATATATATATATATATATATATATATATATATATATATATTTATATATTTATATATATATATATATATATATATATATATATATATATATATATATATATATATATATGTATATATGTGTGTGTATGTATATATATATATATAGTTGTTATTGATTTGACCAAAGACAGCCTCTGTTGATACCTGTTTTCACCAGAAGGAGAGAAGGAGGTGCTGTACGTGACATTTCCCGTTATTACAGGTAGGAGCCATGTCTGTGAAAAATGTTAAACAACAAAAAACGAGTGACCGCCACTCAAAGAATTATAAAAGTACAAAACTTTATTGGTCAATAACTCTTCCAAACCCCCAGCTGTTCCCCACAATTCAAACCTCCCCCCCATAAAAAACTGCATAGGTTATTCTTCTAGGAGCGCTCCCAACCTCACATCCATCATCAGTTACACCACACACACACAATCCAGATCGGCCGATCTTAAGACTGACATTCTGTGGAAACTGAGATTTTGCAAAGTGTTCCCCTTTAAGGCAGCATCAAAAGTCGTTTAGAATGTATGTCGGTTGCATGTAAGAATTTGTGGAAATTATTATGCAAAACGACATTATGGGACTATGGGGTCCTATGATTAAGGATCCCGTCAAGATGCACATGAAATCTGAAAAAGTGTAAGTGGTAATCTGATGAGCTATAGCAGATGGATATATCGGTATATTGTATGTACTTCCCTGCTATGATGAAAACGAGGCATGGTCACAACAGAGTGAGCTCTAGTAATGTGAAGAGGAGGATCGGTCCCGTCTGTCAGAACGAGGCTTGGTTCAAAGTTACTGCTCAAAAGAGAGAGCACGCCCACTGCCTTTCATCCACAGCAGCATCACACTGAAGAAGCCCACGTGATGTGGGCGTGGCTAACTGCAAGAGGTTGATGGGACGCTCCTTTACCTCATGGATGCCGCAAGGTTAATGTCCGTCCGCTGGGCTGCACAAACCAGGTACCTGGTGCTGCGGGACGCCGCAACACATCCATGAATACTCCCTCACTTTGAAGCAACAAGGTAAAAGCTTTTGTTAGACGTTTGGTGGCCGCGATGAGGAGGACTCCCCGCTTTGAATGACTGTTACTGTCACATGCTGACTGGGCTTGGCTGCTATTTGATCTTACAGCCGCAGGCTGTCAGTAAGGCGGAATCCGGCCATGAAGGCGATGTAAAGAGAAGGACTTTGTTATGCTTACGAATGTTTACCTGGGGGTTTTGGGTGAATTGTTGAAGATCCAGGTACCAGATGAGTTGATGGTTTCAGTCCAATGGAAGTGGGCAACCCTTTGCAAAATCTCAGTTTCCACAGAATGTCAGTCTTAAGATCGGCCGATCTGGATTGTGTGTGTGTGGTGTAACTGATGATGGATGTGAGGTTGGGAGCGCTCCTAGAAGAATAACCTATGCAGTTTTTTATGGGGGGGAGGTTTGAATTGTGGGGAACAGCTGGGGGTTTGGAAGAGTTATTGACCAATAAAGTTTTGTACTTTTATAATTCTTTGAGTGGCGGTCACTCGTTTTTTGTTGTTGCTAATATTGTTTGGTGACCTGCCTTCCCCTTAATTGGGTGAATTAATTAATTAAGGACCTGTGCACCAGATTACTATCCAATTTGTGAAAAATGTTGCCAGCTATTTTATCCTTTTGTCTAGATGTGAGATTCTGAGTATAAACAGTAAAGTAAACAGATAGCTGTGTTGGAATAATAGAAAAAAGGCAGGGTTCTCAATGCATAATATGTTTTGTCATCTTTTTTTATTTATTTTTTATTTTATTTAAAAAAATGAAATGATTAAAAGCTGCATGCATCTCTACCTTTAAAGGATAGCAATTTATTTATACATGCAGCCCAGGATTTCATTATTCTCAGCTCTCTCAATGTTCTATAGTCAATCACACATATGCAGAGGCAGAGAGGGAGGCATTGAGAGAATTGTATATGAGATCATTTAAATTGTAAATTTTCTACCATCCTGGGCTCCATCTAAATTACGCAGCACTGCATTGCCTTCTTAAAACAGGTGGTTTGGTTTTACAATCATTAAAAAGCTGTGGTTCTTCATAATCTGCCTTGTGTGTTAGTCTGTCTGCCTATCTACTCACTGAACATTTATTATTATTATTATTATAATTAAGATTATTGTTATTTTTACTTTTTTTTACGATTTAAGCTACCTATGGCTCATTTACAAGCGAATGTATTAACTCCCTACTACAGAGTATATAGTCTTGTCACTTCTATCTCTCGGACCTCAGAGGGGCTCACAATCTAATCCCTATTGTAGTCATATGTTCATTGTAGTCTACAGCCAATTTAGGGGGAAGCCAATTAACTTATCTGTATGTTTTTGGGGTGTGGGGGATACCAGAGTGCTCGGAGGAAACCCACTCAGACACTGGGTGAACATACAAACTCTGTGCAGATAGTGCCCTGTGGCATGAAGGCTTTCCATTAATTTCAGAATCAGAATCATTTATTTTGCCAAGCATAACAGGGTCATGCCTGGAATTGGGTTTGGCACATACAGAGCTCAGCAACTGCAAAGACATGACAATAGTGCAATATACAGGAGACATTCATAGTAAAGCATTTAACAAGATAATACAGAAGCATTTAACAAGATAATACAGATCACAATGACAGATGACAGACTATGAGGACTGCCCGCATGAGGGCAGCCAGAGCCCTCAATTACAGTTCCAAGCAGAAAGAATGTCTGTGACAGGGCCAGTCTGTGGACCTAGAATGGAGGGGGTGGAGGTGGAGCATGGGTGGAATTCAGGAGGTAGACAGCAGAGGGAAAGAACAAGTTCCTGTGCCTCGTAGTCCTGGTGGGGATGACCCGGAAACTCTGCCCTGAACGTAGGCGACTGAAGTAGCACTGGCCAGGGTGGGAGGGGTCATTTGCTATCTTCAGCGCTCTAGTGCGCAGTCTCGAATTGTAGAGTAGTTCAAGTGAAGGGAGGGGCTTCCCGATGGTTCTCTCTGCTGATCTAATGATCCTCTGGAGTTTGTTCCTGTCGCTGGCGGAGGAACCAGCATACCAGACCAGGATGGAAGAGCAGAGTATAGACTCTGTGGTGGCAGAGTAGAATCTTGTGAGAACCTGATGGGGCATGCCAAACTTTTTCAGCTGGCGGAGAAAGAAGGGGCCTTTGCCAGGGTGGAGCTTGTGTTAGCCTTCCATCTAAGGTCATTTGAGATTTTTGTGCCCAGGAGGCGGACACAGGTTACTCTCGCCACTTCAATGTAGTGGTGAGAAGGCATGCTTCCTGAAATCCATAATCATCTCCGCGGTTTTTCCCTGGACTGTGGTCTGGTCACATGGCTATGCCTACCAATTCAGATCCATGTTGGGAAAGAATTCCGGTGCTAACCAAAGGTGATGTTTATTTTTTATCCAAGCATGCTTCTATTTTGGCAACTTTCTCCCCTCCCCCTTTCCTGGGCAGTAAATATAACAACCTCCTCCCCCCATGTTCACATCTCCCTCCCCTGGAAAACCTTAATGACTACTCACCAGGTATTGGTATTGAAAAGGTGAGGCCACTTGACCCCTCCCCCCAACTGTAACAAGTGGACAGGTTGCTTGTGTATTTTCATAGGTTGGAGCCTTCAACACCCTCCACCACCACCACCACCACCATCACCAACAAAGAGTTACAGGATGTGTCCCACCTAAAGCTTTGCCCCTGCAGTGTATCTTTTGCCTGTAGTTCTTATGTAAAGGCCCCTGTAATTGTCCAGCATTCATCAAACTGAAACTGAAGCAGCAGCATTTTATTATACTACATTGCCGATCTTGCTGCAAAATTTATTTGGAGTAAATTTGTGACTCTCCCCTAAGGTAAACACAGTAAAAATAACACACCAGAGACTGTTCTCATGAAAAATACACTATAATTTTCCCTTTAACCGGTGCCTGGAGTTTTGCTTTAACACCGTGTTTCCCATCCGAAAATATATCACTTTTTAAAATATTCCAATGTATGTTTTTATGAAGCAGCCATAACATGCTAATTAGGTTTTTATGTAGGAGCGTATTTTTCAACAAAGCTCATCACAGAGAAAATAGTAAACAGGTTATTTGGAACGAGTACATTGCCGATGCGATGTGATAAATAACACGTGCGAATATTGCATCCTATCGCCCTGCCTGCAATTCCTCATGCCATAGACAAAATGCATAATGCGAGGTGAATTTCCCCCAACCTCCTCATGCATCATCATAACTGTAGGATTATATGGGTTAATATGTTTCTGTGCATGGCTATTTCCAGTAGGATTAAGCTGGATAAGGAGAAGTACATTACACAGATATGTGATTAATGGTAATGTCACTTTGCATGATCCACAAATAGTTCCTCTACCCAAGCAGGCAAAAATCCACTGCAGAGGGCTTCTTTGGAATTGGGTTATTAAATAAAAAAAATAAAATAAAAAAGTCCGTAAAATAAATAAATAAATATATGAAAAACTTATATATATATATATACAGTGTTAGCACATAAAAACAGAGGTTATTCCACAATTTTTAAATAACTTGAAAAATAGTTGATGTCATGTGTGTCACTGATACATAAACCTTTAAGTAATGCAATATTATTATAAAAATTACCTTTACAGATCGGTTGGCATCCTGCCGTGATTTTCTGGCTATGCTGCATTATGTTTCCCTGCAGCCATGGCAACATTCTACTGTTTGATGGGTGGAACACATTTCCATTTCTGCCTCCCCATTGCTATCATGTAGATAGCTCTAAAGCTTCATACACATACAAAACAGAAATTGCGTGAGGCGGTCATTTTTGGTACCATTTCAGCCAAGACTCTTACATGTGTACAGGTGTCCCGGGGGTTGCTTAGGGACTCGGAGCACTGAGTCTCTAAGAAACACCAATGAGTGAGCACATTGCTCTCATGGTTACCCCAAATGCCAGTCAACCTCTCCATTCTTCCTTCCCCATCGAAACAAAACACTCTGAGTGATATATCTATGTAATGCTCATTTCCAGGGTTGGGTCTCTGGGAAGGCCACAAAGGCCTGGGCCTTTGGCTACAGTAAGCCAAGGGGGGAAGGGGGGGGGGGCAAACATGGAAAAAAGGTTGCTGAATATGGAAAATAAGCCTGCAAATGGAAAAGGGAGGCCTTCAAATGGGGAGTAACATATGGAGATAATTTCTGATGAAACTGTACATGAAATAGAGAGGCTGCTGTACGTGCATGTTACACACAGAAGAGGGAGCTGCACATTAAATGGGAGGGGCACTGTTCCACATGTATGAAAACCAACAATAAGTTGGCTTGGGGGGAGTATAATTCCAGCCAAGTTCATTGTCCTCAATTTCACCCTAAGGATCAAGCTCGATCCTTACAGGCGACACTAACAGTGCATACTCTATGCACACCTTTACTCTTTCTCTTCAGAAACTACACATCTCTACAGTTCTTGGGTTTCTTTGTGGCGCCATTATTTAAAGCCACAGTTTGTACAGCAGGTGGCCCCAAACCCATTATTTATTTCCAAATATAGCTGCTAACCGTGACCCATGGCGGTGCCCAAAACTTACCTAATGCCTCTGGTGGAACTGTGGCAAAGTCCGCACAGATATCAGTGGGCATTGCAGGGGCAGTTAGTGTTAGACGTTGGATGGGACGGTCAGTTAGGGTCTGGTATCAGTTGGGGGGGTCTTTTAGGGTTAGGGTTAGGCATCGATAGATAAAGGATTCAAGTCAGACTGGAGTCAAGTTAAGCGATAGTAAGATATTGGGGAAAATGACCGATATTTTTTCTATTGTAATTACACAGAGCCTAATAGAATATCAGTAGTTTATCCAGCAGCTATTTACAGTGGCCAAATTTCAGCATATTCAATATGCCCTACAGCTGCGTAATCATTATGAACAATATCTAGCCTCGTCTGCAGCAGTCATCGGAAGAAAAGTATAGTGAGGTGTCACTGTCAACATTCCAGTATATAAATAATAATAATAATTATTATTATTATTATTATTATTACGAGATATGGCATAAAACATAAAGAAGAGGGAGGAATGCTGGTCACTAAACATTGCTCACAGCAAATATGTCACTTGAAGAAAATATGATCTAGTTCTTTTAAGTCTCCTGTTGCTAAAGGGTCTCATCAATTTATGCAAACGACTTCATTTAAACTGCATGGCTCTCAGATTAGCACTGTGATATATTATGTAAAATTCAATTTGTGCCAGTTATATAAGGAAAGATCAGTTCCCAGAAGAATGACTGATGTCATGTGACACGCAGGGTATGGACTTATCATCTGCCATTCAGCGGATACAGAGCGAGAACAATGGCCTGGGAGCTGTCTATAGCATTCTGATCTGTTTGAACTATACCGGATGTCTGTTATAATCTACAGATGGAGTTAGGCTGTCACCTGTGGTCTTGATGGTTATCTCCCGTTTGATGGCTGCTTCCTTATCGGCTGGAGTCAGTGCTGATAAGAAATATAATCTTGGAGAAAAACCAGTTAAGACAATAATGAAAGCCTTTTTTTTTCTGGAGCAGCAGTGAGAATGCCTTTGCCAGTGGCAAAGTTGGGCACGTCCTCACAATAGCTCTCCTTCTTCTGTTCCTTGTTCCATTTGCCATTTCACATCTGCTGCAATTACAGCAGGCAGCGAGGGCACGAGATGAGCTTTAAGCCGACTTGCCATTGCTTCATATGCTCGGCATGGATTTTTAAAGCTGAAATACAAGAAGAAAAATAAGCTACAGGATATCCATTAAGGATAACAAATATGCATGCCCTGCTAACATCATCTGCTCCATTGTATATGTAATGCTAATATGCAGCAACATATGGCAGTTCAGTACAATGGGCACAGATGAATGGATGTATTGTCCCCCTGCAGATATTTCTCTGAGATAACAGATATTACCCAATTCTCCTATGTATTTTCTATAGTCTAAGCAGTCCAGCTTTCTCCTATGCATTATGTCACCTAAAGTAGGTCACCATGTGTCCCATTTTCTTTCATTTAAGTTGGTCTGGGTAACTTTGCCTAAATACAGAAGCTGTGGAGAGCCAACTGCCAAGGGGATAGTGAGAGGTTTTTTTGGTTTTTGTCACACACTTATCTCAGCATGCAAATAACAGAAAACATCTTATTTTGGATAAGATATGGACACCATGACCAGAAGGGTCTCTCTTTGAATAGTTTACACAGAGAGATAAGCCTGTTGCCTAGGTGCTGTTTATAGTGGGAGGAAAAGCAGCAGTAGGGAGGGAAGATTAACATTGAGCTTGGTTAAAATAAAAAAATCATATTTCATCTAAACCTGACAGTGAACAACAAAAACAACAGGATAGGTAAGCTAATCTAAAAGAAAAAAGTAATTTATATTAAGATTTTTTTTTATTTCTGTTAATATGGAGTTTCATCCCACTGTAAAGTAGTACAGAGCTTCCTAACAAGGACAGTAAGAACAACTTCCACCACTACTAATAAACCGTAAAAAGATACATGTATACAATTTCATATTGTGATTAAAACTATTCTATAAACATCTTTAAATTAATTTTATTTTAATTATTGTAATTTTCAGCAACCACAAACATACAAGGGATAACATACAACAAAAAATACATAAATCTTGTTGTAAAATATATTTTTCAATTTTTTTCCAAATACCCATATTGAGCACCATTTCAGCACCGAACAACAGGAAGGGTTGGGTTTCACATAACTCTGATACTGTAACGATCGGTGTATAACAAAGAGGGTCTGATTACCGGTGATCTGAAGTATCACCGAGAATGCAGAATATACCCGATTATTGATGATCTGCAGTATCACCGATAATCAGATGTATCTTCTAACCTCTGGACACCTGAGAGCTGAGAGTGTTTGGTGCAACAGTAATACTTTGAGGAAAGCACCCGTGGGATGGGTGCTAGACAGTAAGGGTAACTGTTATGGATCAGCCTCCTTCCACAGGCCTGATGCTCCCCAAGGGGCGGAGCCAGGCTGAGATAGTGGGAAGAACAGAACGTGAGTGACACCAAGGAGAAGTGTCACTGACAGATCTGTGAACTATCTCCTAACAGGAGAGATAGTTCTCGAGGTCGGACAAGCCAGGTCGTTAACACACGGACAGATACAGTACAGAGACAGTAGGCAAGTACAGAATCCAGAGACAAGCCAAGTATTGGCAACAGAGAATCAGAAGGGCAAAGGTACAAAATCAGAGATCAGGAGAATGGTCAGGAATGCAGAAAGTCATAACAGGTAATCAACAATGCCTAGACTTGAGTGTGAGCTCCAAGATTCTCACACGCCGGGAACTAGACTAGATAATAAAAATAATACAGATGGTACAGAATTCCTAGACTAAGGTGTGAGTTCCGTGGCCGTCAACACCTTGGAAACTGGTCTAGATAACAATACAGATAATAACAGAATTCCTAGGCTAAGGTGTGAGCTCTGTGATCATCAACACCTACGAAACTGACTAATAAACACAGATACTGACAAGGTCTGAGTGCTACCACGTAGTGATCGCAACGGCAGACACCAGATGAATGACAGGCACCCAGTATATATACACTAGCGCTCACCAGCGCCTCCCCTAAGTGCTGGACCAATGGAAGTTACTGAAATTGTCAGCTGACCCTCTTCTGACTGCCATAAAGGCCCTGCCTCTCTGCGCGCGTGTGCGTCCTCCTAAACTAGTGTGGACTATCAGTCCCAGCCACACCAGTCATGTGTTGTAATGTTTCTGCTGAGTTGGATGCGGAAACCGCCGCACCGCTGTCAGTGCGTGCGGCGTGTTCTCCGCATTCCGCATTACTAAGAGGAGCAGGCCTATGCGAGCAACTTGCCGCATTAGACTCGGAATCCGCCGTCCTGTTGTTAGAGCATGCGGCGGTTTCTCTGCGCTCCGACTGCGCGCCAGCTGCCATGTTGAACGCGGAGTCAGCCGCCTCACCTTGAGTATTGGCGGCTTTTCCGCATTTTCTCACAGTTACTTCCTCCTTAATTTGGGACCACAGGCTCTGTAACATTTAAGGACCAGAGCATTTTTTTCAATTCAGTACTTCCTGATCACTTTGATTGGCTCATGGTGATCAGGAGGTCAGGACCTGATCAGCTCAGATGAGTTCTGTGCTGACTGGGATGCACAATCATGTCCAATGCAAGGGAGCCGCTAGCATTAAAACTACTATGCCACATCAGGCTTAGGCAGCCACAAGTGCAGCATAGTTTTAACCTTCGTCAATCTCAAACTGGTTCAGGAGCAGGTATGTGCCTGTCAAAACAACAAAGCAGTTGTTTCACTGGACACTCAACTTCTTACACCCCACTACAATTGAAAAGAAATCGAGAGCCCAATATGGTGTAGTATGTCAAGACAGATTGAATAATTGAGACAGTGAGATGGTAATACTCACAAACATGGGTTACCGCTCAGGTAACCACTCAATAGGCAGGTGAGGAGATTAGACCTGTCCTCACTCAGGATTAAGAAGTCGCTCTCTGTAGATAGGAGAAAAAGGGTAGATCACCCCTCCACCTGGGGTGGACTTGAATATACTGGTAGGTGAACAGAGGCGCCAGTAGAATAAAAGTACATAACATTTTTAAAAAATTGCTGGGAGGAAGTGGTGGACTTGCCTCCGTTAAAGCAGACACCAAGGACTGTGATTAAATAAATAAATACACATTTATTGAAGATACCCCAAGGATGCAACACGTTTCGCGGGCACAGCCCACTTCTTCAGGCAATAAACAGGGGATAAACAACAGCAATTCTGTTACAGCAAGCAGAGCACCTCTGCTTGCTGTAACAGAATTGCTGTTGTTTATCCCCTGTTTATTGCCTGAAGAAGTGGGCTGTGCCCGCGAAACGCGTTGCATCCTTGGGGTATCTTCAATAAATGTGTATTTATTTATTTAATCACAGTCCTTGGTGTCTGCTTTAACGGAGGCAAGTCCACCACTTCCTCCCAGCAATTTTTTAAAAATTTTATGTACTTTTATTCTACTGGCGCCTCTGTTCACCTACCAGTATATCTTACACCCCACTGTTTGTGATTCCGTTCTAACTCTGTGGGTTTTCTGTGCCACATCACTGGAATAAACATATTGGATCTGGATAGGCTGCAGTGTTGCCTGTTTTCTGCTCATGTTTTTCACACTTCATGAAGGTTTCTGCTTATGCCTCTATTGGATTCACAACCCAGTTATGTTCCGTCGAGATCACCAAATATCGTGTGTTGGGATTCCTATTCTACATATCAAACTGCATATGGAAAGAACATCGCAAGAAATTTGATCTAGGAGGTGGAAAATATATGAAACCGGCCTAGCCTACCCTACCGTACTGTTTTTCTGGACTCCTGAAGCTAACTTCCCCACCTAATGAAAACCCCTTTCCTCATGTCTATCCTAGTCCCTTTCTCCCTGCTTTGTAGCTCCGTACACATGCTAGGCCATGGAAATGATCAATAAATGACAGGTCAGTGAGGAATTGTCTAAAAAAAGTGTCAGTTGCCGTTACATTGGTAAAAGACAACGATTATCATCCATGTAGACCGATCCGTACTGGCAGATTGATTCAGATGATAAACCATGTTAGTCGCTCATAAACAATGATAAACGATCAATATATTCATACTACTAACATGTTGCGAATCTCACACGTCTTCACTGATTGTGCTTCCGGTAACAATCTGATCCGCAGCCCATCATTGTGCTGCTGTTGAATTCAAATGTGCACAGATTTTGTTCGCTCGTTGGTGACTGGTAAGGATCACTCGTTTTCTGATGACCACAGTCTAACCTATGTACAGAGGTTATCCCCTAACACCGACCCTTCTAAAATGAAAACCCTAAACTAGTGATTAGCACGAATTTCCACATATTCATAATTTTGCATTGTAATTACAATGTGTAATGCAAATTTTAGGGAAAAATGTAATTCATTTTGTTTGTAACTGTAATAAGGAACCATCAAGGTGAAATTTTGTGTAATTTTGTGCTGACTTTAGAGGTTAATATCAAAGCCTCCATACATGCTATAATCGCCAAAATTGCTAAGTATGTTAAGGGGAATATTGGAACCAACAACAACAAAAAATTGGTAATGCAATAAAAAAAAAATTTTGTCATAAGTTTAAAAAACATTTTTCCTTTGCATTTTTAAAATCAATTTTCTCAAAAACTACAAGTTTTTTTTGAAAAATCAGCATGAAATTATGCAAAATGTTGCGTAATTACACAAAATTACGAATAGATTACAGAAAATCAATTGACTTTCCAAATCGTAATTACGCATGGCCATAATTGCAAATATGTATGCAAAATTTTGCGTAATTGTAATTAACAGATTGCAATCATCACTACCCTAAACTCACACCCTTACTCACTACCCTAAACTCAAACCCTTACTCACTTTCCTTAGTATTCACCGTGCTGCTAATTGATGCCAAAACAAACTACAAACAACTGATCTGATTTGAGCAGTAGATGAAAGATCAATCATTTTTGTTTTGTTTACCCTAATTTTTCCCTCACCTTTACAACATTCTTTTAACCTCTGTGCTTTGCATAGTGCTTTCCAAACAAACAATAAGCAGAGCTCATTCTAAATCTGGATCTACTCAAGAGTTAAGTTCTGTTCTCTAAGTCAATTCCGATGTAAAATTTCCATGTTTAACCATAGTGTAGCATTCTAAACTCCTCACTGTAGCTCCTCTGAGTCAAAGGCTCTTAAATAGTTCATAGAGTAACGGTTAAACTTAAAGTGAACTATTACAGTGCAGAGAGCTTGCTGGGCAGCCAACGCAAACCTTTGTCTCAGAGTCTTGGCTATGTTCCACAACCCCTTTCCCATAATAAACAGAGAACTCAGCTAAACGTGAATCACATTTGGTGATGTAATTTACAGATTCAAGCAGTCATTTATATTGGATGGGAGATTTAATAGGCTTTTATTTCTTTTCTTTTCTTTTTATTAATAAATATAAATCAACACACATAAAAAAGAGGCTCTTTTTTAAGGCAAATTTAATTAAGGTTGCAATTACTGTATTAAAGGACTAAGCACTATTTGCATCTAAACTAGCTATAGAAAGTAACTTCTGGATGACTGCAGAAAAACAACAACACATATGTATAGACAAAGAGAGAAAGCCCACTCTAGCAATTCTGATTGGAAAATGACAGGGATAAAATCTATGTCTTAAGAGCAGAGATTGTTAATACTATTATACTTTGCATGCAAACTATAGTGGAAGCCAAGTTCCTCTATAGTATAATAAATGTAGCATTTGTTTTGGATGCAGGGCATGCATTTTTGCCTAATAGAGGTGGTGCATGCCTCAGCGATTAACCAGTCAATTGCAGCATGTTTTTAGGGATGCGCAACCTCCCCCTTTTCATAATTTTAACTACCAGGTTAGCTGCTCCCAGCCTGTATTCCTGAGTTTCCCGTTTGCATGGTAAGTAATAGTAGTTATGCATATGATTTGCATCTGAATTGAATGCGAAGTGTGCAGAAAGCTTATTATGCTGTAGGTGTGCAAATATTGTCCATATCAGGTAACTGCTCACACACAACCTTTTTCCTCTATGCATGAGTGACTTTACGCTACTGCGCAGGTGCAGACCATCCTCGAGCATGAGCAGTATGGCTACACTCAGTGGCCTAGCTAGAAAGTATGGGGCCCCATAGAAAAATTTTCATGGTGCCTTTAGATCTAAGCACTCTTAAGCCATGCCACCTGCCCCTACCCTATGGATATGAGTTGACTGGACAATTTGCATGTCCATGCAATGTATACTGTGTGTAGTCCATGAGCTCTGAGACAAAGTGAGAGAGTAGAGAAAAAAAAGAAAAGTTAATAATGAATATATCAAGTACCACTTGGGTCCCCTCATCTCCAGGGCCCCATAGCAGTTGCTATGGCTTCTATGGCTACTGCTACGCCCCGGACTACACTCATATACAGGTGAAAGTGCAGGCTTTCTAGTAGCCAAAGAGCCCCATCTCACTTCAGGTGTCCTTTAAGGGATTCCCAACATAAGTCTTTCTTTTTTATGTATTTGAGTTATCTCCATGTAAAATGCCACTCGAATACTTTATTTAAGAGCTAATGTAATGAAATGTGTCTAGTGTACAAATACCTTTATTCTTGCTTTTGTATAGTACTGTTTTGCATTGTGTTTAGTGAAATATTGAATGTTCTGATTTACATGATATCAGCTATGGTTTAAATTTGTTAAAAATAATTGTCCGTAAACAAAATGTGCATCTACAAATGCATCAGTGCACATTAACCACAGTTTAACAGCAGTACAAATGTAGATTTCTGATGCATACAAACCCAAACGTGGTATTGTGCTGTAAACAAAGCGCAATTGTAGTCATGAAAGCATATGAGCCATGAGCAATAATCATAGATATGATCCAATTTCAGTTATGTATACAAGAATTCAGGCTTGTGTAAATCAAATAAGATGGCTCCTCTCTAGTGGCATTCATTACCTCTGTTTAGTGACCACAGGGATAAATACAGAAAGCAGACAAAAAGAAATAAATAAACCAGGGGTGTTACTAGAAATCACTGGGCCTCCCTGCAAAACTTTGGATGGGGCCCCCTCCTGCCAGGACAAAGCACTCGGAGAGGGGTAGAGAGGTTGGGGGCTGGATGTTGTACAGAAGAGCCTGCTGCCCACTGAATAGGAACTGTCTACAAATCTTTGTCTGCTAAACTTGCATGAATCCTTACCAGTGGCTGAGCAGATACACACTCATGATTTGTAATTATGCCCCTGATCTGTTCACTACAGTCTGATCATCATTAAAGTGTTGATGTACTAATAAATCAGCGTGATTAAAATATGTTAAAAGAGTCTCTGATCAATGACACAAATCCACATTGCTGAAATACTAATTAGCAACTCAGTTATTTTTAGTTGTTGACCCTCTAATTCACCCTCCCCAATTTCTGTTTAATACAACAGAACATATTCTTCTCACTGCATGCAGCTATAGTACAGAGACCAGATGTCCCAGTTTACTGGGGACAGTCCCGGAATTAGGGTCCCCTGTCCCAGGCACAGATATGTCCCGGCCAATGACCCAAACTTTGTAGCCACACAATTGCTAATTACTTCTTGGCTCCTGTGCACCATTCACACCTCCTAACATAAGCCCGCCTACAGATCCACCCTCTCAGTGTGTATAGGAGTGGCCGGCCATACAATAGCTCTGCCCCCCCCCCCAACACACACACATATGGTGCTGCTCGGTTGAGTGGGGGAATGCAGACAGTGGCTCCAGCATGCTGCCTGCATGGGCAGCACGGTGGTGTAGTGGTTAGGGGCAGCACGGTGGCGTAGTGGTTAGCTCTCTCGCCTTGCAGCGCTGGGTCCCTGGTTCGAATCCCAGCCAGGGCACTATCTACAAAGAGTTTGTATGTTCTCTCCGTGTCTGCGTGGGTTTCCTCCGGGCACTCCAGTTTCCTCCCACATTCCAAAAACATACGGATAAGTTAATTGGCTCCCCCTAAAATTGGCCCTAGACTACAATACATACACTACATAATATAGCCATATGGCAATGGTAGGGATTAGATTGTGAGCTCCTTTGGGGGACAGTTAGCAACAAGATATATATATACACTGTGCAGCGCTGCGTAATATGTCGGCGCTGTATAAATACTAAATAATAATAATAATAATGCATGACATTATGATAACTCATAACATTATGACATTGGTACTAATAACGCCTTGACTCCCATGCACAGTTCCCGCCTCCTGACATTGGCCCGCCTGCAGACCCACCCCCTCAGTGTGTATAGGCATGGTCAGCCATACAGTATCTCCATATCTCCCCCCCCCCCCCCCCACACACACACACAGACACATATGGTGCTGTTGGGATTGAGTGGACAAATTCAGACAGGAGCTCTAGCATGCTGCATGACATCACTGAGGACAGACTTAAGCCTTATACACATGAGGCACAGATGTTGCTAGAGACAAAAAAAAAAAAGCAGTGACAGTTCGTCGCCAGGTCCCTCTGTGCAGCAGACGTACACACGGCGCACAGAGGGACAGAGATGCGGCGGAAGTTGTTGACGAAGGTTCCTCCCCCTCCCGCCGGAAGCTACGTGTGTGGTGCATAGGTTGCTGTCACTAGGCCGCATACACACGCAGTATGCGTGGGGGACTAGCGACAGTTGCGGCGACAGCTGTTGCTGGTGATTGGCCACGTCAATCGCCTGGCGACAGCTCTGACTGGTGACGGTTCGTGGTGCACGCCTCATACACACGGGGGACCTGTCGCCGTACAATGCGCGTGCCACGTGTTTGTGGCGACAGTTGTGCCTTGTGTGTATGAGCCTTTAGAATGCAGCAGCAACCAGGTCACGAGGGACGCCGCCCAACTGGCTATCAACCAGTATGTGCATCCATGTTTTGCTTGCCACACAGCCTTACATGGTATGTAAATTACACTACTGTTGCAGCATGCTCATGTCTAATAAATACTGTTCACTTTTCAGTATTTAGTCCATTCAGATAAGTGTCCATTTGTGTATGCCATTATTTTAGTTGTAGGAGACATTGGTGTTCAATCATAGGCTAAGGCATCCCAAAACTTCTTCAGGATTTTAGCATGTCAGGGCTGTTACGGTCACTAAACACCTCATTAATGCCAACGGTAATAGATGTTATTCTGGTGCAACTTTGTTGAATGTGATGAGAGAAGTTTACTGGGTGCAGCGCCAGGCAGGGGCACTGCCAGCACACAGGCGAGCCAGGCCCCCGCTTAGGGCCTCACACTGCAGGGGGGCCTCACTCTGCTGCTGGCGGCGGGCGTGCAGGTGGGGGCGCCAGGTGGAGCGGCAGGAGGGTGGACATAGCGGCAGGGAAGTTTTCAATTGCCTGCCTCGACCTTGGACACAGCTTTTATCTCCTTTCTGTCCCGGCGTGCGGCGTCTGTCGCTATGGTAACAAGGCCCCCTGTAATGATGTAACCACATGTCATCACAGGGTTGCTCTTACCAATGCCACGGGACAGGATGAAGATAGAAGCTGTGTGCCGATCGAGGCAGGTAAGTGTAAACTTCTCTTTGCCCGCTCCCCCACCGCTATGTCCACCCTCCTGCTTATACTGAGGGCATCTAATCTATACTGGGGGCATATACCTATCTAACCTATACTGGGGGCATCTACCTATCTAACCTATACTGAGGGGTACCTACTTATCTGACCTATACTGGGGGCACCTACCTATCTAATCTATACTGGGAGCATATACATATCTAATCTATACTGGGGGCATATACCTACAGTATATACTCTACACTGAGGGGTACCTACCTATCTGACCTATACTGGGGGCACCTACCTATCTAACCTATACTGCAGGCACCTACCTATCTAACCTATACTGGGGGCATCTACCTATCTAATCTATACTGGGGGCATCTATCTATCTAACCTATACTGGGACAAATACACTCACCTAAAGGATTATTAGGAACATCATACTAATACAGTATTTGACCCCCTTTCGCCTTCAGAACTGCCTACGTTGCATTGATTCAACAAGGTGCTGAAAGCATTCTTTAGAAATGTTGGTCCATATTGATAGGATAGCTAGCATCTTGCAGTTGATGGAGATTTGTGGGATGCACATCCAGGGCACGAAGCTCCCGTTCCATCACATCCCAAAGATGCTCTATTGGGTTGAGATCTGGTGACTGTGGGGGCCATTTTAGTACAGTAAACTCATTGCCATGTTCAAGAAACCAATTTGAAATGATTCAAGCTTTGTAACATGGTGCATTATCCTGCTGGAAGTAGCCATCAGAGGATGGGTACGTGGTGGTCATGAAGGGATGGACATGGTCAGAAAGAATGTTCAAGTAGCCTGTGGCATTTGAACGATGCCCAATTGGCACTAAGGGGCCTAAAGTGTGTCAAGAAAATATCCCCCACACCATTACACCACCGTCATCAGCCTGAACAGTGGTAACAAGGCATGATGGATCCATGTTCTCATTCTGTTTATGCCAAATTCTGACTCTATTGAGACTCATCAGACCATGCAACATTTTTCCAGTCTTCAACTGTGCAATTTTGGTGAACTCGTGCAAATTGTATCCTCTTTTTCCTATTTGTAGTGGAGATGAGTGGTACTCGGTGGGGTCTTCTACTGTGGTAGCCCATCTGCCTCAAGGTTGGGCATGTTGTGGCTTCACAAATGCTTTGCTGCATACCTCGGTTGTAACGAGTGGTTATTTCTTCTATCAGCTTGAATCAGTCGGCCCATTCTCCTCTGACCTCTAGCATCAACAAGACATTTTCGCCCACAGGACTGCTGCATACTGGATGTTTTTCCCTTTTCACACCATTCTTTGTAAACCCTAGAAATGGTTGTGCGTGAAAATCCCAGTAACTGAACAGATTGTGAAACACTCAGACCGGCCCCTCTGGCACCAACAACCATGCCACGCTCAAAATTGATTAAATCACCTTTCTTTCCCATTCTGACATTCAGTTTGGAGTTCAGGAGATCGTCTTGACCAGGACCACACCCCTAAATTCATTGAAGCAACTGCCATGTGATTGGTTGATTAGATAATTGCATTAATGAAAAATTGAACAGGTGTTCCCAATAATCCTTTTGGTGAGTGTATATTGGCTACCTATATTGGAGGCACCTACCTATCTAACCTATATGGGGGCACCTACCTATCTAACCTATATGGGGGCACCTACCTATCTAACCTATACTGGGGGTAACTCTTTGGGATACCTATACTGGGAGGGACCTATATCTGGCTACCTATACTGCGGGCACCTATACCTGCCTCTACGTTGAGGGCGCATTTTACGCCCTTGCCCTCGGTGTAATTTAGCCTAGAAACTGCTAGTATTTGGCTCCACCCACATCATGTGTCATCCACGCCCATTTTTGCTGTGGCGTGCTTTGCGCGCCACTTTCTTTTGAGGTATGCCTATCCATTTTTCGTGCGGCTTCTTTCATGGATGGGGGCCTCAACTTATGGACTGCTTAAGCTGCACCCCTGGCACCAGGAGCTGTTGGTGGTGCTATCTTGCCATTGTTCCCAAAGGGGTAGTTGGTATGACCCATGTATGGGTACTGTCTAGAGACAAGATAATCCCAGGCTGCAAGGAAAGAGCACGGGGTCTACTCTGATGAAGTTCAAGTGACCCCATATGTTAAGGAGGAACCCTGACTGTAGATGAGTATACTGCTGGGAATACATGGTTTGCTTTTGAGGTGATTAGATGGTTCGATAGATAATTTCCAACATGTCTGATCTCCCTTTCGATCCTTTCGCTGCTCAATTTCTGATAGAAGTGAATGGAAGAAGATAAGAAAAACGAGCGGAAGATAAGAGAATCGACTGCAGAATCGAGTGGCAAACACGATCGAGAGGAGAATCGAGCACCAGAAACGAACCGTGTATTCCCAGTATAAGGTTGTTTAGGAGGTATGTGTGTGGAGAGATATTTATGCAAGGTCAGGAAGAATGGCGTGAAGTTGGTCAGAATTTGCAATTCGCTGCCAGGGGCTTTAGCCTAACATTAATCTGACCCTCTCACTAACGATATTAAAAAAAGGACCTAACTTCTATCCTCCTAACCCCTTGGAATAGTGATACATACCGTATCTGTCATTTGTCTCCGGCATCCCGCTGACATTATGTTAGCTTTGTGGATTTTTTACTCTGGCTCGAGTTCTCAGACATTCATAATGCGATGGTCTGATGTTAATATGCATGTCACATTTACCATAAAACCTCTGTTATGCACAATATATGAACCATAAAGAAGGATCTAATCAAGTTGTGAGTAATGCATTATATTCCAACACCAAGGGATCGCCTGCATTTCAAAAACCCGGGAAAATGGCAGAGTTATAAAATACATGAAATACTAGCCCTAAAGTGCCAATTCTGCAGTGTTCAAGAATGCGTTAATTAACAACCAAGAGAGTCATTATACAAATAGAGGCTGCAGCCAGAGAATAGGAATGAAAAGACTGGATTTGAAAAGGAAGCCCTAAGAAAAGATCGGCGGGCTAGCGAAACACGCAAGGTTGCATTCTGCGCCCATAAATCTGTCAGGATCCGAAAAAAACACTTGCAAAAAGCTTACATTAGCCTCCAGTGCCAGCCATGTATGTTATGTCTTCAGCTGCTACTGAGTTATACCAGCTTTTCAGAAAGCTTAAAACTCTCAAGATGGCTTCAGTGAGTTCCATTAAAAACCTTAGCGCTAACCCTTGGCCCCTAAAACAAAACATTTATCCTTATTCCGGACACAGACATAACACCAACAAATGTATGAAAGCTTCATTCAGCCTCTCATAAACAACATTCCTTCTTGCTACAGTAAAACATTATTGTTTTGTTCTGCAGACCTGATCGAAGGAATATTTGTTTTAGAATGGGACTGGAGTGATTTTATGGAAGCTTTCACAGGTACATGATGTTCTGAAGAGGTTGCTGAATGACTGAATTATGTGATGTTAGCTACTAGGGTGTTTTTTTTTTTTGTTTTTTTTTTCAGCATTATTTCTTTCTTACATATGAAAAGTTTTGTAACAGAAAAAAAGGTTATCTTAAAGAAAAACTGATCACAGACTCTGCTGTGAGGTAAACCTGCTGATCGCTGCAATTCTGAGAAGAGGCAAGGGGTGTGGCACAGTGGTAAGCTCTAGGGTATCAGGTTTGAAGCTCAGCAAATACACAAACTGCATAGAGTTTAGGGCATAACAATAGCCCCCATGACCCTGGTGGGGGATGGGGGGGGGGATTGAGAGCTGGGGGGGGGGCAGCAGTGGAGTAGAGTGTTATACATTGCCTGCTCCCTGTGTCAATAGAGGTCCTTTTCACTTCCTGTTCAGTTTACACGCACTGTGCAGTCAGCAAATCATCATGCAGGTTCCATCCAAGGCAAGGACTGAAGCCACATGGTGCCTGGCTGTCTGCACAGCACTTGCAAACTGAACAGGAAGTGAAGAGGGTCCTGTGCATTGCCACTGGGAGCAGGTGATGTATAACACTCTCACTCAGCATTGTACAGGACCAAGCCCACCTAGCTCCTTCCACCCCCCCCCCCCTTTTTCATGATGGAGGTGGGGGGGGGGCATCCAAAAGACCCCGGGGATTGGGGGGGGGGGTTGTACCAATGTAGTTACGCCCCTGATGGAGTTCATTAATTCTTTGTGTGTTTCCTGGGGGAACGCTGATTTTCTTCTGCAACCCAAAAATTTACTGGTGGATGACAAACCAGCCCTACACGGTAGTCAGGTCATTAGTTAATGTGTAAAGCTTTGTAAAAAATGTCAGTGCAATATGCAGTGGTGGAACAATAGGCGATGTAGACATCACTATGGCACTCTTTTCAACAGCTGTATTAGCCCTTCATTGGTTCTATCCTGTTAATAATCCCCTGTGTCTGTGTTTTGAATAGTAATAATCTCTAAAAAAAGCTCTTCTTCTCCCCTGCTTACACTTCTCCGACACTGACAGCTGTCTTGGCAAATTTTTTTTTTCCGTTTGTTTGTTTCATATCAATAGTCCTACCTAATACAGTACAAGTGCCCCTGTGTCCCATGTCCCTGTGTCAGTGCTTTTTGCTCTACGGTGCATGTCCCGGTGCGCGCACTGTGGATGGGTGCGCACACGGCGGGCAGGTGTACAGTGGTGACAGACCTAGAGCCTGTTTTCAAACGGGCTTGGGTCACTAGTTATGTATAAAGTGCTTGAGAGCCCAATGTAAAACCAGTACTGAGGTCCATAGTTCCTTAGCTATGCCACTGGCTATATGAACACACAATCACAATAATGCTTAGGGCTAAGTGAGTGCATTCCTCAAAGTAAGATTCCACCAATCAACAATCACTCACACCCCTTCCCTTCCACTAATCAGTTGACATATAAAGGGAGTTGATGCCTTCTTGTTGGAGATAAGCAAAATCAGCCCATTCTGCTTTACTATTATCTTGGGAGGAAAAGTCCCAGGGAATAAAAGGCAATATTGCACAATGTATTTCAGTCCCCCCACTAACAACAACAAAGTATTCAAATAGGGTTTTAGGATTAGGAATGAGCAGGCAAAATTTTATGAGCTTCGTTTTGCAGAAAATCTGGGTAATATTTGCTTAGTGCAAATTTTGGGAACTGTCAGCCAAAATACATGACAAATTTGATGTCACAATTATTTATGAGGCTTTTTCACTCAACCGCAAAGTTTAGCCCCATTGACTTCAATGCAAACTCAGAAGATGGCAGAAATTTCATGAACAATGTAGCAATTTCATGAAAAATTTAGCAAAGCTGGTTCAGGCAAATTCTCTCATCCTTACTTAGGATCCTCTAGTGTTTAACTCTGTGTCACCTCCAACCTGAAAGCGGCCTGCCAGGTCTAGCAGCTTATAATATAAGCAGCCAAGGAGATAAGCGCTATACCGCAAAACAAGGTGCTTTATGCACTCAAACAGTTGGAGCCGCCCCTTCTAAATATGTAACACAGTCTCTACAGAAGGTAGCGCATACACAACTCAAGCTGTGGAGCAGTATACGTTTAATAGTTCATGTAGCCTTTATACGATCCACATCTGCCACTGAGGGACAATCTTCACAGTGCCTTGCTATATCTTCCTACTACCTCCACCAACACCCTGTGAGCAGCAGGGTTGCTCATAAACTACGCCAGCGAGAATCTATGCATCGTAGTTCGTAGGCGAAGTTTAATAACTACACGTACGCATTTCCGCGTAGTCGTAGTCCCGCTATGCGTAGCTTCGCCCGCTACGTGTAGTTGACGTATGTATTGCGAAGTCAACTACGCGTGCAGTAACTGCATTTATATGGGTCATTGCGCATGCGCAGAAATTGTATTGCCCTTTATACGCATACAATTCCGCATTGGATGGTGGAATGTATGCTTATATTAGTTTGTGTATGCGCATAGTTAGCAGATTATTGCGGAAATTTTTCTGCATAAGGGCATAAGCGGTCACATCAACTACGCTACGCAATACATGAAGCTTGCGTATTTTAATGCGTAGTCTACGGTATGCTAACGTAGCGAAGTGGCTGATTTTGGAGCCGTAGATTGCGAAGCGTATTTGCGTAAAAATACGCTTAGTACCAGCGTAGCGAAGTTGGCTGACTACGACCATCCCTGGTGAGCAGACACTCATTGGATTGGAAGACCTCCACTCAGGTATTTTAAAGCCTTGGGACACTTCGGGCCGTCCCCCACCACACCAAAACGACTTGTCACCTCCTTCTCCTCTCACTGCAGATGTATCTCCACATACACATGACCTCAAAACAAATGCCTCACATAGCGTAAAAAGATAAAAATGTATTGTAATATAAAAATCTATTGTTCTCACAAATTGACTTCTTGTTAGGCAGGGATGCTCAAATTCGGATTCGGAAGATACCCGGGTAGTTGCAATCCGGATATCTCCCAATAATGCTGTGCGGGCTGGGCAGGGGGGGGGGGGGGGGTCAAGCTTACCTCTCTGATGTCTTCCGGGTTGAAGGAGGAAGCGTTTGTAGCCACGTGATGCGCGTGGACCGCATCATGGGAGGCGCTGAGGGACAAGCGAAGAAGACGTCAGAGAGGTAAGCTTGACCCCCCCGCCCAGCCCGCACAGCATTACTGGGAGATATCCGGATTGCAACTATCCGGGTATCTTCCGAATCCGAATTTGAGCATCCCTGTTGTTAGGTACAGCGTAGAGTTTGGTTACGGGCTCTTCCCCGTATAGTTGGGCCCCAGCTGGCACTTGTAGTTCCTTGGCTGAAGGCAGAATGGCGTGCACCTCCACTCTTGCCACAAGCCTGAACGTCACTCGTTCACCCACATTAGTCTCGGCTTTCACTTCCGCACCCTATGCCCCGCCTTACATGCTACGTCAATGTGACTCATCAGAAGGAGCTTCTACGTACCGGGCCGCATTGGTGATATGCTCCTATTTATTGCCTGAGGAAGTGGGATATACCCGCGAAACGCGTTGCACCGTGTTCGGAGTATGTAAATAAACTGATTTTTGCTTAAAACAGCAATTTTTTGTGCCTGTTTTGAAGCAGAGACCATCATAGTGAGGTTACAGCATCTGTATGATTGCTACAGAAAGATAATTACAGAAAAATCATTACCCCTTTAGCAGCCAATACATATAGAGCCCCCAGTTTAGAGAAGAAAAGTGGGTCGGGCACCAGGTAATGCTTCAGTGCAATTTTAATCCAAGAAGGAACAATAAATCACATCAAAAAGGGGTGAACAGGACGGCCTGACAGCTGTTTCGCAGGTCTCCCTGCTTCGTCAGAGGCCAAAGGATGTTGAATCTTCCTGGGTGGTGAGCACAGTGGGCCCCTCAGAATCCAAGGTGAATTTTTCCAGTATTACATACGAGTGTCAGTCCTTCTTTTTCTTCATTATCAATTTATGTAGAGGCTTGCAAGGGCTCCAGGCCAATTTATTTTAGCACATTTTTTTTTCCTATTACATTTCCCTGTTTCTAATTAGTAACTGCTATTATGCGCATTTATGGCCACTTGCCACTAGGGGGCTGTGAGAGACAATAACAGATGACTCACTGCTTTCAAGTTTCTATATTTAGAAGTAGTAGAGAGAGATCAATGCATTCCAAAAATTTATAGCACAACAAGTTCTGCCGGCTAAGGTCAAAAAGTAGTGTACTTATCTCAAACGAGATAACTGTATTGAAGCTGCTAGTAGATTAATAATTTTCACTTCCAGCTACCATTTTGGCCACAGCTAAGATATTTGACCATTCTAACCCTGCAGAAACAAAGCCTTTGATTGGCCATCTCAGTCACGACCCAATCAGTGAGCACTGATTGGGCAGCCGTGATAAACGAAAACGCCGATATTCTTTTTGCATCAATTTTCACGAAAATAATGTCACATTTGATTGCTGAGCTAAAAATGGCACCGAAAATTATTTTGCAATAAGTTTGTGATTCTTCACATTTTTCGTGAATTTTCGCGCTAAAAATATATATATTTTTTATGTTTTTACGCTGAAACAAATGATTTTGCAAGTGTTCATAGTAAAATATAAATTTTTCTTGTTCATGAATTTTCACCATATTGCCAAAATACAATGTATTCCCAAAAATTGTCTCGAAATCGACAATGCCATTTTTGATGCAAACATGACTGGTGGAAAGTTGCGGGCAACACTGTTGGGCAGGGCATAAGGCATAGGGCTTATGCACAAATGGAAACAAGCTGTGCCTGCTCAGGTTTAGGCCAAGCTTCGTGCCTGCCTGAAACTAATCTAAACTAAATCAAAGCCTAGAATGTGAGAAGTTTAGTGTAGTGACGCAATTCTCATCTATTGTCACAGTTCGCTTGTGAAAATGCTGCTTTGTCATTGCGGTGCAGCGCATAGCTGCAGAATTACGTTATGAGAAGTTAAAATATGTTAATTGTCCCATACTAACCACGGAAAGGAAGTAAGATGGAGACACAATTATGATCTCCAGATGGCTTCTTTAAAATGTATTTTTAATGTCGGCAATCAAGTATGTTGTGCCCATGTCGCTGACAACCATGGGAAGAGGAGATTGCTTCAGAGTCCTACGTCATATTCCTCTGTTGCACGCTATCAGGATGCCTAAGGGGCAAGGCTTCCCAGCAATGTGATTGTTTTCTACATATTAATTTGAGAATGAGAAATGGGATCCCTGCAAGACATGTCTTAAAGGTAAGTAGTGAATCGACCATAAAACATTCCGAAGAAAAAGAGAAAAGAAAACAAAAAAGGAACACTTTTGTCTTGGAAATTAAAAGCATTAGGATGCGTATTCCACGGGACATTATTCTGTGGTTTTTAAGAGAAACATAATATTTGTTTTACAAATTGAATTCTTTGTTATTTTTGAAGTCATTTTTTATTTACCCTAAATAGGCCATTTATCATTATAAAGCCTCAGTTTCTTGGCGGAAGTGTTTCTTAGCCCTTTGTAGATATATTTTAGTTTAGTATCCTTGGAGACAACAGGAGATTGGTGGAGAGCATGAGTCATCCAAAAAAACGCCACTGAGTTTAAAGTGGACCTGTACTCTTGCAGAGGACAGAAGGAAAACATAGAGACATGCACCCTTTATGCATTTAGAGAGACCAGCCTGTCTAATTCCACCTCATCTATAACTAAGCACACGTTGTAATTTAATCCCTAATCAGTGTCAGCTGACTGCCATGGCAGAGATCTAAATGGTAAACACAGGATGTTAACAATATGTCTGCTTCTGTGAAAGCAGGCAGTAGACAAACTGTAGATGTAATGCAGGATTTGTACCAGCTGTAACAAAGAAATGCTTTTCTTCAAAGGTTATTATGTTGTTGTGTATCTTTTAGGGCAGATAGGAAGTTCTGAGTTCAGGTCCTCTTTAACAGCTGTTAGCTATTGGATGGCAAATGTTTGCCATCCTGATTCCTGAACTGTGTCAAAGTCTGTGCTACAGGAAGTAGTAGATAAAGAGGCTCCAGGCCAGGTCCTTTAAAAGTACATCAAGTACATCAGGACCGGGAAATTACTTCTACACAAATATAATCAACTGTATCACTTGATTCACAAAACGGTGCTAACTGTTAGCACGGCTGTTAGCACGGCTTTTTGCGTGTTTTAGCGTGAAAAACTGTGTTTCGCGCGAAAACAGTTATTGCGTGCAAAAAATCGTGTTTGTGCATTAACGCACAGTTTTCACGCGTTAACGTGAATTTAGCGTGCGAACGCGGCATTAACGTGCAAAAAATTCACATTAATGCGCAAATGCAAATTTTTGTGTGCGATAGCCGTTAATACGTGAAATTTTGTGTGAAGCACTTTTCACAGCGTGCTAACAGTTAGCACCGTTTTGTGAATCAATCTCTTAGTGCTTACACACACAACATTTAAGGTGCCAGTTATGCTCTTTAACTTCCTAACGACCGTGTCACGCCAGTGGGCGTGATCGCGGCGGCAGCCCCAGTACCGCGTAATGCCAATTGGCGTCAAGTCCTGGGGCTGGCCTCTGCAGGAGATTGCACCCGAGGATGCGCGTGCATCTCCGCTTGGAAGTCAGAGTTCCGCCTTCAGTCTCCCAGCAGCGATCGCCGCTCAGAGACTGTTAGACAGCTAAACCACCATCTATAAACCTTGTGTGACACGGCTGTCCCCCTGGGACACAAGAGAGTGATCGCCATGGTTGGCTGGCTGGGGGGAGGGAAGCATTTGAGAAAAAAAATTAAAATAAATAGAAGAATTATTTAAAAATAAAGAACATAAATATTTATAAAAAATAAAATAAACATCTGGGGGTGATCAGACCCCACCAACAGAAAGCTCTGTTGGTGGGGAGAAAAGGGGGTGGGGAATCACTTGTGTGCTGAGTTGTGCGCCCCTGCAGCGAGGCCTTAAAGCTGCAGTGACCTATTTGTTCAAAAATGTCCTGTTCTTTAGGCAGGGATGGTCATAGGCAGCCAACTTCGCTACGCTGGAACTACGCGAATTTTTAAGCAAATTTGCTTCGCAATCTACGGCTCCGAAATCAGCCACTTCGCTACGTTAGCATACCGTAGACTACGCATTAAAATACGCAAGCTCCATGTATTGCGTAGCGTAGTTGATGTGACTGCTTATGCCCTTATGCGGAAAAATTTCCGCAATAATCTGCTAACCATGCGCATACACAAACTAATTTAAGCATACATTCCAACATTCAATGCGGAATTGTATGCGTATAAAGGGCAATAAAATTTCTGCGCATGCGCAATGACCTATACAAATGCAGTTACTGCACGCGTAGTTGACTTCGCAATACATACGTCAACTACGCGTAGCGGGCGAAGCTACGCATAGCGGGACTACGACTACGCGGAAATGCGTAAGTGTAGTTCTTAAACTTCGCCTACGACCTATGATGCGTAGTTGCGTACTACGATGCGTAGATTCGCGCTGGCGTAGTTTATGAGCAACCCTGTCTTTAGGGGGTTTAACACTGCGGTCCTCAAGTGGTTAAAAACATGACTGAAGTCGTATTTCTGGCACTGAAACAATCTGCATAGCGCAGAACCGAAATCAGCTGCCTTGGGTTTCCTGCCATTGCTATAAACATCAGCTGCCTTCACCTCTATATTCCTCTAACCTGTAAAACCACAGGAAGTATTGTGCTGTGACAATCTGTGGCTCTGGCAGGCTACATATAATTGTGCTATGATAATTTGTGTTGTTATTCTTGGAAGATGTGGCTCATGTTAATTTAATCACTAAATGTCAATAGAGCAGTCACTTCAAAACGCCGGACTCTAATGACCAAACTATTTAAAAATCTAGGTGCCAGTGGGGGAAGCAGCTACCCTGGGGTCATCTCTGCCTCTTAGAGTCTGTCTCTCACATTTAATTTCTCTGAGGTTTTTGTATTATACACAATAACAAGCCGACAGAGCAGGGTCATTGAATTTCTTAAGCCCAGTAAAGGCAAAGGTCTCTTGTGTTCTTGCTGCTTACCAGAAAATGTCAAGATGTAGCCTTACCTTTAAATAAGTCACCGGATGGCACTTACCCGCAGAACAGCAAATGGGCTGGCTTGTCTTAAAATATTTGTTGCCTGCTGGTATTATTATTATTATTATTATTATTATTGCTGTTGTTATTATTTTTTATATACCATAGTTATTGTTGTGGTAATTTATATTATTGTATTGTATGTAATTGGCAACATACCAGTGGGTGAATACTTTATGGATTTTCATTTAACATTTCATGCACTGAACTCACATACACAATGACAGTTTACAGAAAGAAATATGAGCTAAGCGACTATAAAAAAAAAAAAAAGAACATTTACGTCACAAAAAAGTGCATCTAACCAACCATCGCCGGGGTATTTTTTCCTGATTGGTCTCTAAACCACAGACAAACAAATTGGGCCACCTGATTCAATTCACTTCTTCTCTTAAAGGGAAGGTCCAAGCAAAATAAAAAAATGAGTTTCACTTACCTGGGGCTTCTACCAGTCCCATGCAGCCATCCTGTGCCCTCGTAGTCACTCACTGCTGCTCCAGTCCCCCGCTGGCAGCTTTCTGACCTCGGAGGTCGGGGGCCGCATTGCGTATATTTTTACGCGTTCCCGCTAGTGCAGGAACATTAACACATACACACAAGCTGGCAGCGGGGGACTGGAGCAGCAGTGAGCAACTATGAGGGCACAGGATGGCTGCATGGGGCTGATAGAAGCCCCAGGTAAGTGAAACTCATTTTTTTATTTTGCTTGGACCTTCCCTTTAAAGAGAGTCTGAAGCGAGAATAGATCTCGCTTCAGACCTCATATATAGCAGGGGCACGTGTGCCTCTGCTTAAACGCCGCTATCCCGCGGCTTAACGGGGGTCCCTGTCCCCCCAAATCCCCTCCGTAATGCGGGGGAGCGCTTCCGCATTGGGGCAGGGCTAACCGCCGCAGCCCTGCCCCATGCGTGTCTGTCAGATGCGTATCTCCGCCTCTCCCCCGCCCCTCTCAGTCTTCCTTCACTGAGAGGGGTGGGGGAGAGGCGGCGATGCGCGTCTGATAGACGCGCTGGGAGGCAGGGCTGCAGCCATTAGCCCTGCCTCCAGGAAGAAAAAAACCTACGACCAACTTGCGACCAAGGTTTGCGGGGGGTGGGTTGGGGGGACAGGGACCCTCGTGCAGCCGCGGGATAGCGGTGTTTTAGCAGGGGCACATGTGCCCCTGCTATATATGAGAGCTGAAGCGAGATTTAGTCTCGCTTCAGTGTCTCTTTAAAGTGGTCTGAAAGCCAGCATTCTACTACTTAGCTTTAAAAGATTTCTTACAGCTTTAAAGCTACTATCCCAGAAAAAAATTCTAGCAGAACATCACTGAAATGGTTAAACAAAGCATTTTGTCCTGCTATTCAGCTTCAAATCCGCATCCAAACTGGAGATAACAGTATCTTTTTTACTTGTTAAACACAAATGTATCAACACTGGAATGTAAACAAACACTCCCTGAAAAGCTCCCTGAAAAATGCTTCAGACACACACAGATTTCAGAATAGCTCATTAGAATATTTTCATATATTATAAAAAGCAGTTATAATAATAAAATGGATTGGCAGCTTGCAGGGCAAGAAAAACTACACTTTGGAAACTTGTAATTTATAGACAGAAAATATTACTTATGCACAAAACCAAATATGATAACTGTATGAGTAATAAAAAATAGGAAAACACATTTTTATTGAATGTTATGTTGGAGTTTCATTTCTGGCGTCTATGCTTGTGACCATATTTTAAAGGCACTTATATTGACCTGAAGAAGTGGGCTGAGACCCGTAAAAAACGTGTTGTCCTTTTAATCGTGCTGAATAAATAATTTAATCTTTTTACATTAACCCTGTGGTTTGGGTTCTTCCATTTTGAGTGGTAAAGTCACCCTCCCTCCACCATATTTTTGTTTCATTACATTACCTATTTTTGGGCACCTCCACCCCCAGTCGTATGTTGGAGTTTCAGACCATTATTCTAAGTCTTTTTTTGTTAGCTGGTGGCTTAAAGTGAGCTTGAAAACGACTTAAATAAAAAAAAAAAAACAACAACAACAAAAAAACAGATACTTACCTAAGGAGGGGGAAGGCTCTGGGTCCTATAGAGCCTTCCTGTTCCTCTCCTGGTCCACTCATCCCAGCACTGTCAACCTATTATCAGTCTCTGATCGATGGGTCAGAGACTACTGTTTTTCACTGCGGGAGGTTTCAGAAGTCTTCGAGAGCACAAGTGCTCCTGAAGACGGGTGGCTCTGTAGTGCACATGTGCATGCACACTCTCATGCACACTCGCGCATGTGCAGTATAGAGCTGCCTGTCTTCGGGAGCACTCAGGCTCCTGAAGATTTCCGAAGTCTTCCGCAGCGTGAGATTTGAACGGGGGAGCCAGCACTGGATTGAGGGGACCAGGAGATGAACAGGAATGCTCTATAGGACGCAGAGCCTTACCCCTCTTTAGGTAAGTAACTGTTTTTTTATTTCACACATGGGAGATGGGAGAAAACTTAGGAGGAAAGGTGAACTGAATAAAGCTATTGTGCATAGTTAATTTGATCAGCAGTAATTCACTTCAGTGCCTTATGAAATCCTATTTTCCAATGACTGCTACCAAATATTTTTGATGCGTTCTATGTTTGTTTGCAGTGTTATAGGATGTGCAGAATTAGTTGGTGGATTGATCGGGTGGAAAGAAAAATGCTTGGTGTAGCCAAATAATTAGTAACAATTTACTGTAGCCCTTTGAGAACTGAGAGTCCCTATGTTCGTTAAAAATAGCTGTCTTGCTTTTACTTCTGTGCTCATGCACACCCGCGGGGATGCCGGCGATGCAACTGCAGGAATCGGTGGAGGAAGGCTGCGCAATCTGTCTCCTGGAAGCTTGAGAGTTGCTGCTGGAGCATGTGTCAGGTAAGATTGCTACAGTGGGGGCGTGGCTTGACGCTCGAGAGAGATGGCCGCTTGAGTGCAGAGCTCCTGAACCAGACACCGCTCTTTTACCCTGCTTCGCTCCAACTACTCCTCTCTAACTACTATGGACCGCAGGACCCGAGGCCAAAACTCCTCCAGGACCAGAAACAACCTCCGCCCGCAATCTGGGAGAAGCTTACCGGAGTTGTTCCGCTCCCAATCCGAACGCAAGGCCCCAACCTCTGCCTCCAAGATGGCGGCGCCACGCAGCCCTTCACCCGATGGCTCCCTCACTCCCAGGGAATCCTCTGACCGTGAGTACTCTAAAACACCAAAAAAAGAGAGACACGGTCACATACGCTCACTTAAAAGACTTTGCTGAAGACATTAAAGCAACTTTCACTAACGCCATCGCGGAAGTCCGTGAAGATATGGCCGCCATTGCTGAGCGCATATCCACGATTGAAAAGGCAGGGGCAAAGAGAGACACTAGGATTAAATCCTTATCCAAAACTACCCAGGTACACAACACTAGACTAATTGCCCACCAGAGACACCTAGAAGATCTTGATAACAGGGGGCGACGCAATAATATTAGAGTCCGGGGAATCCCCGAGTCAATCCCTGCAGACCAGATTACTTCGGCCCTAACTTCTATTTTCAACGAGCTGCTTGCTAGGCATAAAGACCAGCCTATAGATTTCGTGAGAGCCCACCGAACTCTTAAGCCTCCTGGGAATGACTCCGATCCCCCACGAGACATTATATGCTGTCTCTCATCTTTCCAACTGAAAGAGGACATAATGAAATCCGCACGCTCTCAGGATGACATACTCTTCAACGACTCTCATATAGCCCTCTACCAGGATCTTTCTCCACTAACCTTACAACAAAGAAAGGCACTAAAGCCGCTTCTACAATTATTGGTGGAAAAGAACTACAAATACCGCTGGCGATTTCCCTTCGCTCTTTCCGTAACAGATAGCGGCAACACTACCTTTCTCCGCATACCAGCTGACTTGGAGGACTTTTGTGACACTCTGAATATAGCGGTTCCAGAACTACCACTGTGGTACGCTGAATTTAAAACGCAAGGGACGGACTCTTTTTCCAGCTTCGAGACCCCAGATACATGCTTCAGACCTCCATCCTCTAAAAAATCCAAACAGGGTAGTAAGACCCCTGCCAAATCTGTTACTCTGGATATAGCAGCAGATCTCGGTTGCGCCACCTTGGAAGAAGACTGAACCTTTCCCTATCTAGGCCTTACTCAGGAAACTCTCCTACCCCATGGTCACACATCATAGATGACCGATTACTTCAAATGAGCAATACAATTATAGATTGTCACTCTTGCTCATTTTCAACACTGTTTCTGGTTCCTACATGTTGATGTGGCTATATACGCCACATACTTAACATACCTGCGTCCCACAGTGCCAAAGAGACAATGGCTTCAATTCATCAAGCATTACCGCATTCGGTAATGCTGAAAACAGCTGACTTAACGAAGCACTTTAGAAAATGTTAATTCATCAAAGCTGTTACCGAATGAGAAGCTGAAATGACACAGCAATGAGATAAATTACCGACATGTGCTCAACTAATGTTAATTCATCAAGGTTCCCACATTCGCTAACACATTCGGTGTTTATCTCAAGCTCTCCCCTGTCGTTACAGGCTTCGAAAGCCTTCTGTGTGAATGTTTTCATGATTAGCAGGAGCAGGCAGCCAATAGAAACAGCCCCTGTTCTCCTGCAAGTGCCGCTGATAGGTCACACAGGCTTCTCCACACAAGCTTTCAGACCCCACAAGCAGTGAGCAGAGAGAACGGGTCAAAATATATCCCCAGATTCCCTTCGGTGGTGTAACCCTTTCAGGCCCTGTTTGATAATGCAAAGATGCTGGTGGTGAAATCACCAAGCATGGCATTTGTAATGTCTCCAGGAAGTTCATCTACGTTGTGGCAAATAAATAAAATGTTAAGAAAGACTGATCGACAGATTCAGAGCAGCAGAGGCAGTATAAATAACAGTAACTATAACACCTTTACATCTAAAGGGATGTCTGGATGCCTTCTATTGTTATCAGCTTGTAACAACACAGGGACATTCCAAGCTGCTCTGCACCACTCTGCTGTTATCGAACAGCCTTTGATGAATTGAAGCCTAGTAGTTTGGTAACTTAACGAACCTCTACCACACATGGGAAAATATTGATGAATTAGCACAGTGAAGTGTAAAATACCGAATGCGGTATTTTAAGGACTGGGGTTTTGTTATCGAACACCCTTTGATGAATTGAAGCCAATATATATACATACATTCGTTGTAGTCACAGAAATTTATGTTTGCCTATCGTATATGCTGTTTACAACACTAATGCATGTTTCTACCTGTATTTGGTGAACCCTCCCCCCTCCATTCCTCCCTTCCCCCCCCTCTTTTTTCCCTCGTCCACTCCCCCTCCCTACTCTTCCCTCCCCCCCTGTACCCTCCTCCTACCCCTCACCCCCGCCCCTCCCCCCTCCTTGCCCTTCCTCCCATACCCTCTCCTCCCCCCCCCCCCTTTCCTGCTCTCTTCCCCCCCTCTCATTTTTCCCTCCCCCCTACCCAGGTCTCCCACCCCCCCAAGTTCACCAAACTACAAACAGGTAATACGGGAAGATAATTCTCTGTCTCCTTGTTAAGAGTTTTACTTAGTAGTTGGACCTACTGTGCCTGTGGATTTTTCTTCCACAGCGCGCAGTACATGTCTGCTTTTATTATGTCTGGTTCACCTCGTGACTTGATATCTTTGTTACTTTTTTTTGGTTACTCGAGTACACAATCTCTCGGAAGTGATCATATTCACCTCCACACCAGAGACTGGTTCTCTGACAACCTCTCACCTTAGTATAGTGAGTATTCGAGCATCTTTCCCCAGGGAAATCTCGACTTACCCACGTGAGTGTATCTCAATCAATATTTCTCACTGTTTTACCAAATATAGGGCTCGATTCACAAAGCGGTGCTAACCCAGTTAGAGACTTTAGGCGTGATAACCATTGCACCTTGCTGGTGAGAAGCCAGTTTAGGCGTGATAAGTTTAGGTGTGATAAGTTTAGGTGTGATAAGTTTAGGCATGCTAAGTTTAGATAAGTGTAGATAGCGTGCAAAGTCCTGCACGCAAAGCAGCGCCATTAAACTCTATGCGAAGTGCACCAGACTTTGCTAGCACAAAACGTTTGATCAGCTCTGCACTGCGGTGCTAACGCAGTTGGTGCTTAAACTTATCATGCCTAAACTTATCACACCTAAACTTATCATGCCTATACTTATCACACCTAAACTTATCACACCTAAACTTATCATGCCTAAACTGAGTTTAGGCATGATAAAGGGCTTTTCACCAGCGTGCTAACTGTTAGCACCGCTTTGTGAATCAGGCCCATACTCTCTTGTTGCCTTCTTAAGATTACTTTTCAAATAAGGGCACTCGCCTTCTTCATACTTTACCTTACCTTCCCGCTCAACTCTCACCTGCCCTTATTCTTTCCACCTTTCCTCTCTCCCATCCCTCCCTTCCCCCTCCTCCCTCAACTCCTATCTCCTATTGCCTCTCTATAATGCTTAGCCTTCAGCTACCTATAAGCTTTCTATTTGTGATTCTGACTCAGAGTTTAACAATGCCTTACCAATCTAAAGAGAAGACTCAACAATGGAAACTCCTCTCTTATAATGCTAATGGATTAAATATCCCACAAAAGAGATCTAACTTTCTGGATTATATTCAAAAAGAGGGCGTAACATTTGCTTTTTTCCAGGAAACCCACTTTTGCAAAAAAGCAATCCCTAAATTTCACAACAAGCATTACCCACTGTACTTCCACGCCCCCTCTCCATTAGACAAGACAAAATGAGTTTCCATTTTGATTCATAGATCTGTAAATTTTCAACTAATCTCTAAACTGGAAGATCCAGAAGGGAGATACCTATTCATATACGGGAAAATACAGGATCGAGATATTACACTGGCTAATATATATGCTCCAAACACGGGCCAGGTCAACTTTTTCAGAAAAGTTACCGACTCCCTCCTGTCTTTCTATCAAGGCTCTTTATTTTTAGGAGGCGACCTCAATGTTCCTCTAAACCCCCTACTGGACACATCCAATGGCTCTTCATCCATTAAATTCAAAGACATTAAAAAAATAAGGGTCTCCTCCACCCAGATGATAAGGATTTCTCCTTCTACTCGGGCCTCCATAGACGATACTCTCGTCTAGATTATCTTTTTGTCCAACAGAGGGATGCGGCCTTGGTACTCAAAGCTAACATAGGCATTTTAAACCTAGTTGACCATGCTCCGGTATCACTCCTTGTAAAGCCTCCGTATACCAAACCCAAATCCTTCTGTTGGAGACTAAACCCTTTCATACTTTCAGAAGAGACCCATCTAGAGGAAATAAAAAACCACATTACGGAATACTTTCAGCTAAACAATTCCCCAGATTAATCGGCTCTTTTGGTATGGGAGGCCCACAAACCATACATAAGAGGACATCTAATTTGCATAGGAGCTAGTTAATTGGATACGATCTGACCAATCAATAGAGGGTGTAACCGTGAAAGATGCAGAACATAAAGTATCAGCTTTTGCCGATGACCTTCTATTTTTCCTAACTAAGCCATCCACTTCTGCTCCAGCCCTACTAGAAAAACTAAAATACTTTGGATCTTTGACTAATTATAAGGTTAATCTTTCTAAATCCTATGCAATGAATATATCTTTAAAGCCAACAACAATGACAACTATAAAGACACTATTCCCTTTTCAATGGGCCAATATCTCAATCAGATACCTAGGAATACAGATCCCAATAAATCTTTCTAAACTATTTGATCTAAATTTTGCCCCTATCTTCAAAAAAATCCAAACAGACCTGGATAGATGGCACACACACCCATGCTTTTCTTGGTTTGGCAGACTAGCTTCCATCAAAATGAATGTCCTTCCTAGGATCCTATACATCAGCCAGACAGTCCCCATTAGTGTTCCTCAACAGTCATTTACTAAATTACAGTCAGCTATCAACAGCTTTATATGGGGAAAGAAACCTGCCCGCATTAAACATACTTTACTAGCCTTTGATAAATTAGAAGGCGGACTAAATTACCCGCTACTCTATAAATATCACCAAGCAGCCATTCTTAGCAGAATACCGGAATGGTGCTTCCCAGGCTCTACCAAACGATGGATTGAAATAGAGCAAGCCTTCTCTAATACCCCGTTACCAGGACTGCCCTGGATCCTAAACAAAGATATCCCTAAAACAGCCCTTTCTCACCCTCTAATACTGTCCACGATTCAAACTTTCCGCTCCTTTACAAACAAAGGTTCCCTATCATCTTCTTCAGGCCCACTCACTGCAATACTGAACAATCCCCAATTTACACCAGGATTAGATCCGAACTTCATTGCACATGCTGGTCCTATTACCTTGCGCCTGAAGGATGTGTCCAGTAGGGGCTTATGCAAACCAAAGAATCAGATTGAATCATTGTTTAATGGGGGGGGGGATATCTCAGCATGGTTCTTTCTACAACTTCAAAGTTTTGTCTCCTCCTCAGCCAGGAAACACAAAATTGATAGGCCCCTCACCAATTTTGAAACATTGACTCTTGCTACGACCCCTCACAGACATGTGATATCATGGGTGTATAAAACTTTGTTAAACCTGAATTTACCTGATAAATTCCCTTCTCAAAGAAAATGGGAACAAAATCTAGGTAGCTCCTTTACTGATGACCAATGGACTCAGATCTTAACAAACAATCTCAAAAGTTCTTCTAATGTTAATACACAGGAACTAGGCTACAAGCTAATTTCCCATTGGTATAATACTCCCAAAAAATTACACCACATGGGTATCCTCAACAATGATTTATGCTGGAGATGTGGAGCGGAAGGTGGAGACCTGCTACACATCTTTTGGTCCTGTCCGAAAATACAGAGGTACTGGAAGGAGATCCATACGTGGACCCAAAAGATCTCCCCCATTTCTGTCAAATACTCCCCCGAAGTTTACCTACTCCACCTGGTTCCAATCTCGGCCAAAATCTATAAGAAAGGCATTCTGCTACATCTCATAAATGCGGCTAGAGCCTTAATACCTTGCCTGTGGAAATCTGACAAAATTCCCTCAATAGTACAATGGTGGTCTAGGATAAATAGATTGGCAGAAATGGAGGAGATCATCTCTGCCGCACATGACAGGCCTGATCAATACACCAAAACATGGGCTCCCTGGTACAATTTTAAAAGCACACCTGAGTATAAATCCACGTTGTAAACCCTGTCTCATCCCATTGGATCTTCCCCACAACCCAGTATAGCATATTATGATGTGAAGACCCTTCCCCACCCCCTTAACCCTTCCCCCCTCTACACTCTCCCTCCCAACTCCCCATTTACCTACCCCCTCCTTTTGCCCCCTAGCCCCTCCCCCCTACACTCCCCCCCCCCTCCTGTCCCACCCTCCCCCCCCCAACACTGGCTAATACATAGTCATCTGCCTATTGATACCCCCCCTATTAAACCCTGGCACCTAACACCCTCGTTCTAGAGTGAGTAATATACCCAGTTTTGAACATTACTTATTCCATAAGTATTCAATGACCCCAAAAGATTCTCCTGGACAAGACTTCACCTAAGCAACAACTGCATTCTTCTCTTGAATATTCTAGCTACCTCCCAACTAAACGAAAAATACTGTGCCGCATCCCTTCAAGATCCTTACTTTTTCCAACACTCCTAATTCGCTATACTTCCCTTTCTAAGATAGGAATATGGCAATATGTATACTCACCACAATCCTTGTCCAGATGTTTTTATGCACCTATTATCTGCTATCCTACTGCAGTGTATAAAGCTTATGAATCTGTACTGATTTAACTATGTCATTGTTTGTCAACTTGCAATTGTTACCTAAGTTTGTACTTAATAAAGCTTAATTGTGAAAAAAAAAAGATTGCTACAGTGAGAGTCAGTGTGCAGGGGTTAAATGAAAATGTGTTACTAGGTGGGTACAATCAAAAAAGGCCCTGCAAAAAAATGTTGCAGGGTGATACCGAAATGTACATCTTGCTAGCTACTAAGGTTATATATGTTTTAACTACCGGCATCTAGCATACATTACCTTGTCCCGGCGTTCACTCCTGGCGTTCACTCCTTCACTTCCTAGTTAGTTCGCAGTAGCCGCATGGTTATTGGCTGGATGCAGGACGAAGTGAAGGAGCGATCGCAGGGACAAGGTAATGTATCATTGCCTTAACATTCTCGCCCCGACCCCGCTGCCTAACACTTGCCCACTCTACCCCAGGCAACCGCTGCATAACACTCTCCCCCCTGACCCCCGCTGCCTAACACTAGCCCACTCTACCCCAGACACAAGCTGCCTAACACTCTCCCCCAACCCCGCTGCCTAACACTAGCCCACTCTACCCCAGACACATGCTGCCTAACACTCTCCCCCAACCCCAGCTGCCTAACACTAGCCCACTCTACCCCAGACACATGCTGCCTAACACTCTCCCCCAACCCCTGCTGCCTAACACTAGCCCACTCTACCCCAGACACATGCCGCCTAACACTCTCCCCCTCTGACCCCCGCTGCCTGACACTAGCCCACTCTACCCCAGACACATGCTGCCTAACACTATCCCACTCTACCCCAGACACGCTGCCTAACACTCTACCCCAACCCAGCTGCCTAACACTAGCCCACTCTACCCCAGACACACACGCTGCCTAACACTCTCCCCCCAACCCCCACTGCTTAACACTAGCCCACTCTAGCCCAGACACATGCGGCCTAACACTCTCCCCCAACCCCAGCTGCCTAACACTAGCCCACTCTACCCCAGACACACGCTGCCTAACACTCTCCCCCAACCCCCACTGCCTAACACTAGCCCACTCTAGCCCAGACACACGCTGCCTAACACTCTCCCCCAACCCAAGCTGCCTAACACTAGCCCACTCTACCCCAGACACACGGTGCCTAACACTCTCCCCCAACCCCCGCTGCCTAACACTAGCCCACTCTACCCCAGACACACGCTGCCTAACACTCTCCCCCAACCCCTCTGCCTAACACTAGCCCACTCTACCCCAGACACACGCTGCCTAACACTCTCCCCCAAAGATAGGTGAAGTGAGGGGCACCAAAGCATGGGTGGGTGTGCCACGACCCCGTCCCAGTGTCCCTTGTGTCCCAAAAATGGAACGCTAGTTCTGTCAGCGTGAACAGTGAGTCGCACATAAGGACAAGAGCCATGGAGCTGCGATGCAAACTCCTGCAAGCTGCTCAGTGGCCCCCTCCATACGCAAAAAATGTCATCTATAAAGTGCCACCAACACAAAGCATGCTTGTGGAATAATGAGTTGGTGTACACAAAGGCCTCCTCATAAAGCCCCATGTATAGATTTGCGTAGGAGGGGGCCACATTCGAGCCCATCGCAGTGCCACGCTTTTGTATGTAATATGCTCCTGCAAAAGAAAAATAATTGAATTTCAAAACAATCTCCAACAAAGTTATCGCAAATTTGCACTGCTCAACCGTCAAATCGGTGCATGTCATCAAGTACCAATCCACAGCCTCTACACCTCCATCATGAGGGATGGAGGTGTAGAGGCTTTCCACATCCCTGGTCACCAAAAGGACATAAAAAAACGGTGTATTGTCCGCAACACTTGAAAGGAGTGTGCCAGGGCTCAAAAAACAAATACAAATTTCAAGGAAAGAAAGCCCATATGAATAGCACCACTCAAATATTATATAACATTATTTATTCAGAAAAAATATATATATGATAGCTACAAAATACGTTTGACATATTGGAGTATCAAAAACATTCATAAAAACAATTAAAACCGACCATATGGCCGCATAGGGTAACAGCTGCAAACAATCATGTCCATATAGGTGATTGAAATAAGGTTATAAAAGCACCATATAAAACATACAAAAGCGTGGCACTGCGATGGGCTCGAATGTGGCCCCCTCCTACGCAAATCTATACATGGGGCTTTATGAGGAGGCCTTTGTGTACACCAACTCATTATTCCATTAGCACGCTTTGTGTTGGTGGCGTTTTATAGATGACATTTTTGCGTATGGAGGGGGCCACTGAGCAGCTTGCAGGAGTTTGCATCGCAGCTCCATGGCTCTTGTCCTTATGTGCGACTCACTGTTCACGCTGATGGAACTAGCGTTCCATTTTTGGACGTAGTGGTTTCCCTTGGTGACACTGGGGTGATGACAGACTTATATGTTAAGAGCACGGATCGGAATTCAGTGCTCCATTTTGGTAGCTTCCACCCCACAGGCACCAAGGTTGGTATTCCACATGGTCAACTCGTACGAGTTGCCAGAATTGTCAGTGATGAGTCTATACGTGAGACACGTGGACGTGAGATGGTAAATAAGTTTAGAGCTAGAGGTTACCCGGATCATTGTTTTAGGCCTAGATCAAGGAGGAGTGCAGGTGGAACTGGGGTTAGACTTCCTTTTGTTTCTACTTTCAATGTTTGTAGTGATGCCATTACACACAGCATTCGCAAACATTGGCACATTTTGAGGGATGGGTTGCCTACTATTGCTGGGTTTAACCCCCCCCCCCTAATGTCTTTCAAATGCGCCCCGACTGTACGGGATAATATCACGGCGTGTATTCCCTCTCGTCCAAGTGAGGGCCGTCGTGGAATGTACCCTTGTCTCTGCTGCCACATGTGCAACAATGTGATCAGAGGCAAAACCTTCTCCCACCCCTCTCTGTGTGCACCCATGCAAATTAATGGTTTGTACAATTGCGACTCTACGTTCGTTGTTTACATGTTGAAATGCCCTTGTGGCCTTTCATATGTCAGCAAAACAACCCAGCGATTGAAAGATCGTATTTCGTCGCATAAATCGAATATACAGAATCCACACTGTTATTTGACAGTGGCGGAGCATTTTCATAACTTTCGACACTCGGTCTCTCAATTAAGGGTCACTGTAATTGATGGGGTTCCAACAGACTTTAGGGGAGGAAGTGCGATAAGGCACTGCTTCGGAAAGAGGCATATTGGATCAGGAGACTAGGTACAATGGGATCAGGCGGCTTGAATAAGGAATATGACCTTAGATTCTGCATATGATTTGTATTGGGAGAATGTCTACTTTTATTGGTCTCATACATCTTTAATCTTGTTATTCCTAGATGCTCTTTTTCCTGATTTTATCTGGAGCACGCAGCTGACCTGATGGGGGACTTGTAAGTTTTTATATCAATGCCAGTAATTTTATCTGTTTGCAATTTTATTTTTGAAGTGGTGTCGTTTTACTATTTTTGACTAAGTGCTGGATGTTGCTATTTAGTACTAGTCATTGTCCCCAGCCTGTTTTGCATTCGCCGATGACATGTATACTGTATGGACGCACTGCAGAGAGTGGTGACGTACTTCTGAGCGGCGCAGAGCCTCACTGTTCATTGGCCGGCGGCTATTTACCGCTGTGATTGGCCGAGACTAGAGAGGCTGCGCCGCAAGAGGGGGATGCAGAGCGTCTGGTTTCCATGACACCACTTTGTACTCCCAAGACGCCTTGCAAGAGCCTATGACTCTGATAGCATGTGCACACGGCAGAGAGCCGGGACGCCACGCTGGGCGGTTCCGGGCCTTTTCTCTGATTGGCTGGTAACATTCTGTTGTGCAGGGGAAAACGAGGTAGCGCTGAGGGAGGTTCCGGCTTGGCATCTAGCGGTTTTTCCGCAATTGGTGAGTGACCTTTGTTATGTGGCTAGTTTTAAGTCTCCCATCAGGTCCGCTGGTGTTCCCACCCACTTCTGTGGGAGTATAAAGATGGTGCTAGTGTGTGTTCACTTTGTAAGCAGTTTGAGGAAGGGCTTGTCAGCCTGAAACAGCATCTGTCACTGCTGTGCTTTAGTTCATTAAAGAGCTTTATTTACTTTTGGTGGTGCCGACCCATTCATCACTTTAACACTCTCCCCCAACCCCTCTGCCTAACACTAGCCCACTCTACCCCAGACACACGGTGCCTAACACTCTCCCCCCTGACCACCGCTGCCTAACACTACCCCACTCTACCCCAGACACACACTGCCTAACACTCTCCCCCCAACCCCGCTGCCTAACACTAGCCCACTCTACCCCAGACACATGCTGCCTAACACTCTCCCCCAACTCCAGCGGCCTAACACTAGCCCATTCTACCCCAGACACACGCTGCCTAACACTCTCTTCCCAACCCCGCTCCCTAACACTATCCCACTCTACCCCAGACACATGCTCCCTAACACTCTCCCCCAACTCCAGCGGCCTAACACTAGCCCACTCTACCCCAGACACATGCTGCCTAACACTCTCCCCCCAACCCCACTGCCTAACACTAGCCCACTCTACCCCAGACACATGCTGCCTAACACTCTCCCCCTGACCACCGCTGCCTAACACTAGCCCACTCTACCCCAGACACACGCTACCTAACACTCTCCCCCCAACCCCCGCTGCTTATTACTATCCCCCTTGCCTAAGTGTGTTACAGGAATTCATTAGAGATTAAAATGATTCTAAACAGTTGTTTACTGATAGGGTTAATTCACATTTATAAGGAGTATACTGTTACAGGAATTAATTAGCGAATAGGATTCTAAACGATTATTTACCAATAGTAGCATTGTGCGCCATTATTTAACTGTACTAACTGTTGATTTGGTCCATGCGCCATTTTTTTAACCTTGATGCAGCAAAATAACTTTCTACATTGAAATTCAATGCAGCGCCATTCTTATACATTGGCGCTGTGCACCGTTTTTATCTGACCCCTTACTAGGCACCAGTTCAATCTGGTTAACAACATCCCATTGGTAAAGTACACTGGTCCTATTCAATTCCATTTTTCTCTTCTAGGAGATCATTTTTTATAATCTTCTGTTCAACCTCTTCAGGACCACAGGCTTTACCCCCCTAAAGACCAGGCCATTTTTTCTAAAATGGGCCACTGCAGCTTTAAGTCCAAGCTGCAGGGCCAGGGCCGCACAACACAGCACACAAGTGATTCCCCACCAAGAGAGCTCTCTGCTGGTGGGGTCTGATCGCTCCCCCAATGTTTATTTATTTATTTGTAAATATATATATGTCATTTATTTTTAAATAAATGTGTCTATTTTTTTTTTAGCTATTTTGTCCCCAGCCCTCCCTCCTTCCGCCATCCAATCCCCGTGATCAGCTGTCATAGCTTCAGCCTATGACAGCCGGTCACCCCTGAGCCTCTGGAGGGGATAGCCGTGCGACAGGCAGCAATATATAAATGCTAATTAGACTGAGGTTTCGCCGTCTAACAGTCTCCAAGCGGCGATCGCTGCTGGGAGACTGAAGGCAGAGCTCATCTACCAAACAGAAGTTGGGCGCGCAGCCTGCGCTCAATCTCCTGCAAACTGAAGCCCCAGGACTTTAAGCCGATCGGCGTTAGGCGGTCCTGGGGCTGCCACGGCGGTCACGCCCATCAGTGTGACACGGTAGGCAAGCAGTTAAAATAACTTTTTAGTACTGTGCAACTGTGCAAGTGAAAATCTTTCATAAATAAAAGTACCAGCCTGTGTGTTGTCTTCTCCTAGCCCGCTCTGTGACATTTTTGGCGCTCCCCGCTGCTTTCCTGGTGATAAAATCACTGTTTTATTCATTGTTTTTTGTAAACAATTAAGATGGCTGCCAAACAGGAAATACATCATCAGAGCAGGTGCCTGTTTGCAGTGGCTCCTCTCAAACATGACTTGACTGCTGGAATATTTCTCCCACTTGTTGCCTTAGCTGCTTGTCTGGGCTTTGAACTGATCTTTCTGCACTCACAGCTGTTCACAAGGTCACAGACAGGCTGGCTGTGAGCAGAGACCTTGCCTGTGACACAGCACACACACAGAGCCTGCAGGAAGCGTGGAGGGGGTGTGCATAACTTCTCCCTATCACAGCAGAGGCAGTGCATTCCTCCCTGGCTCGACAAGGCTTGACACAGAAAAGAAGATAATATATATTACAGAGACAGTGCAACTAGAAAAGGCTGCAGTAATCCAGAGAACATTAGAACAGGTATAGGAACTTATAGGATACAAGAAATAAGGCTGAAAATGTTGTTACAGAGTCTCTTTAAACTGCAAAAATCGACATTTTGAAAACCTCTTGAATGTGTTTACTGAAGTCTAGTATTTGCATCAGGCAGGTACCCAAAAACTCAGGAGTGAAGAGAGGAAGAAGCAGTCTGTAGGTAGAGAAGAGACCGGAACCACAATCAAACACTGCTAGCAATGCACTCCCGACACATTACCGATCAACCAAAATTTTCCGTCCTACGTAATCTGACTTTGGCCAAAAATTGGTAAATCGGGAATATTTTGTGGCATCGATTTCTAGCAGATTCAAACAAATGATAGAATTGGCAAAATATTGATGCAAAAATGATAAGTTTATGGCCATCTTTAGTCAATCTGGCCCTGAGAGTGTCAGCTCCAGGTCCACGTAAGCCATAATTAGTGATCAGTGAATATGGCCCATATTGTTTTGCCATCGTTTTGCGAAAATGCTCCATTTTTACCCAACTAAGAATATACATGAAAGTATGTGGACCCCACAAAACAATCTTGTTTGCATAGATAAGATTTTCACCAAAATATGGGTGCAAGAGGCAACTCCATTTTGCCAAATGCATTAAAGTTATGAGTAACACACGAAAACATGCTCAGAAATATATGGGCATACATGCATAAACAAATATTTCACTAAATGTATTGAAGTGACATCTATGGGCATGTGAAAATGCATCTTTAAAGGGAACCTGAAGCAAGTAAAATTATTTAAAATAAACACATTACGTGGCTGCAAATTAATATTATGTACTAACCTCACTGTCAGTTCCTCTCAGAAGCTCACCATTTTCCTTTTTACAGTGATCCCTTCCAGTTCTGACAATATTTTGTCAGAACTGAAATATACCAGTTGGTGTCAGTTATATATCAGCAGCTGTCAGTTACAACTGAATGTACAAGGTCATGTCCATGTTTCCCTATGGCTCAAGTGGGTCATATTACAGTTTAACAGTGTGCTGACCAGGAAGCTGTTATGGGGTAGCAGACATTTTTAAAATGAAGGACGGAGAAATCCATTGATCACAGTGGACAAATGGGATGCAGGAGAGGAGAAAGAGATTGAATAGTACACTACACAGGAGGTAAGTAGGACCTGTGTATGGTTATTTTGACTTTTTATTTTCAGTTTAGGTTCTCTATAAGGAAGTTCTCATTGTTTTAGTAAAATGTGTATCTCGTGAAGATCCGCTGTTTTTGTGTCAGGAGAAAATACAGATTTCCATACAAAAATTACTTTGGCAAAAGTTTGAGTTCATCATCACTAGTCATGGTACTCGGGAAAGAGGCTGATAATGGCCTTGCTCCAATGGACAGTTCAATGTACTTTGTACATCATTCGCTTTTTCTACTGAGTTTTTTCCTGGGTGGCATTTTCACAACTAAAATGCCTTTTAAGCCACTAGCGAGCACTAAAATACAGGACAATTTAATTGCATAAAATGATTTATGTATTTTTGTTTTTTTTACTATTGTAACATGCTAAATAATTTGTCTCAATTAACAGTGTTAAGTAACGATCTAGATGAATGATAACTAGTCAAAAGCAGAACAATTCACTGTGACGATGACAAAAGAGTAGCAATGGTTATTAGGCTGGCTCCGCACACCGTGAACAAGAACCCCAGAGAACTTACTTCCTGGCTTTATTTACTGTGGAATTTGATGACTCAGGGTGCTTTTGTGAATGTAATGAATTTGCATAAATATATGCTAATATAAATTATATTTGCCATTTTTTATATCCCAAGGACAATGCATATTACAAGGGGACATATTTATAAAGCACTGAATGAGTTTCTTCTTACAACTAATTATGTCCACAGTTTAATTACTGTAAGACATGGTGGTTAAATTAAATCATGAATTCTACCCAAAGGGGTTTTGCCTTATTCTGGATGAACCAACTGGAGAGGTGTGAAGAATTGATGAACACTTATATTTCAATCTTTGTCCATTTATGGAATGCTATACACAGTACTGTGAGACATGTGCCATATTGGGTAATGAACAGCACGGTGACATAGTGGTTAGCGCTCATGCCTTGCAGCACTGGGTACCTGGTTCAAATCCTGGCAGGGCACTATCTTCACGGAAATCGGCCCTAGACTACGATACATACACTACACAATACATAAACAAACATATGACTATGGTCAGGAGTAGATTGGGAGCCTCTCTATCAGACAGTTAAGTGCAGGGCCGGCCCGCCCATGAGGCGGGGTGAAGCTTTTGCCTCAGGCGGCACTTCTGGGGGGGCGGCACCCGCCCGTCCATGTGTGTGGGGGGCCGCCCGAGCTGGAGGAGATGGCGGGCAGGAAGGGGGTATTGGGCCTAGCGGCAGGGAGGGGGGTCGGACCCCCCCCTCCCTCGCCTGGGTCCCCCGTCCTCCGCTCCCCTCCAGCTTTAAAAAGTTCCTTGCTGTGGCTGCAGCTATTTGTAAGAGGCAACGGGCGGGGATTACTCACCTCTTCCTCGTTCCAGGTCAGCGTGCGCTCCACTGACGTCACTTCCTGCTACGCCGCAGGAAGTGACGTCAGTGGAGGGCACGCTGGCCTGGAACGAGGAAGAGGTGAGTAATCCCCACCCGTTGCCTCTTACAAATAGCTGCAGCCAGCAAGGAACTTTTAAAAGCTGGAGGGGAGCGGAGGACGGGGGACCCAGGCGAGGGAGGGGGGGGTCCGACCCCCCTCCCCGCCGCTAGGCCCAATACCCCCTTCCTGCCCGCTATCCCCTCCAGCTCGGGCGGCCCCCCACACCCACGGCTTGGGGGGGGGGGGGGGGCGGCGGCGATTTCTTTTAAAATTGCCTCAGGCGGCAAAAAGTCTAGGGCCGGGCCTGGTTAAGTGACAAGATAATATGCGCTGTGGTAGTTGTCGGTGCTATAATAATAGCTAAACTTTATGGGAACAATGATGTTCAATTGACCTTTTTTCAGTCCGAATTTATACAGGGGTATGGGCGTCCGCAGAAAATTTTCCAGGGGGGGGGGCAAAAAGGAGGGGCGGCAAGCTACGAAAAAAATGGGTGTGGCCAAGGACCAGAATGCGGGTGTGGTCACGGGTGGAGCCAAATTTACATGAATTAAGCAATGGTGGGACATTAGACTAGGACAGTGGTGGCAAACCTTTTGGAGGCCGAGTGTCCAAACTGCAACCCAAAAGTCACTTATCTATCGCAAAGTACCAACATGGCAATTTAAACTAAATACAAACGTTTTAACTGTTTGCATGAACATTATGGAAAATTCAAGTTGAAAATAAACTGTGAAGATAAACAATTCCATCCATCCTATTCCTGAAAAATGTATTCATCTTTTTAGAACGTCCCAGTTTTCATTTTCTGTTTTAAAAAACTAAAAAAGTAGGTTTAATGCTATTGTCTCATATGATGATGATTCAGCTTTTCCCATAGTCTCGCAGTTAGCAATCATGTGACCCTCAACAACACAAATTCAGCAATCATGAGGCCCCCATCAAGACAAATTCAGCAATCATGAGGCCCCCAACAAGACAAATTCAGCAATCATGAGGCCTCCAACAAATCATGAGGCCCCCAACAAGACAACTTCAGCAATCATGAGGCTCCCAACACACCGTGAGGCCCCCAACAAGACAAATTTAACAATCATGAGGCCCCCAACAAGACAAATTCAGCAGTCATGAGGCCCCCAACAAGACTAATTCAGCAATCATGAGGCCCCCAACAAGACAAATATAGCAGTCATGAGGCACATAAATAGACAGCATTTCACATAAATAGACAGAACGCCCCTTAATATGGTAGACACCTCTCACCTGGCTTCTGCATTCTCCTCTACTGGCGGTGATGCTGGGCTGGCCTGGCTGGCGGTGATGCTGGGCTGGCCTGGCTGGCGGTGATGCTGGGCTGGCCTGGCTGGCAGTGATGCTGTGGCCTTTTTGGCAGTGATTCTGGGCTGGTTGACTGGTGGTGATGCTGGGCTGGCTGGCCTGGATAGTTTAGGTAGCGCCAGGAGCCCTCCAGTGTGGGTAGTGACAGGAGCCCCCGAGTTCAGGTAGTGACAGAGACCCACAGTCTAGGTAGTGACAGGAGCCCCCCAGTTCAGGTAGTGACAGAGACCCACAGTTTAGGTAGTGAAAGGAGCCCCCCAGTTCAGGTAGTGACAGAGACCCACAGCTTAGGTAGTGACAGGGACCCCCAGTGCAGGTAGTGACAGAGACCCACAGTTTAGGTAGTGACAGGGACCCCCAGTTCAGGTAGTGACAGGGACCCCCAGTTCAGTTCAGGTACTGAAATGGACCGCCAGTTCAGGTAATGACAGGGACCTTCAGTTCAGGTAGTGACAGGGACCCCCAGTTCAGGTAGTGAAATGGACCCCCAGTTCAGTTCAGGTAGTGAAAGGAACCCCCAGTTCAGGTAGTGACATGGACCCCCAGTTCAGGTAGTGACAGGGACCCCCAGTTCAGTTCAGGTAGTGACAGGGACCCCCAGTTAAGTTCAGGTAATGACAGGGACCCCCAGTTCAGTTCAGGTAGTGAAAGGGACCACCAGTTCAGGTAGTGAAAGGGACCTTCAGTTCAGGTAGTGACAGGGACCCCCAGTTCAGGTAGTGACAGGGACCCCCAGTTCAGGTAGTGACAGGGACCCCCAGTTCAGGTAGCGACAGGGACCCCCAGTTCAGGTAGGGACAGGGACCCCCAGTTCAGGTAGTGACAGGGACCCCCAGTTCAGCTAGTGACAGGGACCCCCAGTTCAGTACAGGTACTGAAATGGACCCCCAGTTCAGGTAGTGACAGGGACCCCGAGTTCAGTTCAGGTAGTGACAGGGACCCCCAGTTCAGTTCAGGTAGTGACAGGGACCCCCCAGTTCAGTTCAGGTAATGACAGGGACCCCCAGTTCAGGTAGTGACAGGGACCCCCAGTTCAGTTCAGGTAATGACCGGGACCCCCAGTTCAGTTCAGGTAGTGAAAGGGACCCCCAGTTCAGGTAGTGACAGGGACCCCCAGTTCAGGTAGTGAAAGGGACCCCCACGAACGCTACAGAACCCCCTGTGCTGTCCCCCAATGTAAAGTGTGCGCCCAGGTGCCCTGTGCGTGTACGTTACCTGTCTGTGTCCACCAATGTCTCAGCACTGCTTCACATACACACATCCTGGGTGGCTACTGCCATATACGTGGGTGCATGTTGATGTATACGCATACCCCGGCAACTACGTAGAGCATATGTATGTGAGGCAGTGCAGAGACGGACACTGACAGGTAACATACACTGCACAGGGAACCCGGGGACACACTTTACATTATGGGGTCAGTGCAGGGGTGGATGTGGGGTCACAAGGCTGATTCTCGACAGAGTTCATGCTGAAATCAATCGAGAATCAGCTTGTGGTGTATGGGCAGCTGACAGATCTCTCTCTGATCAGATTAGTCAGAGAGAGATCTGTCTCTTAGTGGATCTGCCCACAATCGTTAGATCTATGGGCACCCTGGTCCCTGAGCAAAGTCCTAGATAATTGTTCTAACTTAGTGTGCCCTTGTTTATCTCCCCACCCTTCCCCCCACACTGTCAGCATGTATGTATTTATTGCTGCTCTTTCTCCCCAGCAGGTGGTCAGTCTCTGTTTTTATCAGGAGTGACAATCTCCTGATCTCCTGGCAGCAGCGCTGATTAGAGCAGGGGATGTGTGAGTCTCCTGACAGGCAGCTATGCACTGTGAGCCGCTCAGAGCTGTGTATATCAGCATCCTACTGTTCATATGCTACATGCCGATATACACAGCTCGGGGCTCACACAGGGAACAGCTGCCTGTCAGGAGACTTGTCCTCTCTCCTCTACGCTGATTCCAGTCTCCCACCCCCACAGCTCGCCCTCACCTCTGCCATGTTATCACATTCAGGGGGATGCATTGTAGCAGAGACCTCGAACGTCTGGCCGGTGGGGGCGGGGCAAAGGCGGGCCAGTGGCAGATCCACAAGCTCTGTGGATAGGATACTATGCTATAAGGAAGGGGCGGAGAGGTGGGGAAGAGCTGTGTCTCTATTGGCCAGGGGGCGGAAGGAGACTGTAGTAAGAGCGCTGTGGGGAGAATGAATGAACGATGGGGAACTTTAACAAATGTTAGTAGTGGACGGCCAGGGGGGGCAGCTGGCGGCCAGGGAGAGGCAACTGCCCTATTTTGCCATATGTAGGGACGCCCATGGCTGTGTTGTATACGGCCGTAGCATCCTTCTAATTGTGCTCATTTGGAAAATCCAACCACAGAGAGCTGAGGCAGGTTACGTTGTGGTGAGTACTACTTTATTCATATAGTAAATTGCTGGTGTTTTATTATTACCTAACCTTTCGCTATTCCCGCACAGGACCCTCCCCCAGTGGTTTCCCCCCCCCTTCCTAACTTAACCCCCCGACACCTAACTTTAACCCCCATGAGCACCTAACATTAACCCCCCCCCCGGCTGCCTAACCTTAACCCCCAGTTGCCATTGAAGAGGGTGCTGGTGCTCTTTTCAACTGCTCTGACTGTGGACTTAGGGATGGTCGAAATGCCAATTTCCGATTCCGCGGTAAATCAGCATTCCGCCATTGCCAATAACCGATTCCGCTTTCCGCTACAAATTTCCGCATTCCAATGCGGAATTTCCACCGGAAATCGCGAAAATTCCGCCCGACTTTACCATCGATTTTCTCAAAAACTATAAGGTCTTTTTGAAAACTTTTTTTTCATCTTATTCAGAAGATTCTGTTTAATAAACCCTGAAAATTTGGTGTTTCTAGAACTTACGGGGGCTTTGCTATTAACCGCTAAAGTAGGTGGATTTTTACTGTAATGTAAATGCAGAAAATAGGCAGATGCAGATTTTCTGCTTTTTACATTACAGTAAAAATCCGCCAAATTTAGCGGTTAATAGCAAACCCCCTTAAGTCCTAGAAACACCAAATTTTCAGGTTTTATTAACCACTTGCCGACCGCACACTCATACCACGCGTCGGCAAAGTGGCAGCTGCAGGACCAGCGACGCAGATCTGCGTCGCCGGCTGCAGGCTAATTAATCAGGAAACAGCCGCTCGTGCGAGCGGCTGTTTCCTGTCATTTCACAGCGGGGGGCTCCGTGAATAGCCTGCGGGCCGCGATCGCGGCTCGCAGGCTAAATGTAAACACAAGCGGAAATAATCCGCTTTGTTTACATTTTTACAACGCTGCTACATTAGCAGCGTTGTAGTAGATCAGCGATCCCCGGCCAATTAGCAGCCGGGGATCGCTGTCACATGACAGCGGGGAGCCTGTTAGAGGCTGCACAGGACAGATCCGTTCCTGTGCAGCCTCTGATCTCTCGGGGAAGAGAGGGAGGAGAGGGAGAGGGGGAATCCTGCGTTGGAGGGGGCTTTGAGGTGCCCCCCCCCCCCCGCCACCCACAGCATGCAGGAGCGATCAGACCCCCCCAGCACATCATCCCCCTAGTGGGGGAAAAAGGGGGGGCGGTCTGGTCGCTCTGCCTGTCATTTGATCTGTGCTGGGGGCTGTAGAGCCCACCCAGCACAGATCTGAAAAAACAGCGCTGGTCCTTAAGGGGGGGGGGGGGGGGGTAAAGGCTAGGTCCTCAAGTGGTTAAACAGAATCTTGTGAACAAGATGCAAAACAAGTTTTCAAAAAGACCTTATAGTTTTTGAGAAAATCGATGTTAAAGTCGGGTGGAATTTCCGCGATTTCCGGCTGAAATTTCTGCGATTTCTGGCAGAAATCCGCCTACCGCACTTGCATTACCGATTTCCGCATTCCGATGCGGAAATGCAGTTTCTGATCGGAATTTCGGAAATTGCATTTCCACGGAATCCGGATGAGCATCCCTAACTGTGGTGGCCATTTATCACTGAACAATATATGAGCTCTAAAAGCATGCACAATCTATTACATCTTCCTTATAAAAAATGTCCTTAGATTTAATCAACAAACTGCTATTCTATTTAGACTTTAGACCCTGAATTTATGCAGCATGTAGAATTAAAAAAAAAAAAAACTCAATAGGAAATGTGTGACCTTATAAATGTTGCTGATTCAGACTGCAGAGAATGCCATTGAGGCGCTGAGACTGTTGCAATATTTTAATGATTTCTGCTGTGTAATGCAAAACCCTCACAGTGAAAGAGAATTTTTTTTGTCTATCAATTTATTTGGTATCACTCTGTTACAAAAGACATTTATTTTTGTATGGTCCATTTGGTTTCATCTTTATTTTTTTTCCGGCAGCTGAAAGGCAGAGCAGAAGTTGCTTTTTGTGTATGTGGGTGAATTGTGTTGATTGTAAACTGTGAATGTGTGCATTGCTGTGTACATGTTTAGCAATAAGCAAGGACATCAGTAGTGCATAGACGGCACTGTCTGAAGATCCCACTTGTGAATTGCAATTTGATATAGTAACTCTCTAGCAGGGTTGCTCATCACAACCTCGTGATCATAGTGATTCACAAGCATTTTTCACTATCCGACATTCGTGATCCGAATTCGTGATTGCCACTCGACCACAATTTCAGTTTTGAATGCATTCGTGATCGTGGTCCAAATCCGGGTCGTGATCACAGATATATCAGTGATCACAGCCATGATTAAACCGCCAAAACCCGCCGATTTTAATGGTTAATATCAAAGCCCCCTTACATGCCAGCCCAGAAACACCAAATTTGCTTTGCAGGTTATGTTAAGAAGAAAAGTGGGAGCAACGGGAACATTTTTTTTTTAAAAAAAACCTTATACTTTTTGAGAAAATTGATACTTTTAAAGAGACTCTGAAGTCTCTTTTTTCCTAGCTTTTGTCATATAATCCTGTTCAGCATGAATGCCCCAGTGAAATCGCCGCATCCCCGCGGCAGATGGGCGATTTATTGCTGTGTTTTAGACCAGCAAAGTTCTACGACTTTGCTAGTCGCAGATTGTGCTGCCCTGACACGCAGGGCTTCTCTTCCTGGAGAGGCTGAGCTTTGAGCTGTAGCTCAGCCTCTCCGCAATCAATCTCCGCGGATCTTCGCCTCCTTCCCGCCCCTCTCAGTGAAAGAAGACTGAGAGGGGCGGGGAGAGGTGGCGATAAGCAGAGATTGATTGCAGAGGAAGCCCTGCGAGCTCCGGAGCTCTGCAAGGCTAATCCTCAGTCATAAATCACCCATCTGCTGTGGGGATGGGGTGATTTCACTGAGGCATTTATGCTGAACAGGATTATAAAACAAAAGCAGGGAAAAAAAGAGACTTCAGAGTCTCTTTAAATGCGGTAAATGACAGTTCGTTAATGAAGCAAAACCCACCGACTTTAGCAGTTAATAGCAAAGCCCCCTTACATGGTAGAAACACCAAATTTGCAGAATATGTTAAAAAGATAGTGGGGGAAAAATATTATTTTCCTATGAATTTTAAATTTCCTTTTTATGTTCAGAGTGTGGGAAATTAAGAAAAAAAATGACGAGGGGTCCCCCCTACAGAGCATATTTAACCCCTTGTCAGTCTTGCAGACTGGGATAGCCAGAATACGGATCCGACTGGGGCTTCGCACCCTGAGCTATACCAGTCCGCATGGTCCATGGTATGGGGGGCTCCGGGGGAAAGGGGCGGCCAAGCCTTCTTAGCCTACTTAGTATAGCTGAGAGCTGCTGCGTGTGTGTAAGGCAGTGGTGGAGATCTTCCATCAATGTACGAAGATCGCAAGATTAGAGGATATTGGCGTGGGACCTTTTTCCGAGGATATTGGCTTGGGAATTTTTTTTTAAAGGTACAGATAAGTATTTCTGTTTAATTAAGAATATTAAAGGACTTTTCTCGTGGTTGCGTTTTTATTTCATTTAACCCTTTGTGTAAATGGGTAAGGGGTACTTTGTATCCCTATACTCATTTTTCCTGGGAGGGGGGTGGGCACATGGGGTTCCCTTCTTAAAGGGGTCTCCCAGATGCCACCATGAACAGCCCACAGGGAGTCATTGCCCCACCTCCTCCTGGGGCAACGGAGGTGGGGAAAAGCCCCTTGTCCATGGATTGGAAAAGGGCTCCGGGGGAGGGGAAAGCTTGGCCGCCCCTCTCCCCCGGAACCCCCCCATACCATGGACCATGCGAACTGGTATAGCTCAGGGTGTGAAGCCCCAGTCGGCCGGGGCTCCGCATTCTGGCTATCCCAACATGCATGGGGGACAAGGGGTTAAATATGCTCTGTAAGGGGGACCCCACATCATTTTTTTTTATTTCTCACATTCTGAACATTAAAAAAAAAAGAAATTGAAATAATTTTCCGACAATCTTTTTAACATATCCTGCAAATTTGGTGTTTCTACCATGTAAGGGGGCTTTAATTAACTGTTAAAGTTGGCGGGTTTTGCTTCATTAACAAACTGTCATTTACTGCATTTAAAAGTGTACTTTTTTGGAAATTTTAAAATCAATTTTTTCAAACAGTATAAGGTCTTTTTGAAAAAAAAATTCCCCTTGCTCCCACTTTTCTTCTTACCATAACCTGCAAATTTGGTGTTTCTGGCAAGGGGGCTTGTAAGGGGGCTTTGATATTAACCGTTAAAGTCGGTGGGTTTTTAATCACAAATCCCGACTCGTGATTCATGATTACATGTAGTTATTTGACTCACTCGAGTCGGATATCTGTTTCTATTCGTGATCGTGGTCGCGAGTCAATTTGAAAGTGGGCAGAGTCGAATTTGTGATCACTCGAATCGTGATTGGGAGTATCCGAGCACCCCTGCCCTCTAGCGACCAACAGTCCCCAGGGCTGGTTCTCGATGCAATAAGGCCCCAGGGCAAAAGTAACCTGGTCCCTGGGCCCCCGAGCTGGCTGCCATTCCCCATCCTAAACCCCCGGTCACAAAATATCATTAGGTATCCCTCATATGTCCCCAAAAGCATTGGTTATGGTATTGTCCCCATTATTCCCCTTCTCTTTTACCCCACAAATGCAGAGTGCAGGCATGAATAGGGTCACCATAGCTGGAGATGGGGGGCCCTGGGGCAATTGCCCCCTTTGCATCTATGGAAGCGCTGGCCCTGACTGTCCTTTTTTTGGAGGGAAGTCCCTCTTTAGAAACCAAATCCCTCTGTCCCTCTTTCATCTTCATTTATGTATCCCTCTTTCAGGGGTGATGTACAGATATATGTAAATGTATGTAGTTTTCTACTGAGAAATGTGTTTAATTGACTTAAAGAGGAGCTCCAGTGAAAATAATGTAATAAAAAAGTGCTTCATTTTTACAATAATTATGTATAAATGATTTAGTCAGTGTTTGCCCATTGTAAAATCTTTTAAATCCCTGATTTACATTCTGACATTTATCACATGGTGAAATTTTTACTGCTGGCAGGTGATGTAGCTGCTGTATGCTTTTTTTTGGCAGTTGGAAACAACTGTAAACAGCTATTTCCCACAATGCAACAAGGTTCACAGACAGGAAACTGCCAGGAGTACCACGGTCCTCAGAGTTTCTTGTGGGAGGGGTTTTACCACAATAACAGTCATACAGCACCCCCTGATGGTCTGTTTGTGAAACGGAATAGATTTCTTATGTAAAAGGGGGTATCAGCTACTGATTGGGATACAGTTCAATTCTTGGTCAGAATTTCTCTTTAAACAAAAAAAAAATATGATATAATGAATTGGTTGTGTACTATGAATAATTACTAGAAGATTAGCAGCAAAGAAAATATTCTCATACTTTTATTTTCAGGTATATAGTGTTTTTTCTAACATTGCATCATTCTATAATATGTGCAGATTACACAACACTCAGCATTCAAAATAAGTCTTTCAGAGCAGTCTGTGAAGTAATGACCTCTCCTCTAGCAGAGGAAAAGTAAATAGTCCAGGAACAGTTGAGATAATAAAAGTCAGATAACAGCCCTCTCCACGACTAACTTAGTCGGAGGGCTTAATGGCTTGTTTGCATAGAGATAACAACTGGAGTTTCTCAACTCTTCCTGTACTGGAAACAATTACACTGATGTATCTGATCTTAATGTTTTATTTCTTAGCTGTGCTACACATACAAATCATAATATCATAATTTTTTTTTCGCTTCAGTGTCTCTTTAAGTTCATATATGGCTTAATATGAAGAAAAATAAATGATGGTAGAAAAGACCAGTGTGGTTTGAATTATAAATCTACATATATTGCTTATGAAATCTTTGTAGGGGTGTGGCTGAGTCAGGATTATCGGTGTGGCAGGGGTGTGTGTTAAAGGTGTCCTCCTCTTTCTAATCTTAGAAAGCAGGGTGGTATGGGTAACCAAACGCATAGTTGCATGCATTTTTGTGTACAATGCATTGCAGTCCCATACATCTGCTCCACATCGACATGCATTGCTATATATAATGCAGGGCAACCCACAAGTGGGGATGAAGCCTTAGGGCTCGTTCACACTACAAGAGCTTTTCTAAGCATTTTGTAATTTTAAAAAATCTTGCTAATCTTATCCTATGAGTGTGATCTCACTTGAGCAATATGATTTTGTAAAAATCCCCCATAGCATTGCATTAGCAAGAGCTTTTCAAATCACTAGCGCTTAAAAAGCTCCTGTAGTGTGAATCAGCCCGTATTGCCCTTTTACACTTAATCAGTTGCTCTGATTTTCAAAGTAATGCCCATGTTTTCCTATGACACCATTCCCATTTAATGCGCTTTAACTGAAGTATTTTTTATTATACACTCCTATAAAAAATGCGTAATAACGCACACTAACACACACAAACACATTGGGCTTGATTCACTAACCGGCGCTAAGCCGGTTAGTGTGCCCTAAGTGTTAGTGGTTTGAGCCCACACAGTAGAAACAAGCACGTGCACTGCGCGCACAGCGCGCAGCGCGGGTAATAGTGTGCGCTGCTGGCTTTTAAATTCGCACCCGATGCGACGAAAATGATGCATCGGGTGCCTGTTAAGCAGCGCTATGATGCGCCACTTCAAGGGCACCCGATGCGTCATTTTTGTTGCATCGGATGCAACTTTTAAAGGCCGGCGGGTGCAGCGTTATCCTCGCACCGCTCACTAAGATCGGCGCACCGCGCTGCGTGCACAGTGCACGGGGCCGCAAGCAAAGTAGCTTTACGTGCACTGGCGGCCAAAAAGGGCTTTTCATTCCGGCGCTAACACTTAGCGCCGGTTAGTGAATCAAGCCCATTAAGTGTAAAAGAGCCCCTAGGCATATGGACATAGCTGTACCCCAATATGACTCTGCCATACATTGAAATTAGATCTTGGATTTCTTGTTTAATACAGGCTGCTATTTACTGTATATCTCATAAGTAAGACAAATAAAAAGAAGCCTTTGTTTTTACTGTAGGTTTGGTGAAACTTTGCTGGAAAACGTATTATTATAAACTCAACAACAGTCTTCCTCCCAGGATCATTGTGTTTCTGTGGATTTAAAGGAACACTGTAGGGGGGTCGGGGGAAAATGAGTTGAACTTACCCGGGGCTTCTAACGGTCCCCCGCAGACATCCTGTGTTGGCGCAGCCACTCACCGATGCTCCGGCCCCGCCTCCCGTTCACTTCTGGAATTTCAGACTTTAAAGTCTGAAAACCACTGCGCCTGCGTTGCTGTGTCCTCGATCCCGCTGATGTCATGAAGAGCGCACAGCGCAGGCCCAGTATGGTCTGTGTCTGCACAGTACACTCCTGGTGACATCAGCGGAAGCGAGGACACGGGCGTGCAGGCGCAGTGGTTTTCTGACTTTAAAGTCAGAAATTCCAGAAGTGAACTGGAGGCGGGGCCGGAGCATCGGTGACACAGGATGTCTGCGGGAAACCATTAGAAGCCCTGGGTAAGTTCAGCTAATTTTCCCCCGACCCCTCCTACAGTATCCCTTTAAGCACAGGGTGCGGTGCATTGATACAGAATCTTCTGCAGCTCCTGTACACTACAGAGGAAAGCAGAAGATTTGGGAAAATTATGAGATGCTAAGGACAACAGGGAGATGGTGGTCTATAAAGGAACAGCTGATAGAAAGTGAAGCACATTTCTCTAAAAACCCCACCTCTTACTTAGTGCTTCATAATGCTCCATGTTCCTTGTCTCTTCTGAGCTGCAGGATACACTGCATTGCTATGCTATTAGTCAGCAATGCTTAGGAGAACTCATGGAGAAGCATGTGATCAGTTTGATCAGCTGATATTTTTGTAAGATTGGCCATGATCATGTGTTAAAACCAGGAAGTCATCACAGCAAATCAGAACCTTGCAAATCTATCAGCCGATCAAACTGATCACATGCCTCTCCATGAGTTCTCCTAAGCATTGGCGTCCCTATTAGCTATATAAAGTTGCTGGTGGAGTATCTGAGTAGTAGTTATTAGGATTATGCACCATTCACAAAATTGCATTATAGCCTTTGGGAAACCTAATTAGATATGGATGATCATTGGATAAATTAAAAAAATAGGCCTTACCATCAGCCAGAAAAAATAGTAGTAATGTTTGTAGCAGGAGAAAAGGTAGCACCATATCCAAGCTGTAAGTAAGTAATTTAATCAATGCGTTTGATGAATAAAGTGTACATATATCAGTCCAGGAACTGTAAGTACAGTGGGTTGCAGGCGGATGAGTGTTGGGTGGTGATCGTGACAGCTAACAACTGTTTTGCATTACTGAATGCTTGTTCCTAGCCATACCAACAACAGCTTGGAGAGATTTTAGACTAGTTCATCTCGTTTTGGGGGCTTCTCAGAATTTCCAGTCTACAAAAGCACTCTGTTGATGGAAGTGGCACGGACCAACTGCCAGGATAGTGTGCACATAATCTGCAATTGTTTCTAAAAGCTACTACTATTGTTTTTATTATTATTATTATTATTATTATTATTATTATTATTATTATTAACAATTAATGTATAAACTATATTTTTACAGTGTATAATTATGAATTGAAAGCCTGTGAAAAAGATATATCAAACAAACAAATGTAATTATCTAATATGATCTTGGTTGCATGTATAAAATCTAAGTATACATTTTGAACACCTTCCACATTTACTTGCCAAGCATCACTGCCTGTAGCCAGATCTTTTTTGAAAGGATGGAGAGGAGCAGGGTCGTAACAAGAAATCACCGGGCCTTCCTGCAAAACTTTGGATGGGGCCTCCTCCCACCAGGGTAGGTGCTGGGCGCTGTAGTTGTCTGTCCCTCAGGGGGGCTTCTGGGCCCCCCTGTGGCTGCATCCCTTGCAGGGTCTATTGTTACACCCCTAGAGAGGAGGATGTAGACGCGTACATGAACTCCATGGAAAAATGCAGATATTAGATTTCATAGTATTTACAGTGGCTTGCAAAAGTATTTGGTCCCCTTGAAGTTTTCCACATTTTATCATATCACTGCCACAAACATGAATCAATTTTATTGGAATTCCACATGAAAGACCAATACAAAGTGGTGTACACGTGAGAAGTGGAACGAAAATCATACATAATTCTAAACATTTTTTACAAATAAATAACTGCAAAGTGGGGTGTGCGTAATTACTCAGCCCTCTTTGGTCTGAGTGCAGTCAGTTGCCCATAGACATTGCCTGATGAGTGCTAATGACTAAATAGAGTGCACCTGTGTGTAATCTAATGTCAGTACAAATACAGCTGCTCTGTGACAGCCTCAGAGGTTGTCTAAGAGAATATTGGGAGCAACAACACCATGAAGTCCAAAGAATACACCAGACAGGTCAGGGATAAAGTTATTGAGAAATTTAAAGCAGGCTTAGGCTACAAAAAGATTTCCAAAGCCTTGAACATCCCACGGAGCACTGTTCAAGCAATCATTCAGAAATGGAAGGAGTATGGCACAACTGTAAACCTACCAAGACAAGGCTGTGTACTTAAACTCACAGGCCGAACGAGGAGAGCACTGATCATAAATGCAGTCAAGAGGTCCATGGTGACTCTGGACGAGCTGCAGAGATCTACAGCTCAGGTGGGGGAATCTGTCCATAGGACAACTATTAGTTATGCACTGCACAAAGTTGGTTCCTATGGAAGAGCTATGGAAGAGTGACAAGAAGAAAGCCATTGCTAACAGAAAAGCATAAGAAGTCCTGTTTGCAGTTTGCCACAAGCCATGTGGGGGACACAGCAAACATGTGGAAGAAGGTGCTCTGGTCGGATAAGACCAAAATGGAACTTTTTGGCTAAAATGCAAAACGCTATGTGTGGCAGAAAACTAACACTGCACATCACTAAGAACACACCAACCCCACTGTCAAATATGGAGGTGGCAGCATCATGCTGTGGGGGTGCTTCTCTCCTGCAGGGACAGGGAAGCTGGTCAAAGTTGATGGGAAGATGGATGGAGCCAAATACAGGGCAATCTTGGAAGAAAACCTCTTGGAGTCTGCAAAAGACTTGAGACTGGGGCCTTCACCTTCCAGCAGGACAACGACCCTAAACATAAAGCCAGGGCAACAATGGAATGGTTTAAAACAAAACATATCCATGTGTTAGAATGGCCCAGTCAAAGTCCAGATCTAAATCCAATCGAGAATCTGTGGTAAGATCTGAAAACTGCTGTTCACAAACGCTGTCCATCTAATCTGATTGAGCTGGAGCTGTTTTGCAAAGAAGAATGGGCAAGGATTTCAGTTTCAGATGTACAAAGCTGGTAGAGACATACCCTAAAAGACTGGCAGCTGTAATTGCAGCAAAAGGTGGTTCTATAAAGTATTGACTCAGGGGGCTGAATAATTACGCACACCCCACTTTGCAGTTATTTATTTGTAAAAAATGTTTGAAATCATGTATGATTTTCATTCCACTTTTCATGTGTACACCACTTTGTATTGGTCTTTCACATGGAATTCTAATATAATTGATTCATGTTTGTGGCAGTAATGTGACAAAATGTGGAAAACTTCAAGGGGGCCGAATACTTTTGCAAGCCACTGTATGTTATTACACATAAGGTCAAGCTTTTGCAAAAAAGATAAAATAAACTACTCAACTGAAGCTGAACCGAGTACATTTTTTTAAAATAAACACATAATGTACCTGCAAATTAATATTATACTTACCTCACCGTCAGTTCCCCTCAGAAGCTCACCATTTTCTTCTTACAACGAGTCCTCCCAGTTCTGAAAAGATTTAGTCAGTACTGCAATATAGAAGTTGCTGTCAGTTATATATCAGTTGATGTCAGTTATAACTGAAAGGACAACTGATGAGCAAGTTAATGTCCATTTTTCCCTATGGCTCAAGTGGGAGATATTACAGTTTAACACGGTGCTGACAAGGAAGAAAAAAACTTAATAAACATTGCAGTGTTTGTAGTGTTTGTTTGACTGGCCCCATTCCTACCTTCATACAATTTTCATTATATTTGCATACACACTAGAATTATTAGAAATTCATTGAACATTTCTCAATAAAAACAACAGCTACAAGAGTTGAAATCTATTGCTGGGTACACACTATGAGATTTTCTGGCCGACTTACTGTCAGATCGATTATTTCCAACATGTCTGATTTGCTTTCCGATCGATTTCCGAGCATTTCCCGATTGATTTCCGTTCACTTTAATAGGAAGTCGATCGGAAAATGCTCGGAAATCGATCGGAAAGCAAATCAAATATGTTGGAAATAATCGATCTTTCAGTAAATCGTCCAGAAAATCTCATAGTGTGTACCCAGCATATCAGTCAGCAGAGAGGCATTTAGCTGACAAGGTGATTATTCTCCCTCTGCATGCGTTTGGGACTAAAAGGGACATGCTTTGGACTGATTGTAAGTGAGCAGGCAGCAGTAGATTGCTGATTGATAAAAATCTATGAGTTAGTGCAGCATGAGACAGAGAGAGAAATATTAAGCAGACCATACATGCATCAGTTTTTCCCAGTAGATTTGATCACATTGGAAATCGATAGCACAAAGAGTTGCATTGATTGTCATTTTGACAGATTTGTGGCAAAATTACAATTGGATGGAACATTTCTGTCAATCTGTAGGGGAGGGGCAGTTGATCGATGGCCCATAATGGTGCACTGTATCAATAGATTTTTTATAAATTTAGACAATCTGTGTGCAGTGTATGGGGAATTTGATCCCTCTCTGATCAGATTCAGATCAGAGCGGCATTGTTCTCTGTACATGTATGAGCCTAGGCATGCAAAACGGGCACTGGGGAAATATGGACACCAGAGATAACCGCTGGTAAAGTTTCGGTAATATTACCAATATTCTACTAATGTGCAGTGCTAATTCCGATAATAATATAATAATCATTTTTTCGATATTTTACTATCGCTAAACCTAAACCTATTCTCACACAAAAGCCTCCTTCTACCTATGCCTTACCCTAACCAACCCTCCTGCAGATGTCTAACTCAAACCAACCCCCTGCCAACTCTCTAACCCAGTGGTCCCCAACCTTTTTTCACCCAAGGACCGCTTCCACATCAGGGAGTTTTTCCAAATACCGGTGTGTGCGTGCGTGTGCAGTAAAAGGGAGGGGAGGCGTGTTCTATGGACAGTGTCAATACATAAGGAAGTCCTGGAAGCCCCAGCCCCTGGCCACCAACCTAATCACCCTCAGCACTTTGGACTTTTTTTGCTGACTGGGGCAGTGCTCACTGGTGGAGTATGAAGCACTACACAAGATGCATATGATGTGCAGGTGAAGAAAGGGCTTCCCTATCTACTGGTGCAGTCACCTCCAGCCTTTCCCTAACCAACCCTCCTTCCAGTGCCTGACTCTAACCAACTCCCCCCCCCCCAATGCCTAACCCTAAAAGACTTCCCATTCACCAGCCATGCCAAACATCAACCGTTACCTCCACCACAAAGCTGCTTATATGCATGCCACCTATGCCCCTCAAAAATAGGGATCCCGATAAAGTTTGGAGTGCTGCCATAGATACCCATATAAATTGTGCAGTGCAGGCGCTTGATCATTTTTGCCACAGACCGCCCACTATTTAATCTGGTGCTTTTGTTATGGCCGTAATTTCTATGGACACCTATGGCGGATTCCCAAACTTCCCAGGTGCCTCCATCACCAAATCCCCATCTCCATAGGAGCACCTTTATGGGTATCTTTAATACTAAGCCAAATACTGTGCCGTGGTTTCCTGCAAGTTTGCCTAAAATATTTAAAGTGGTGTAAAACCCATTTTGTCTTTGCTCTAAAAGATTATTTACAGCATATTATATACTATCACATTTTTTTTTATATTTAGCAGAACGGCATTCAAAGGGTTAAAACACAGGACTTACTTTTTCAATAGAAAGCTCCCTGCAGGGAGATTTGCATCCATACTGGGGGTGATACCATTATCTTGTGTTTACTTAATTGTAGCAGAGAGGTATGTAAACATCCCCTGACTGTATGCAGGAACTTCTTGTAATGTGTCCAGAACTGATAGAGCAAATAAAACTGTACTTTAGGAACTTGTAATTTCTAAATGAATAATAATACTTATGCACAAAAGCAAATATGATAACTGTATGGCATATAAAATAGTAGGAAAACACATTTTTATTGAATATTAAGTCAGAGTTTAATACCACTTTAACAACTTTCAGTTGCAAAATGACTTGAATGGATGATATGCTTTGTATAGATTTTTGTACAAATACAAAAATGTATTGTACACACCTGTTGCTGAAAGCAATGGATTGGTAAACAGTGGCTGGCCGGACCTTATATAATACTCCGCGGCACAGCTCAGCATAGGAGGATACAAAGACCATTTGTCAAACGTTAAGGGCAGTGCTTAATCTCTGTAATGACTAGACCAACACTAGATTACAAATACTTCCCCAGAGGCAGAGACCCGGCTATCTCCATGAGTTGTGGCTCACGTCAAGTACTCTAGTGTTTGATAATAAACTTTGTCACTGTAGCGGTTTTATTCTTTGTTTTTTTCTTCCCATGCACAGGTTGGGAATGAATAATGATGGGCAGCACAGTCGAGCACATGAAAGAAAATTCTGGGCAATGTGTTGTCCTAAGATATACCTCTGCGCTGCCAGGCCTGACAGTCATGAAATGATGGCGACAGATTCCCGTCCTTCATATCTGTTCACAGCTGACTGTCACAAAATAGAGGGTGGGGGGAAGAGCCTGTCAAACAGTTGTGTTCTTTGACACATTGTTTAGACCTGAGGCCTTGAAATGCTTCTGAATGCAAAAGGTGTTAAATGTGCTTCTGTTCCGTTTCTTCCTATTCTAGGCACTGGTTCAGCCAGTTACTATGCAATTCAGACTGTTATGTAACCAGAAGTCCGAGCATACAAGGGACAGAAACTACAGAGGCAACACTGGCGAAATCATTTATAAAACAATATTTTAAATAAATAAATAAATAAATAATTGTATTAATAACAACATTATTTTCAGTACTTCTTTAATAACCACTTGGGGATCGTAGGCTTACACCCCCCTAGTGACCACCAGGCTAATTTTTACAATTCAGTGCTCTGCAGCTTTAATAGCTCGCTGCAGAGCCATACAACTGAGCACACAAATAGACCCCCCACCCTTTCTGCCCACCAACAGAGATTTCTGTTGGTGGGTCTGATCGCTGCTTTTAATTTATTTTTTAATAAAATCATGTATTTTATTTATTTTCTCCCTCCCCAAGATCCAATCAGCAGGATCGTCTCTCATAGGCATCAGCCTATGAGAGCAATCCTTTGTTTTTCCCCTCCAGGCCGAGTGACAGGGCTAGGCCCTGGCCTCATTCTGTTAGCGGCGATTGCCACTGGCAGACTGTTGACGGAGCTCTGCTCCGTCACTCAAGCGGAGATGCGCGCGTTTCCCGCTAATCTCCCCCCACCGTTCTTGACGTCTTTTGGCGTTAGGCTGTCCTGGGGTTGCCACCTTCCCCAGTGCCTATCGGTGTTAGGGGGTTGGGAAGGAGTTAAAGGAAACCTGTAAAGACTTTAAAAAAAAGAGTTTAGGGACTCAGAGATGAGAAAAAACAAAAAAAGAATATACATACCTGGGACTTCCTGCAGGCACAGAACGCTCCCAGCGAGACAGAGGAGAGCACTGCACATGCTCCAACTGGCCGCAACTGGCCAAAATGGAAAAGACGGCCACATGGAAAGGATGGCGCCGTGGGAGTGATCAAGCCCGGAGGGCACTGAAGGAAGCCCTAGGTATGTATACATTTTTTATTTTTACTCTGACACACTTTAACTTACCTTGGTCTTCTACCGGCCCCCTGCAGACATCCTGTGCCCATGCTGGGACGATCCTCTGGTCCCCCGCCGTGGCTTAGTTTTGTTTTCAACAACTGAGCCTGTCGCTGACTACTGCCCCCTGCGCGGCCCTATGCATGCGTTTGTCCTCGTTCATGCTCCCATCACCGGAGCGTTTTGCGCAGGTGAAGTACGAGGTCTTATCTTAATGTGCCTGTGCCGGAAGCTCCCAGCAATGGGAGCTCTAACAAGGACGCGTGCAGTGGCCATCATCTTGCAAGTCGGCGATAATGAAACTTAGCAGTGGCGGGGGACCGGAGGATCGTTCTTTCCCAGTGCGGGCACAGGATGTTTGCACAACCATATTTGGGTTTAACGTAATCTGAATTAGAACCCCAACCCTGGAAGCTACTACAACATTAAGGACATCAGGCTGTTTTACATAATGGACCAACACCTTCTATGGCATGGCGCTACTCTCTAGCACGACACTTTATTGGTGAGGACTGGATTGGCTGAAGAATGTGAGGGAATACATTTGCCTGTCACTAGGCAGTATTGTAATTGTTTCATAGTAAAAAATCAGTATTTCAGGTTATAGTAGTAATGTTAGCCATGTCCCAGTTTTACATTTCAGGATTATGGCAGACATTTGAAGTTAGCATTTCCCAGTGATCATGCTTGGTTTGCTGTGAGGTCTGTCCTACATAAATAAAGGATAAGACTTGGAATCACCGGCTTCAGTGCACACTAGTCTTAAATCATAAACAGTTTAGAAATGAGTCATCTGTAGTTCTCAAGAATTCTGCTAAGTGAACGGGAAGATTCTATCTTTATAAACAGACAGGTGTGGTCTATTTAGGAGACCTTGTGCACTAATTGCATTCTGGGGATCTCGAGGACACTTTCCATAGTAAACTGTGCTCAGTGGGGTGTAAGCAGACACTGATAAATGGATTGTTCCAATTTAATCTGTAGTAGTATATCATGGGGGAAATGCAAAATGAGGAGCATCCAAAGAGCTTTACTGCAATTATAATGAACTGTCAATGCCAGATTCCCACTGCGTTTCTTCAACAGTTCTGAATTCTACATTGCCCTGTATCTGGAATGCTATTCATTCATATAACATTGTCATGTCGCCATATTTATAGCTGTATTGGTGACTGTGTGGATCTACTACATGGAACCTCTAAGGCTTTAATTAGCCAATTACTTTTTTCCGTACACTATGAATAAATGAAATAAATAAAGCTTTAGACCTGGCAAGTAAGAAAACATATTTATGGGAAGCAAGAAAGTTGGGCGCCAGTGGCTAATGGAAACTTGGGGCACCGACAAAGGCGCTAATGCTATTGTCGGCCATTGGGGCGCCAAACACAGACATTTGGGTGCCCAATAAATAGAGGGTGCTGGGCCTGTCCAAACAATTTTTTTTCAATTTTGAAAATCATCATTTTGAAATGTATTGTTTCTGCATTAATGTTATTTACAGCGGGGGTAGGGACATGGAGAGGGTGGTTAAGGTTAGGTGGTTAGGCATCCGAAAGGGGGGTTTTAAGGTTTGGCATCAGGAGGGGGGAAGGGGGGGTTAGGGTCAGATGTCAGGAAGGGGGATTTAGGGTTAGACATCAGGATATTTTTTTTGTTTTTATTCCCAACAGAATTTATCATTTAGACTATATTGTCTTCACCCCACGCCCATTTGCCTCACACCACTATTTCATGTCTGCTATTTATGTGCCTACATCCTCTAATTTATTGCAACACACTTCTGTTGTAATAAAACAAAACACTTACCGATTATCAGTGTGATCATGTAATCACAGTTCCCCAGCTATTCATTCACATGATGCTATTTAGGAGGTGGTGCTGTCTGATCAGTCACAGGAAGTCCTGCATCTCATTAAAGGAAACCTGTAAGTTGGAAGCTTACCAACTTAGAGGGAAGCCATTGAATGGTCCAAGGGCTTCCTGGTCCATGTTCATGACAACTGTTGCTAAGCAGGGTCCTTCTAAACATATCTTACAGGAGATTGTTATATATGTTCCTGTTCCCCCTTGTTGTATGAGTGCGACCCTCCTGCACATGTGAGTGCAGTCCACACAGGCACAGTAACCTGGAGGGAAACGGATTAGGAAAGGGGGAGAGGGGAGGGAGGGGCAAACAGGAGGTAACACATTCTAATTCAAAAATACAAATAACTTGATTTGCCAATAACACAAAAGCTAAACTACAGACACAAATGCATAAAAACTTTACTCAATACCAAATGAGCATAAGCCCCTGTCAAGCATGTCTAATAATGCAGCCTGCCATTCATTGCAGTAGTTAATCCTTGCCACAGCCCAAAGGCTTGAGGCACCGTCCATAGCGGTCATAAGGAGAGAGAGGCAAGTACTATGCACAGCCAAAATCCAGTCAGTAGAAGCACTTAGTAACCATTGTCCATACCGACATGCATTGCCATGCTACCATACAGATGCTAATCCCACAGATCAGCAAGTCATGTGATGAAGCTTGAGTGGAGCAGAATAGTACCAGGCCACAGAGCAACAAGTCTACTGGCCATATATTAGATCACATAGAGCACAGTTGAAACATTGCCGGTCAAAGCAGTTCAGTGGTCATTAGTGCATATATTTGCAGGCATACTTGAGTGTCAAATGCTGAAGCTGGCGACCCGGATTGTTAATACGCAAGTAGAATGCATATGACGGCTGAGCTCAAGGCTAAAAGCTGGAATGGCTGGCAGTGGAGACAGACACCAGGCACCAAAAATGAGTAAGCCGGAGCTTATACACCAAGAGGAGCACCATGAACAAGAAGAAGATCCCGAATAGTGGTAGCGAGTCAAGGAGAACACGAGAAGCCTTTGGATAATCCAGAGGTTTTGCTGTGTATGGGTAAGTACGGTATTTAACTTTTCTTTTTTTTATGAGTAACCGTTGGGCATAAAATCAAAAATTAATTCTTTATTTTTATCTGGTAAACAAGTATTAAGGATGCTAACCAGGCAATCCAAAAGTTAAAAATCACTCTTATTTTTCTTCTCCATAAAACATAATTCCCCTGTTTCCCTTATTTGGTACATTGCCACACAAAGGAAGTTGCAGGGCATGCTGGGTTTCCTTTTTTCTTCTTCTTTACTTTCCCCTCAGACTTAACTAATGCAGCCTGATTGGCTGAAGCCTTTTTCTCTCCTGTTTTCCCCTCCCACACCTCTGTTCATCTTTGATTGTATTCCTCAATGCACTTTCTATTGCAGAGTTGTTTTTCCATCCATAGTATTCAAAAAAATCCACATGCCCAAATTAAGTTGTAAAGGTGACTAAGTCAGTGGTTTTCCCTACTGTTTAACTGGGTGGTAGGTATGCACCCCCTAGAAGTTATTGGGGTTCTCTGACCTAATAAGTAAACATTCCTATATCTAAGCTCAATTATGATTTTCAATGGCATGTTAGAATGAAAGTCGAATTTAACATTATTTTCGCGAAAATGAACCCCCTTGCCAACCGCATAAACGCGACATGGACCACTCCACGCTGATTGGTGTGAATGGCTGCGGGCGGGGATTGCTAATGCGTGCAATTCCGCATGAATGATCGGTGATCACCGCTCAGAGACTGTTAGACGGTGAAACCGCCATCTAATAGGACTGTACAGCGCTGCGATCTGAGGCAGCGCTGTACTGGGGACAGACATGGGACACAGCTGCCCCACTGGGGACACAGGAGAGATCCACTGTGATAGGCTGAAGCCCATCACAGCCGATAACTGTGATAGGCTGACGGGGAGGGATATTAAATTGATAAAAAAAAGACATTTAATAAAAAATAATAAAATAAATATTTATAAAAAATAAATAAACAATTCTGGGGGTGATCTGACCCCACCAACAGAAAGCTCTGTTGGTGGGGAGAAAAGGGGGGGGGGGAATCACTTGTGTGCTGTGCTGAGTTGGACGGCCCTGCAGCGAGGCCTTAAAGCTGCAGTGGTCCAAATAGGGAAAAATGGCCTGGTCACTAGGGGTGTTTAACACTGCGGTCCTCAAGTGGTTAATGTGAAAAGAATATCGGCATTTTTGCTTATCACTGGATTTAAGCACTTTTGGTGCAAATAGGACATGTATGTAAGTCCATCTGCACATTTGTTCCCTTTAGCCCTTGGCATAAGTGGCTCAAGGGACCCTGAGCAGACCCTTAAAATGAAAATCTGCACTTACCTGGTGCTACCTCCAGCCCCCCACAGCCCATGAGGTCCTTCAGCGTGCTCTCCGTGGTCCCACTGGTGGCCCGGCAGCCTGGTGACTTTGGGAGAAGTTGTTTAAGCACCCGAGCCCATCCACGCACCCAGCTCAATCACACGTGCATTGCCATAAGTCTTTTGAGAAATGCACATGCACAGGAGGCTTACGGCAATGCACACATAATCGTGGCAGGTGCCCGGACCTAGTCATGCGCAGTTGAGCATGACTATGCTTAAAGTTGCCAGGCTAATGGGGCCACCAGCAGGACCATGGAGAGGACACTGAGAGAGGGTAGGGTAGAGTTGAGCTGAAATTTTCGAAATTTCGCATTACTATAATTACGCATGCGAAATTAGCGTCCCGCACGCACCCGACAGAGCTCTGAGCTATATAGCTCAGAGCTCTGTAAGCATCTTTGTATTTGGGCTCCAAGGAGCCCCATTGGTCCTTAGCAGACCAATGGGGTTCCTTCTGACTTAAAGGAACCCCATTGGTCTGCTAAGGACCAATGGGGCTCCTTGGAGCCCAAATACAAAGATGCTTAGGGAGCTCTGAGCTATATAGCTCAGAGCTCTGTCGGGTGCGTGCGGGTGCGGCGGCTGAGCGGCGAGTGGCGTCGGGTGCGGCGTAGTTACAATGTAACTACGGCTGAGCGGCGAGTGGCGTCGGGTGCGGCGTAGTTACAATGTAACAAAGTTGTTACATTGTAATAACTTTGTTGTATTGTAACTGTTTAGTATATTTCCGAGGATATTGCGTGGGAACTGGCTTTTAAAGGGACAGGTAAGTATTAATGGTTAATTAAGAATATTAAAGGACTTTTTTCGTGGTTATGTTTTTTGTTCAATTAAAATACTTTTTCTAAGTGTCTGTGTGTTTATTTACTTTTAACTCTTAAAGGAAATGGGTAAGGGGTACAAGTACCTCTATACTCATTTCTCCTGGGAGGGGGGGTGGGCATCTGGGGGACCCCTTTTTAAAGGGGACTCCCAGATTCCACCATGAACCTCCCCCCCAGGAAATCGCGGCCTCCACCTCCACCGCCCATCGGAGGTGGAGAAGAGCCCCTTGTCCTTGGATTGGACAAGGGCTCGGAGGGGGAGGGGAAAGCTTGGCTGCCCCTCCCCTTCCGAGACCCCCCAATCCATGGACCATGCGGGCTGGTATAGTCAGGGTGCGGAGCCCCACGCGGCCGGTGCTCCGCATTCTGGCTATCCCAGCCTGCATGGGGGACAAGGGGTTAAAGAGGTCTGGGAGGGGGGACCCCACGTCGTTTTTTTTTTATATTTCCCACACTCAGAACGAAGTAAGTAAAACTCTTCCCACTTGGGGGAATCTATGAAAATAATACACTATTGTTACCTGTGCAAAAAAAACTGACATTTTCCGAATTTAAAAGACATTTTCGCCCTTGAAACTTAAAAATCGATTTTCTCAAAAACTATAAGGTCTTTTTGAAAAAAAAATTTTCCTCTTATTCCCACTGATCCCCTTAATATACCCTAGGAATTTGGTGTTCCTAAACTTTAAGCAGGCTTTGCTATTAACCGTTAAAGTCGGCGGGTTTTTAAATGTATACATTTTTACTTTGAAACTTTAACATCGATTTTCTCAAAAACTATAAGGTCTTTTTGAAAAAAAAAATTTTCCTCTTATTTCTCCTGATCTCCTTAATATATTCTCCAAATTTGAGGCTCTTAGCATTTAAGGGGACTTTGCTATTAACCCTTAAAGTCGGCGGCTTTTTTATATTATACGGAGCGTTACGGTTTAACGCGAAATTACGGTAGCGTTTAATGCGAAATTACGGCATGAACCCACTGTAATGCGAAAATTACGCGAAAATTACGCTTACGCGAAATTTCGCGAAATCCTTCTTCATTACGATTATGTACTTACGGCCATAATCGTAATTACACTAATTACGCGAAATTTCGCGAAATCGTAATTAGGTCATTACGCTCATCTCTAGGGTAGGGTAAGTGCAGATTTTCATTTTAATGGTCTGCTCAGGGTCCATTTAAAGGTAGGGCTACTGGGGGGATTGTAACAAAAAACAAAAAAGGTAATATTAAGTGTTAGCACTGTTAGGTCACAGGAAATGGCAGAGGTTATGAACGGAGCAGAAGAGGTGATGTTAGGAGAGATTATTTCAGGATATTGGACTTGTAGAATGAACTCTGACATCCTTCTACTGGTGAAACTGCCATTAAAAACTCTGAGGGGTCCAGCATTGAAATGCTTAAAGCCTCATAAAAACTTTCAAGGCTGATGTAAAGGCAAGCTTTCTTTTATTATTATTATAAGGGAATTTAAATGTGTGTTTTCATGTGGGCTCATTAATACAGGCCAGTCTCCTCTCTCTCCTTTGTATAACCTAATGGTAGGAATAATTCATAGCAATAAATTGCAATAGATTTAAATAATAATAAGATATACATTATGTTAAGTGTGTTAAATCTGAAGCAACATCCATCTTGGACAGGCGGGTGCAGCTAGCGACTGGGAGTTAAAGGCCAAGTTCACCTTTTTAACATTTTCTACTTGTCATCTATTTCCTGGGCATTCTTCATATTTTCAGCTTTATTTAATTACGTGTCTCTTATTTATTTCATGATTTCTTGCTTTTCTGTGTCCTTCTGGCTCCAAAACCTTTATCTGATTTTGCTTATTGACTTTTCCTATTTATATAGTGCTGACGCATAATGTTGAGCTTTACGGAGAACACTGAATGTCAGTCCCTGGCCATGACAGAGCGTACAATCTAAGGTCTCTGTCACACTCATACACATGCATGGATACACCATACAATAGGACCATCTCTAAGTTGATGGCACTTAAACTGGAACTAAACCCACTTCAAAATATATTTCAGACTATATGGCTGCTTCTGGAGGTCTGAGCACGCTCAGGACCTCAGTACACATCATTAGTGCTTACATAGAGATAGGTAATGATGGACACTATTTTTTACCGGAGTTGAATCCTTACATGTATTAATTTGTAGTTTTCCAAATGCTGTGAGTGAAAAACTGGGAATGCAGTCCAAAGAAATGGATGCAGTATAAATGCAGTGCATTTGGAAATCATGTTTGCAGTGCATGTGTACCATGATTTTGGGTACATAAGCTATTGCAGTGCTCAGTCCACTGCTGCCCACTCTTCATCCCGTTCCTCTCCTTTCATCACCGATGGCCCAGGATTTCCATGGCACCAGACACCTCCACCATGTCCTCTGCACCAGGCGATGGAAGCATTGGTTACAAGGAGCGAGGAGGTGGGGCAAGAGTACAGTCACAATGGTGGAGATGAGTGTGTTCAATAGATGGTCTTGGATCAAGCACTTCCATGATAGTGAAAACTAAGGGGACCAGCCTAAAAGACAAGCAGAAAAAAAGGACAATCTATTTCTGCCTCATTTACACAGAGTGACATTTAATTTTTTTCAGTTATGTTCAAAAATTATTTATTTATTTTTTCCCCTTTTTTTACTTTCATTTTTCTATTTTTATTTGCAACTGTATGTTCCTGTCTAAATATGTAGTTTCATCTTGACTTATCTTAACCTGCCTGGCGTTCTATTAAGATCGCCAGGCAGGCTGCGGGAGGGTTTTTTTTTAATAAAAAAAAAACTATTTCATGCAGCCAACTGAAAGTTGGCTGCATGAAAGCCCACTAGAGGGCGCTCCGGAGGCGTTCTTCCGATCGCCTCCGGCGCCCAGAATAAACAAGGAAGGCCGCAATGAGCGGCCTTCCTTGTTTTGCTTACATCGTCGCCATAGCGACGAGCGGAGTGACGTCATCGACGTCAGCCGACGTCCTGACGTCAGCCGCCTCCGATCCAGCCCTTAGCGCTGGCCGGAACTTTTTGTTCCGGCTACGCTGGGCTCAGGCGGCTGGGGGGACCCTCTTTCGCCGCTGCTCGCGGCGGATCGCCGCAGAGCGGCGGCGATCAGGCAGCACACGCGGCTGGCAAAGTGCCGGCTGCGTGTGCTGCTTTTTATTTCAGCCAAATCGGCCCAGCAGGGCCTGAGCGGCAGGCTCCGGCGGTACTGGACGAGCTGAGCTCGTCCAGACCGCCCAGCAGGTTAAAGGGTAAATTAACTAACTGACATGTGGCATAATGCCCCTTATCCAGTTAAAGGGAAACCAAAGTGAGAGGTGTATCGAGGCTGCCATATTTATATCCTTTTAAACAATGCACATTACCTGGCAGCCCCCTTGATTCTGTGTCTAGTTCTTTTAGACATAGACCCTCAACAAGCATGCAGCAGATCAGGTACTCAGACTCTTGTCTACTCTTGAACTATGCTTGTTCCAGGGTTTTGGCTCTGACATTACTTAAGCCAGAAGATCAACTGGGCTGCCAGGCAACCGGCATTGTTTACAAGGAAATAAATATGGCAGCCTCTATATCCCTCTTACTTTGAATTCCCTTTAACTTTCTTTCCTGATTTTTTTTATCTTATCTAAAAATTACTTTTCAGCACCTGACAATTGAAAAAGTACTAAAAAGTATTAAAAAAGTGATATCAAACTTATTTTGAGTATTTTCTTCTATGCTGGGAACTTTAATGTATTTTATTGGTAAGGTTCGAAAGTTTCCCCTCAGAGAAAACGCAAGAGAAAATTTAATAGGATAAGGTCCAATTTGTTAACCACTTCATGTTGTGGCCTGAAGGGTGCATGTGCACTTTAGTGGAACACTTGAACTTTTATAAATGACCTATTTTCACTAAAGGGGCACAAATAGGACGTTTACAAGCGTTCATTTTGCAAGAAATGATTAAAGTGAACCTGTGTCCAACTGTTTGTGAACTAAGACTCAGGCTTTAGTGAAGAAATTATGCCCGCCCCTTCCTGCCTCACTAAGCTATTTCGATTGGTCAACTGTCACTTGACCAATGTCCACTGATCCTATCAATGAAATAACATGACCAGACAAGGGCCCATATGCAACTAACTGTTTCTCTTGAGTTATCTCCTAGGATATAATTTTCATCTTTTCATTAAAATAACTTTTTAGCATTTTACAATTTATAAAGTACTTAAAGAGACACTGAAGCGAAAAAAAAAAACAAAATATGATATACTGATTTGTATGTGTAGTACAGCTCAGAAATGAAACATTAGTAGCAGAGACATAAGTCTAATATTGTTTCAAGTACAGGAACAGTTAAGAGACTCCAGTTGTTATCTATGCAAAAAAGCCATTGAGCTCAAACACTTTCAAAGTTGCAGAGAGCTCTGAGTTCTGAAGACTGTTATCTGAGCTGTCATTCAAGGATTTTCTTTTTCTCTGCCAGAGTACAGGTCAATAGTTCACTAGCCTACTCTGTAAAAACATTTAGAATGCTAAATGTTGTTTAAACTGCACATATTAGAGAATGATGCAATGTTATAAAAACATTATGGGCTTGATTCACAAAACGGTGCTTACTGTGGCACGCTGTGAAAAGTGGTTCGCGTGATAACGGTTATCGCGTGCAAAAAACAAAAATTTTTCACGCGTTAACTGTTGCGTTCACATGATAAATTCACATTATCACGCGAACTCAAACATTAAAGCATGAAAAATTTGTGATAACCGTTTTTTCTCACGTAAACCATTTTTTCACGCAAAAAGCCATGCTAACAGCCGTGCTAACAGTTAGCCCCATTTTGTGAATCAAGCCCAATATAACTGAAAATAAAAATATGAGAATATTTTCTTCACTACTAATCTTCTAGTAATTATCTGTACTACACAACCAATTCATTATATCATATTTTTTTTTTTTTTGCTTCAGTGTCTTTTTAAATGTTGGTGAAAAAGTACTATCAAAATTATTCTGAGTATCGTCTTGCTTGCTAGTGGTTTAAAATACATTTTATGACAAGGTATGAAAACATCACCTAGGAGAAAACTCAGGAGAAAACGTGAATTACATATGGGCCCAGGAGTATTTTGGCCAACCAGAACAGGTCAGTATGTAAAGAATGGACATGCACAATTTACGACTCAGGTCTGAGCTTTATTTCATAAACAAAATGGATGTATTTCACTTTTAGAGTTATTTTCCTTTTTTTGGGGGGGGGGGGGGGGGATAATTTTCTCAAAAAAAAAAAAAAAAACTGTTTATCTGTAATACCAAAAGTTTTTTGTTTTTGTTTTGTTTTTTGTTTTTCCCAACTCAGTGTTAAATTTCCCTACCTACAGCCACAGCTTACTTTCCCATCCACAACAAACATCACCTAGACCAGCGGTCCCCAACCTTTTTTTGCCCAGGGACTGCTTCAGCATCAGGAAATTTTTCTAGGGACCGGGGGTGTGTGCGAGTGACTGGGGGGGGGGGGGGGCAACACCGTCCCTACCCAACTACTGCCATCATCACCCTCAGCAATTTGGAAAAGATGTGTTTGCTGCATAACCCCCCAGCACAAGGTACATATGGTGTGACAGGTGGTGAAAGAGAGGGGGGTACTTTCTGGGCTACCCTTTCTACTGACACAGTTACTTCCAACTTTTTCCCACCCCACAACTCTTCCCTCCTCCCCACTCACTTCATGCTTCCCTCCTCCCCACACTCACTTCATCCTTCCATCCTCCTCACACTCCACCTTTTCTCTTATCCCCACACTCACTTCATTCATCCCTAAGCCTTCCATGCTTCCTGCACCAGCTGCTCACCTCCGTGCAGACTCTGTGGCTGGTTATAGATCATAGCGTCCCAGTCATCCTCACTGCTGCCACCCAGTGTCCGCATAGACTGAAATACTGCAATACAAATTACAGACACTAGGTGGCAGCAGTAACAATGGCTGCAGACGGCTCTGCTTTCCTAGACTCCTGCTGAGCTCATTGACTCACTCGCTACTCCCAGCTTCCATGCACTGCAAAGTCAGATGTGCACGGCCCAGCACAGCACATCCTGCGGCCCAGCAGTGGGCCGCGGACCAGAGGTTGGGGACCCCTGACCTAGACAACAGGATTGCATCACTGTGTAAACTCTTCAAAGTGAGGCAGTGATTCAATTGCCTTCTGGTCACAGTGCCCTTATCTTATCTGAAATAGGAAGCATTCTGTTATTTGCATATAGAAATAAGCTTGTCACAGTAGCTAAAAAAAACTTCACACAATCTTGCTGGCACTGGATAGTTCTTGCATTTAGACAAAAGCACTCAGACCAGGAAAAATAAACAACAACGAAAAAATATAGGGCACATATAGGGATCTATGTTATATAAAAAGGTGGGATACATATATTTGGGGGTGCTAACTATTTCTAGACAAGTTTTTATTTTTGGATATAACAACTCCCTTTAAAAAAGGATCATTTCAGCTTCATATAAGTAGGCCATTCTTCAAGCTATAATAATAAGCACACCAGGTTTGCTCACTGAAAATACACTTCAATTTTATTTTTAAAACAAAAGGTAGCATTTATTGAGGACACGGCAGTGCAGGATGATTGAGACTAATCAGGCTTGATGGTTAAAGCAGGACTGGAGACGTTTCCTCGTTTGCAGAAGTTCATGAGTAGCTATACATAGGCAGAGATTATGCCAAATCCCATCACCTTCTGTCACTTCTTAATCCACAACTCTGATATAATCATAAATAACTCACCACATCTACTGCTGTCGAGTCGTCATTAGTGGGGCCTGCTGACCTACGGTAACACTGTCGCTATGCTTAAAGCCCTTAATAACACTTTAAAACAAAACAAATCTGCAGATGAAAGCGGACATGGAGAAGAAAGCGGGAGTTCTCCTTCATGGCCACTTTTTCACCTTCATAAATATGAAATTAGACGCTGATCAATGCAACAGTCTTATCAGAGGAGCGGAAAGTTTAGCAGAGCATTTAGGAATTATGATGAGCAGAAAACTCTGAGGGCTCAAATACCCAAACCAGTTTCATTGTTCAGCATATAGATAAGAAACGGCAATTTTTCCATATAGAGTGTTTAAAGTGCAAATGAACACCACTACTGGGCAATGGTAGTAAATCCTATTGTTAGCCTATAGGGTCAATGCAAAGTTCCTGAAATGGTTATATAACACTAAGATAATTGTTTAAAGAAGAATGCTATTTAGTTTGCAAGGCAAAAGAGAAGGGCACGAGAAAACAAACACAAAAAAAAACCTTAAAAGGGAACCTGAAGCGAGAGATATATATGAAGGTTGCCATATTTATTTTCTTTTAAGTAATACCAGTTTCCTGGCAGCCCTGCTGATATACTTGGTTGCAGTACTGTCTGAATCACATTGGAAACAAGCATGCAGCTAATCTTGTCAGAAAAATGTCAGAAACACTTTAACTGCATGCTTGTTCATGATCACTAGCGTCACTATGAGGGTGCAGTAGGTGATGACCGCATCAGGCGTCACCAGCAGAGTGGGTGGAACCAAGCTCCAGGCTAAGGGAGAGTGGAGTAAGACTATGTAAATATAGACCAGGCTAGTACCCGCTCTTCTCCCTTCTGATTGCTCCATGAGGAGCTGATAATGGACTTTAGAGGCCACCAGGACAACATGATGATCACCTTAAAATCCCACTATTCACCCCTCAGCAAAAGGTGTGCCCCTCCCCCCACAACAAGTGTATCCAGCATGGTACCCCTTCTTCGCCCCCACAGCAAACAGCTGACCCCCTCCCCCCACCCCAGACATAACAATCATTAATCCCACCCCCGAAGCAAGTGTATCACGTATTAACCTTTCTGATCAACAATAATAAATGTGTTTGGTGCTGTATCCCTTCCTGCTCCCCCAAAGCAAACATGGCCAGAAGCCACCCATAGCAAAGTGTGGCCAGTATCACAATTCCTAATCCTAACTCCTTCTCCTTATAGCAAATGGATCCAGTACAACCCCTTCCAAACCGCATTCTCAAGAAATGTCAGCAACAATTTACATTTCTCCAAAGATGTATTGATGGTTTTGTTTAGCTTGGTGAGGTTAGAGGTTCATGGGGTAATAGAGGTGTGACACCATGAGTTTCCGTACCGGGTGACATTAACCCCAGTGATGCCTCTGTTTAGGATCTATAGCTAAAAGCATTAGAGACTTAGGATCAGCAGGAAAACCAGGCAACTGGTATGTCTTAAAAGGAAATAAATATGGCAGCCTTCATATCCCTCTCACTTAAGTTTCCCTTTAACAAACCTTGTCGGGTCTCAAAATTATTGAAAAACTTTTTACATGCCAACTTGCAATTTATTTCAAGAAAAAAAATATATATTTATCTTAAATCTGAGAAGCTAGGACTTTACATTATTTTGCCAGAAATGTGCTTGAAAGCCTCGTAGCATGGTACAAATATGCATATAGCTGTGAAAATGTGCACCCATTGCATATACATGTCCAGCTCTTTAACTCTTTAGGGACTGACCGCCTAACCTGGGGGGTTCAGGCAGCCGGATCCCTGGTAGGGCTCGCTGGGCATGGTGTCCCTAGTGTGGCCAGGTGTAGGGATGCTCGCTGGATTCAGAAACGGAATTCCGCGGAAAATTTTTTAATTCCGCAGAATTTTACAGAATTAAAATTTATTTCCTCACCTATCTATTTTCTCTCCTCCCGGAGGGAGGAGGGTCTCATCTTTCAGGGAATTGTAGTATTTCAAAAGCCAGCTTACATACCGTGGCTGGGAATTGAACCCAGGTCTCAGTGTGTGGTAGGTAACCGACTTAACCACTATACCACCAACAACACTACATGCTGAAGCCAGCCTAGCATGTACCATTATGATCAATCCAAGAGAAAAAGTAGCGTGCTTAAGGATTTGTAGCATGTCAAAAGCCAACTCACCGTGGCTGGGAATTGAACCCAGGTCTCAGTGTGTGGTAGGTAACTGACTTAACCACTATACCACCAACAACACTACATGCTGAAGCCAGCCTAGCATGTACCATTATGATCAATCCAAGAGAAAAAGTAGCGTGCTTAAGGATTTGTAGCATGTCAAAAGCCAACTCACCGTGGCTGGGAATTGAACCCAGGTCTCAGTGTGTGGTAGGTAACTGACTTAACCACTATACCACCAACAACACTACATGCTGAAGCCAGCCTAGCATGTACCATTATGATCAATCCAAGAGAAAAAGTAGCAAGAGAAAAAGTAATTTTATACTACTGGCACCTCTGTACCTTTGGCCCCTTCTTTCAGATCTACAGAGAGCGACGTCTTAATCCTGAGTGGGGACAGGTCTAATCTCCCCACCTGCTGATTTAGTGGTTGCCTGGATGGTAACCAAGACTAGTGAGTATAATCTTATACTTACCTCACCACACTCATATTTCCAGTACATACTACACTATACTGAGCTCTCTGTGTCTTCTTTTCTCAATTACATCATGGCAGGGATTAAATTGTGAGCAGTGCAGCAAGTCGAGTTGCAAAGCAGCTGTTATGCTGTGCCGCAATGCACCACTGTGATTGTGGTCTAAATGGTTTTCAGATATATGACCTGTCAAATCCCAGATATTTTGTTCTGTGTGGCTGAACTGCATTTTAACTGAACCTAAGCATATTTCAGAAACACTATTGACAGTTACCAACTGATACGCATTCCATATTTCCAGTTTTATTAACATGTGGACTTTAGCCTTGAAGCATGCCTGAACTGAAAATTAAAAGTCAAAATAAACATACACATGTCATACTTACCTCCCATGTAGTTCACTCCTCAACATCTTTCGTGTCTCCTGCATCCTGTTTGTCCACTGTGATCGATAGAATTCTCTGTCCTCTATTTTGAAAATGGCCATTACCCCATAACAGCTTCCTGGTCAGCACACTGTTAAACTGTATTTTTTGCTCACTTGAGCTATAGGGAAACATGGACATTACCTTGCTCATCAGTTGTCCTTTCAATTATAACTGACATCAACTTATACATAACTGACAGCAACTGATATATTTCAGTTCTGACAAAATCTTGTCAGAAATGGAAGGAATAGTTGTAAGAAGAAAATGCTGCACTTCTGAGAGGAACTGAAAGTGAGGTAAGTATGTCATAATAATTTGCAAGTACATCATGTGTTTATTTAAATAATTTTACTCCGTTCAGGTTCACTTTAAATACATTTGACACTAAATTAAAATAATGTTTTTCTTTTATACCTTCTGAAAAAAATGTCCTTCCAAAGTTAACTGCAGAAATGTTTTAATATCCTCTTAGCTATTTCTCTGCCATATCCTAGAGAAGCAGACTGATATTAGACTTTATTTAATTTTAAATGCTTGATCATAAAAATTTGCATTTTCTGCCTATACACCCTGATTGGCTAGTAGATCTGACCAATCAGTACCTTTGTTTACATACCCAGGGGGAAATGAAAGGTATTACATGTCAAAGTATTAAAAGGCAGTGATTAAATCACTATTAAATTACTATACGTTAGTGATATTATAAAAATGTTTTTTTTTTCTTCCCTCTAAGACAGCTGCTAGATGCTCATACTTTAAGCTATGGCAGAAATAAGCTTGGAGGATGACAATTTCTACATTCTCGATAACATGCCTGTGAAGGTTCTAATTTATTCAGGGATGGCACATTCAAAGGCAAAGAAACTGCACACCTTTGTCTTATGTCTTCTAGACATGTTGTCACTAGTAAAAGTATTGCTTCAGGTCAAAGGAGGCAAAGGAAATATGTATACTGTACATACCGGTAAGTCACTTATTTTGTACACCAGAGGAACTCATCATGCAAATAAAGCTCATTATGCAGATGCCAGTTGTTCAATTTATCTAGGCTGAAGTTGCGGATTGTCTTTAAAGGGGGACTGAAGAGAGATATATGTATATATATATATATAGAGAGAGAGAGAGAGAGAGAGAGAGAGAGAGAGAGAGAGAGAGAGAGAGAGAGAGAGAGAGAGAGGCTGCCATGTTTATTTCCTTTTAAGCAATACCAGTTGCCTGGCAGCCCTGCTGATCCTCTGCCTCTAATACTATTAGCTATAGCCCCTGAACAAGCATGCAGCAGATGAGGTGTTTCAGACTTTAAAGTCAGATCTCACAAGACTAGCTGCATGCTTGTTTCTGGTGTTATTCAGATACTACTGCAAAGAAATAGACCAGCAGGGCTGCCAGGCAACTGGTATTGATTAAAAGTCAATAAATATGTCAGCCTCTGTATACCTCTTACTTCAGTTCCCCTTTAACAACATCAGAGTGAAGATGTCTATAGTAACAGGCCTTGGGGCCATTCAGAGTGGAAATTGGAGAACCTCTGCCCACATAGCAATCATTAAGTTTCCTCAGAGAACTGTTATTATTATTATTATTTAGTATTTATATAGCGCCAACATATTACGCAGCGCTGTACAGTATATATATATATATATATATATATATATATATATATCTTGTCATTAACTGTCCCTCAAAGGAGCTCACAATCTAATCCCTACCATTGCCATATGTCTATATTATGTAGTGTAAGTACTGTAGTCTAGGGCCAATTTTTTAAGGGGGAGCCAATTAACTTATCCGTATGTTTTTGGAATGTGGGAGGAAACCGGAGTGCCCGGAGGAAACCCACGCAGACACGGAGAGAACATACAAACTCTTTGCAGATAGTGTCCTGGCTGGTATTCGAACCAGGGACCCAGCGCTGCAAGGCGAGAGAGCTAACCACTACGCCACCGTGCTGCCCACTGTTATCTGCAAGGACTTGTGGAAAAGAGCCCATGATGGATTTTTTCAGGTGATTGATTTATACTCCTCTAATCGGCTAATCACAATAAGACTACACAGGAAGTGAAAGGGAGACATGGTCACATGACTGTGACTAGCGGAACTAGTGGGATCTGTCTGTAAGCCCTCCTTCCATCTCTGCCTACAATCCTTGCCCGCTCTACATCTTGTTACCAGTGATAGGCGAAAATTTAAATATTGTTTTCGCATTTATTTTAACAAAAAATTATGTTAAATTAGATTTTTGAGCAAATATGCCACATGCCAAGTTTTGTTCGTTTTCACACTTTTTGCAAATTTTCACGCAAAAAAATATTGATTTATTGCGTTTTCGCGGTAAAAATTTGTGCGGTAAAAATATTGTTTTTCTGTGTTTTTGTGCTTTTCGTGGTAAAATAATGCAAAGATTCAATCAATTTTTTTGTTAAAATTTCTCGAAAACCTAATAGCATATTCAATGTGAAAACCACTTTGGCGAAAATTTGCAAGTAACACTGCTTTTACTTTCCTAGGCTAAGTATTATCCTTCCCTATGCACTTTATACACTTTATGGGCTGCTCCATGGAGATATTCCAGGTTTGGTTTGCACACACTAAGAGATATTGTATATTTCTATTGTTGTTTTGCACATTTATTACTTTCTTTTTTTTTTTTTTTTTTATTTCACTATTGCACTTGGGCAATCAGCATCCTTACAGTGAACTTCATTATTGCTGAACATTCAATCACACTAAGGTTAATTTTGAACCTCTGATGTTGAGAGACAGTATATTGCAGTAGCACAATATATTTAAAATATGTTACTTTGTCATAGCAAAGATTTTTTGTGAGATTTTTTATGTGTTTATTGTGTTATACTATCATATGCTATTGAATTAGCATTGATCCTGTTATAATAAGGATCCTGTAAATATATTTTTTTTCACATTTTTAATGAGTAGTGCTGTTTTGGGAGGGCTTTCTGTTCTTCTCTGGGTGCAAGTCACTTTGGACCACATGCAATTAACTTTTTCACCTGAGCTTTCTCCTAGGAAATCATTTTTCAACGTTCTTTTTAAAATAACTTTTCAGCATGTTGTATTAAAAAAAAGTACCAAAAAGTGGTAAAAAAGTACTATCAAAATTATTTTAGTATTTCCTTGCTTGCTGTTGGCTTAAAAGGCATTTTATTGGCAAGGGCCCATATGCAATTCATTTTTTCACCTGAGTTTTCTCCTGGGTGATATTTTTAAATTTGTCAACAAAATGCATTTTAAGCCATCAGAAAGCAAGAAAATGCTCAAAATACTTTTGATAGTACTTTTTCATTTACTTTTTGGTACTTTTTTAGTTGAAAAGTGCTGGGAAGTTATTTTAATTTGAACATGAAAAATGATCTCCAAGGAGAAAAGTCAGGGGAAAAAGTGAATTGCATATGGCCCAATATCTCCTAAGTTTTCTCCTAGTAGATATTTCCCATTTTATCAATAAAATGCCTTTTAAGTCACCGGCAAGCATGAAAGTACTTTATAATAACAGAGTACTCTATAATACTATAACACTCTACAGAATAATCTTGATGGTACTTTTTCACCTACCTTTTGGTACTTTTTCAATTGCAAAGTGCTGAAAAGTTCTTTTAAACAGAAGATGAAAAATTACCTCCTAGGAGAACATTTAGGGGAAAGAGTGAATTAGGTCATGCCTGGTGAGTTACTGAGCTACAAATGTAAGTGATAAAGGTGACAATCTCACACTGTAGTGCACATAGTACAGGCTAATTAAATGAAAGTTTAGTACAGGGGGGTTGGCTGTAAGAGAAAGCTGGATTTCTAATTGATTGCCCCACATGGCCAACTTACATACTTATAGCAATCTCCACCTAATTTACAGAAGTTCTCCTTAGTGCACCAGTAACTCCCCTCACCCCATTTCGTGTACAGCAGCCCCTCTCTTCTTTATGATGCCTCCTCCTTAGGCAGCAGTTCCATTCTTCCATGTGCAGAGCCTCATTTTCACTCTTCTTTTTCTGTTTTCAGCCTCATTTTCTAAATGCATCAGCCTCCCTGGTCTAACCCCCTCCCGTCAGCAGCGACTACCCCAAGCCATGACCCACGAGGCCTGCAGAAATCCCATCCTGCTGGCAGTGCAACAGAGTGGAAAACTCAAAGACTCACTTATGGGAAGCAGATGTCATAGATCACTTAGAGGTTGGTCAGATCCCTGTGGTAATGTGCATTTCACTATTGTATTTTTGTCAGAATTTTGAGCACACCAAAGTTACTTTTACATGCAAGAAGCAGGCTCTTTCCTTGTAGTAAAGCCCTGGGGGGCTTTTCCCTTCATTAGCTATTTGAATTAGGCACTTTTTTGTTAGAGAAGAACTCTGTGAAGCATAAACTCCAAGTCACATTAGTTATGGCAATTAATTTTCAAATGTCTTTTTCTCTTACTTGTAATGTGCTTTGAACAATCACTAAAAAAAAGGATATTTTATATGGTTGTGCATTGCCTCATAAATGTGAAGAGAGTCAGAACAAGGTTGCTCTGACTCTTTTGGTTGTGTTAAAGGGAAATGTGAAGTGAGGGAGGTATGGAGGCTGCCATGTTTGCTATCGCATTTGAAAAAAAGTCTCTTTATTATTGTGTTGATCTTTTGTCTACACCCTTGTCTGAGACACATTTACAGCTAGCATGCAGCCATTTTCAGTCAGAACACCTGATCTGTACACAGTGTTTACATATTTAGACAGGAAATAGAGGATCAACACAATAACCAAATGAATAGCATTTGTTAAAGAAAGTCAGCAATTCTAACTCACTTTAAAGGGAACCTGAGGGGACAAGAATATGGAGGCTATCATATTTATATCATGTTAAGCAATGCAAATGACCTGATTGTCTTGTTGATCTTGTGCCGCTAAGGGCTCTTTGAGACAAACGGCTAAATGGCACTTTAAGGGGTTGATTCACTATAACAAATAGCTGGCCTTATCAGAGTTAACATACCTTATCAGAGTTAAGCTGCCTTATCGGCGTTAGCATACCTAATCAGAGAAGCATAGCTAGCGCTACAAACTTATGCCTGCTAATTTGCAATAAGAGCTCCACTTTTCCTGCCCTGAGCCCCTGCAGGTCCGATCACTTTAAAGGACATTATCCCCGCACTTTGATTGGCCCAATAGGCTGTCTGTCAAGTGACAGGCAGCCTTTTGGGCCAATCAAAGTGAGGGGATAATGTCCTTTAAAGTGATTGGACCTGTAGGGGCTCAGGGCAGGACGAGTGGCGCTCTCGTCATTGGCAATTAGCAGGCATACGTTCGTATCGCTCACTATGCTACTCTGATAAGGCATGCTAACTCTGACAAGGCATGTTAACTCTGATAAGGCACACTATGTGTTACAGCGAATCAACTCCTAAATGTGCTGTTTAGCTGCAGATTGACAGCGTCAATCACAGATCAGTTGCAAAATAATACAACAGAATAGGAGCGTTATCAGCCACAAGAGGGGGGCTCACAAAAAAAACACAGCATGTAGCATCCAGGGCCGGCTCAGATGCACATGCAGTGGTCCCTGCAAGTGCTGGACGCTTGCAGCCAGCTACAAGCAACCTGCACAGAAACAGGAGCAGCTGGCAAGTAGTAAAGTACATTGATGTCAGCCGTTTGTGTAAAAGAGCCCTAATACCTTCAGCCATAGACCCTGAGCAACGTATGTATTATCACGCGTGAGCTGGATCCCTGAATTACTCTTACACGGATGCACAGCATAGCACTAGTGCTGTGACGGCATGGCGGCAGATTCGGTGCTCGGCATGGGGCACCTAAATGACCTGCTTTAGCTGAACAAGCATGCGGATCTGGTGTTTCTGAATGAAGTGACTAGATTAACTGCATGCTTGTTTCAAGTGTGGGATTCAGACACAACTGTAGACAAAGGTATCGTTAGGACAGCCAGGCAACTGGTATTGTTTGAAAGGAAATAAATATGGCAGATTCCATGTGTCTTTCACCTCAGGTTCCCTTTAAGCACTTGAGGACCAGAGGTTTATACCCCCCTAGTGACCAGGCCATTCTTTACAATTCGGCACTTCACAACTTTAATGGTTTTTGCTCGATCATACAACTTAGCACTTCAATTAATTGTACCCCCTTTTCTTCTCACAAATAGGGCTTTCTTTTGGTGGTATTGGATTGCTGCTGCATTTTTTTTAATTAATCAAAACAGACCTTTTTTTTTACTTCTCTCTCCCCTAAAGTAGCCCTAGACTACGTTACATACACTGCATGATACGTACATAGACATACAGTATGTCTATGGCAGGGATTAGATTGTGAACCCTTCCATAGGACAGTTAAGTCACAACGCTGCAGGAGATCACAGTGCTATATAAATATCATTTCACCTATAAATAAAAGAATAAGCATACCAACTCTGAACACGGGCTGACAGGCTGATCACTGAGGCCGGCTATGTTTACTGGCGAGCGCGAGCTCCTCGCGAGGTGACTCCATATGGCATGACTGGGGAATGAGAGAACCACTCTGTGGCCGCTATCCTGTGTTAGGGGGTTGCAGAGTGGTTAAGTATCCTTTAAAGTGGTATTGTCACCATAAAAAAAATCAAATTTCAACAGCAACTAGTCTGAGTGTATTAAGTGATAAAGATGCTAATCCTGCATTCAAAAATGTGCAAAACTTTTTCTGCTGTTATGGTTTGGAGTTATCACATACTTTAGAAGCACTGGCCCTTTAGTAGTCAGTGCCAAACAGTTGAATGCTGGGAGTTCTTTTTATCTATAACATATTCCTCCTCTTCCATTTATTTCCCTGCCTAGCCTATCTGAAACACGATCCCCTGCTCACTTGTGATAACAAGCAAGACTGAGGTGACTCAGCGATTGGAGGAGAAAAGAAAAGAAAAAAAAGACAGTGCTGTTCCTAGTATACACCTCAGTGGGAGTGTCTGAAGACTCTGGGAGGAGGGCAGCTAATGAATACACAATGAGCAAGAGAAGGAAGAAGGGGAAACAACAGTCAGGGACAGAGGTGGACATAGGCCCGTGCAGGCCGTGCAGCGGCACAAGGGCCCCATGCCCTCTAGGGCCCATACAATTGGACCAGTTAGGGTCTGATTATCCTCTAGGCTTTTCTCCATGCATCTCTCTTTGAAACTCAAGAGAAACAGTGTTAATAGCTAGTACCCCAGTCATATACAAGTTTAAAATGTGTGCTACATTAGTACAGTGCCTACAGAATGTGACCTTGGTTCATGTACTTTTATCTTATCGGCATTGTTTGGATCCAACCATGATCTGTTATGACCATGCCCACTCACATGGGGCCCGCTTCATTTATTCTGCACAGGGGCCCATCACTGGCTTTGTCCGCCACTGGTCAGGGAGGATATGATGTCAGCAGAGCTGGGACAAGGTCCTCCAGCACCCAAGGCTGAGAGACTAAAGTGCGCCCCTCCATCCCTCCCACCCCAGCTGTCACACACTGATTGCTATTAGACTAAGAGGGCCACAGGGCCCACAACCTCCCCAACACCTTAATCTCTAGTTATCTGGCTTGCAGTCACTGCTATGTATCCCCTATTCTTATTTCTTTCTGCTTCATACACAATTAGGAATGACAGCTGAATGAATTGTGCGCCCCTTCCTGCACTGCGCCCTGAGGCTGGAGCCTCTCCAGCCTATGCCTCGGCCCGGCCCTGGATGTCAGTGTTAGCTTAGCAAGATGGCCACTGCCTAAAATAGGATTATCTGTTTTTCCCTTATAAAATTCACAGGAATCATTACGTGGATAGCACAATACATCTGTTATGTAAGCAGAACTAGTATTTATCTACTTATATATGTGTTTTTTATTTCTAGGTTAGCATCGGTGCCGCTTGTTCTTTAACCACTTAAGGACCACGGTCTTAAACCCCCTAGTGACCAGGCTATTTTTTACAATTAAGGCCACTGCAGCTTTAAGGGCTCGCTGCAGGGCCGCACAACTCAGCACACAAGTGACCCCCCCCCTTTTCTGTCCACCAACAGAGCTTTCTGTTAGTGGGCTGTAATCGCTCCCAAGATGTTTGTTTATTTTTCTATAAATATTTCTTTCTTTTATTTTTTTAATAAATCTGTGCATTTTTTTTTTTGCTACCCTCCCTCCCCCGCCAGCCAATCAGCATGATCGGCTGTCATAGGCTTAAGCCTATGACAGTGGATCGCTTCTTTGCCATCCAGGAAACCGCCTTTTACTAACACTGTACAGCGCTGCCTTAGATCGCAGCACTGTACAGTGTTAATAGACGGCGGTTTAGCTGTCTAACAGTCTCCTGGTGGTGATCGCCGCTGGGAGTCTGATGACGCATCGGCGCGTGCAATCTCCTGTAAAACCCCGCACCAGTACTTCACGCCAGGCGTGGAGTGGTTTTGGGGCTGCCACCGCATTTATGCCAATCGCCGTGGAGTGTTCAGCAAGGGGTTAAAAATTATATGCCCTTTCTCACTGGCACAACCTGGTCATTCTGTTGCTGACACTTAAGCACTTGACCTAAGAAACCGAAACTTAAGAATCCCCCATGAGAAAAAGGACTAGCCCAAAACCCGTCAGAATTTTTACAACCTACTGTAAGTCACAGCAACATTGGGGAAAAAATTATAGATTTAGAATTAGATTTGTCTAGTTCCCTTGGACCTGGTTAGATGGGCTATATAATTAAATAAAGAAATAAAGAACTTCAAATACGCACATATAAGATAGATGTGCATTATAAATCACCTTTTCCCTATGTTGTTGTCACTTACAATAGGTAAAAAAAACTTGACACCTCAGGGGGATTCTCAGCGTTCTCTATATTTTCAAAAAGAAATACTGAATAGAGTGTGCACGACGGGAGCCCAATGCAACGCGGCACACACGCATGAACCAACGGGAATCCCAGTGATGTATTTCCTGCCCAGCATATGCATATGACCCTGTCGCCGAACCATGGGGAGGGGTCATAGGAAGCCTCGTTTCTGCAGTCCCATGCAGTGCGCGCACTGGACCACATCGCAAACATCCAGTGTAAAACCAGCCTAAAGAAACAATCAATAGAGCAATCATTCAGGATTCAGGCCACTAGCATCTGTTTTCATACAATATGATCTGAAAAATCAGCCTAATCCGCCATTGGAGAGATTAGGGCGAGGCAAAAGCCAGGGAGCAGGTTAGTGTGAGGCAGAGCAGAGGTTGGAAATTTTGACGAAGCATTTCTTGTTACACACCAAGAAGATGCTGTTGACTACTCTGAACTCCACCTCTCCTCTGTCTCACACTAACATCCCCCTGGCCTCTGCCTCACACTAACATCCCCCCCAGCCTCCTCTTCACACTAACATGCCCGCTGGCCTCTGCCTCACACTAACATGCCCCCTGGCCTCTGCCTCACTCTAACATTCCCCCTGGCCTCTGCCTCACACTAACATTGTCCCTGGCCTCTGCCACACACATTAATATTGCCCCTGGCCTTTGCCTCACACTAACATTCCCCTTGGCCTCTACCTTACAAAAACTTTCATTCTGGCCTCTGCCTCACGCTAACATTGCCCCTGGCCTCTGCCTTACACTAACATGCCGCCTGGCCTCTGCCTCACACTAACATTCTTCCTGGCCTCTGCCTTACAGTAACATCCCCCCTGGCCTCTGCCTCATGCTAACATTGCCCCTGGCCTCTGCCTTACACTAACATTCTCCCTGGCCTTTGCCTTACATTAACATCCCCCCTGGCCTCTGCCTTATGCTAACATTGCCCCTGGCCTCTGCCTTACACTAACATTCTCCCTGGCCTCTGCCTTACATTAACATCCCCCCTGGCCTCTGCCTCATGCTAACATTGCCCCTGGCCTCTGCCTTACACTAACATTCTCTCTGGCCTCTGCCTTACATTAACATTCCTCTTGGCCACTGCCTCACGTTAACATTGCCCCTGGCTTCTGCCTCACACTAACATGCCCCCTGGTCTCTGCCTCACACTAACATTGCCCCTGGCCTCTGCCACACACATTACCATTGCTCCTGGTCTCTGCCACACACATTAATATTGCCCCTGGCCTTTGCCTCACACTAACATTCCCCTTGGCCTCTACCTCACAAAAACTTTCATTCTGGCCTCTGCCTCACGCTAACATTGCCCCTGGCCTCTGCCTCACACTAACATGGCGCCTGGCCTCTGCCTCACACTAACATGGCGCCTGGCCTCTGCCTCTCACACTAACATTCCTCCTGGCCCCTGCCTCACATTAATATTCCCCCTGGCATCTGCCTCACACTAACATTCCCCCTGGCCTCTGACTCATGCTAACAATCCCCCTGCCCTCTGCCTCACACTAACACCCCCCTGGCTTCTGCCTCACACTAACATGCACCCTGGCATCTGCCTCATGCTAACATGCCGCCTGGCCACTGCCTCTCACACTAACATTCCCCCTAGCATCTGCCTCACACTAACACCCCCCTCTGTCTCACACTAACATGCCGCCTGGCCTCTGCCTCTCACACTAACATTCCCACTGGCCTCTGCCTCACACTAACATTCCCCCTGGCATCTGCCTCACGCTAACATTCCTCCTGGCATCTGCCTCACATTAATATTCCCCCTGGCCTCTGCCTCACACTTCCATTACCCCTGGCATGTGCCTCACACTAACTTTCCTCCATCACAATGCCTAACGTTCACCTCCCCCTCTCTAATCCCTTTTCTACTGTCTAACACTATCCTTCCCCTAGTGGTAGTGCTCCGCTAATGGGAATACACTTGTTAATGTTTACACATATTCTACATTTTACAATGTTTCATGATAGCGGTCCTTTAACCTCCTTGCCGGTTATCCCGAGCTGAGGTTGGCGGTAACTCACGCAGGAGGATTGCTTGCAATTTTTTTTCCTACACGCAGCTAGCACTTTGCTAGCTGCGTGTAGTACGTGATCGCCGCCACTACCCGCCGCGCCGAGCCCCCCCCCCCCCCCCCAGACCCCTGCGCAGCCTGGCCAATCAGTGTCAGGAAGCGCTGAGGGGTGGATCGGGAATCCCTCTGACGTCCCGACGTCCATAACGTCAGTGACGTCATCCCGCCCCATCGCCATGGCGACGGGGGAAGCCTTGCAGGAAATCCCGTTCTGAACGGGATTTCCTGCTTGCGCAGATCGCCGGAGGCGATCGGAGTGGGTGGGAGGATGCCGCTGCTCAGCGGCTATCATGTAGCTAGCGCTAGGCTAGCTACATGATTTAAAAAAAAAAAAAAAAGTGCTGCGCTGCCCCCTTGCCGCAATAATTGGAACAGCAAGGGGGTTAATGAACAGTAAAAAAAAAACTTTTGAAGATAATAACTTCTGAAGGAGAAGGACATTTATAAAAGTATAAAATATAAATGTCAATATAACTGTGGAGCCGTTGCTTACATTTCTAATGGAATCTGTCAGTTCTGTCCAGCACTCTCCAAATCATAACGATGCCTAGGAAAGGTCTTCCTCACCCCCCGCTGTCTTCTTCACAATGTAAAATTAATGAATAAGAGGAGAACCCAGAGGCAACACTACAGCACACTAATAATGGTCACAGCAGGCGCCAAAACCGTGAGTTCCGTTGGGGGTATTTGGATGCCAGTGGTGTCCTCTAGAGATAGTAGAAAACAGAGGGTAATTTAATGAAAGCTTTAGACAGACCTGCAGTGAGATTCAGTAAAGTCAAGCAGGTAATAAGAATCCAGCATTTGATTGCTAGGATTTAGCATCATCGTTGGTAAGCAGTAAGGCTTTGCCAGCGGAGGTCCCCAAGCTGTTAAAAGCCAGTGGGTGATTCACTCTATCAGTCCTAAGTCATTTTTGGGGGTTTCTTGATAACTTCTTGCTATTCATAATAATAGGCTTTGACTGAGTTGTTTTATGTCATGCTTTACAATAATGTTTAATTGGGTGGAGAACTACTCCTGAAGTAACTATGGAGATGTCATATGACAAGTAAGACAGAAATGTAAGCTAAGGTGATATATAAACTGGCTAGTTTTTAGGGCAGTCTAGAGTTAAATTGGGGTTGCTGTTAGATTAATGGTCAATGTTACTGAAAAGTATCAGATTAGGTAATGGATCCTTATAGATCAGAAAAGAAGGCTATAGTTTGCAACCATTTAAAGGGTGGGGCCTTAATGGGCAACTGAAGTGAGAGGGATATGGAGGCTGCCATATTTATTTCCTTTAAGACTGCTTTCACAGTGGGACGTTAAAGTCCCACGATACAGCAGCCTGTAACGCAGCCCAACTCACAGCAATAATAAATCAATGGGCTGTTCACAGTACCCACGTTGCGTTGGAGTATAACAAGACAAGACAAATACCATTTATATCGCGCTTTTCTCCTGGCGGACTCAAAGCGCCAGAGCAGCAGGCTCTAGGACGCGCTCTATAGGCAGTAGCAGTGTTAGGGAGACTTGCCAAAGGTCTCCTACTGAATAGCTGATGGCTTACTGAACAGGCAGAGCCAAGATTCAAACCCAGGTCTCCTGTGTCAGAGGCAGAGCCCTTAACCAGAGCTAACATAACGCAGCACGGTAAATGAAAGTGCAGCATGCTGTGCGTTATTTGGCTGCGTTAGACTGTTTGTACATGCACAGTAATGTTTTTTTTTTAAATGTCCCGCATGCGCCGTTTTTGTTCGATCCGCACGCGTCAAGAAGTACACATCACGTATGCATCAAGAGATGCATAATGCAGATCAATGTAACATCCAACTTCAAAGCTAACATGCGCTGCGTTAGGGGCACGTTATGCGACCTTAACGTCGCATATAACGCAACATCTTGGTGTGAAAGAGCCCTTAAACAATGCGTATTGCCTGTCTGTCCTGCTGATCCTCTGCCTCTTCACTTCGAGCGTGATCAGGTGTTTGACTCCTGAAGTTTTACTAGATTTGTTGCATGCAGGTGGGCGATACAGACACTACTGATGCATGAAAGATCCGCAGGATTATTATTATTATTTTTAGTATTTATATAGAGCCAACATTTTACGCAGCGCTGTACAGAGAATATAGTCCTGTCACTAACTGTCCCTCAGAGGAGCTCATAATCTAATCCCTATCATAGTCGTATGCCCATGTATGTATTGTGTAGTGTATTTATTGTAGTCTAGGGCTAATTTAGGAGGAAACCAGTTAAATTATCAGTATATTTTTGGGATGTAGGAGGAAAACAGAGTGCCCGGAGGAAACCCACACAGACACAAGGAGAACATACAAACTCCTTGCAGATGTTGACCTGGCTAGGAATCGAGCCAGGGACCCAGTGCTAACCACTACGCCACTGTGCTGCAGGATGCAAAGCAACTGGTATTGTTTAAAAAGAAATAAATATATCAGCCTCCATGTCCCTCTCACTTCAAGTGCCCTTTAAAGGAAATCTGAAGTCAGCATTAAAAAATCAGTTGAACTTACCTGGGGCTTCTTGAACCCCCTTGGGAGTCATGCTGTGCCCACTACATCCATCCAAATCCCTCTGGCAAGCAGCAGTGACTAGAGATGGCTCGAACCTCCGATTTTCGGTTCGCGAACCTCGAACGCGAACCTCTGCAAAAAGTTTGGTTTGTGCAAACTTTCGCGAACCGCAATAGACTTCAATGGGGAGGCAAGCTTTGAAAACTAGAAAAACTTATGCTGGCCACAAAAGTGATGGAACAGATGTTTCAAGGGGTCTAACATCTGAGTTTTTGCATGGAGGAGTGGGATGGAGGCCAAAAGTCCCGGGGAAAAATCTGGATTTGACGCAAAGCAGCGTTTTAAGGGCAGAAATCACATTGCATGCTAAATTGGAGGCCTAAAGTGCTTTAAAACATCTTGCATGTGTATACATCAATCAGGTAGTGTAATTAGTGTACTGCTTCACACTGACAGACCAAACTCACTGTGTAATGCACCACAAACAGCTGTTTGTGTAGTGACGGCCGTGCTGGACTGGTGCGCACCATGGCGAGAGTGCAGCCAATGGCGGTTTTCAAGCCCATATGGTCAGGCTGAGGTAGCTGAATGACAGAACAACAGTGACTGAGTGTCCAGCTGATCGAATTTGGTCTGTCCACAATGAAGCAACTTTCCCAAATTCAAAGCTGAAATGAGATTGCTGCCGTTGTCACACACCACGTTGCCGATCTCCAGTTGGTGTCAGGTCAGTCACTGATCTACTTGTTTGTTAAGAGCAGCCAGGAGAGCTGCTTCAGTGTGACTCTCTGCTTTGAGGCAAGACATGTCTAAGATGGCGTGACACTGTCGTACCTGGCATGCAGCATAGGCCCTGGGGAGCTGGGGCTGTGTAGCTGGAGAGGAGATCGCAGCACCAGTACAGATGAACTGCCACTCAGCCAAGGAGGAGGATGAGGAAGACGACAGCGGAGAGGATGTAGCAGGAGGAGAGGAGGTGGCAGCAGGCCTGCCTGCAAGCCGTGTAGGTGTCACAACTAGGTCCGCTACACAGCCACATACTTCCTGCTTGCCAGCGGTCAGCAGGTTGACCCAATGGGCTGTTTAAGTAATGTACCTGCCCTGACAGTGCTTGGCAGACCAGGCATCCATGGTCAGATGGACCCGTGACCCAACACTGTGTGCCAGAGATGACACCACTTGCCTTTCAACTTCATGGTACAGTTTGGGTATCGCCTTTTCTGAGAAATAATTGCGACCTGGTATCTTCTGCGGTGTCCCAATGGCCACAAATTTTCAGAAGGCCTCAGAGTCCACCAGCTGGTATGGTAACAGCTGGTGAGCTAACAGTTCCGCCAAGCCAGCTGTCAGACACTGGGCAAGGGGATGACTGGCAGACATTGGCTTCTTCCGCTCAAAGATTTCTTTCATGGACACCTGGCTGCTGCTGTGTGCAGAGGAGCAGGAAGCGCTCAAGGTGAGAGGCGGAGTGGAGGAGGGTGGTTGTGATTAGGTGCAAGGGAGAAAGCAGCTGAAGATGATGCACCTGAAGGAGGAAGAGGAGAAGGAGGGTGGCTTTGCTTTTGTGTGCTGCCTTTCCTTTGATGCTCTTCCTATTGCAGTTCGTGCCTTTTCTCCATGTGCCTTTGTAAGGCAGTTGTCCCTACGTGGCTGTTGGCCTTTCCACGGCTCAATTTTTGGTGGCAGAGAGAACAGAGGGCATTGCTCTGATCTAAGGCAGACACACAAAAAAATGTGCGCTCACGTAGGTAGGTAGGTGCACTGAACAGGTGGGTATGCAGTGATTGGTATTAAAAATGTGCAGCTGTCAAACACACAGGTACCGTCAACAGGTGCAGTGACACTGCGTGCGCTCACATAGGTAGGTAGGTGCACTGAACAGGTGGGTATGCAGTGATTGGTATTACAAATGTGCAGCTGTCACACACACATGTGTCGTCAATTGGGGCAGCGACTGGTGGTATATAAAACTGTGTGCGCTCACGTGGGTAGGTAGGTGCACTGATCAGGTGGGTATGCAGTGATTGGTATTACAAATGTGCAGCTGTCACAAACACAGGTAGTCACTGAATGTGCTGAGTCTGGCAGTGGTTCAGTAGGAATTACCAAGGGGCCAAGGTCCCACCAGCAGCTGCGACTGACTGACAGGGCTGTATGTGCAACACAAGTGTCTGTGGGGCACACACAAAAAAAATAGATCATTAGTTCTCAAAAGAGCTGTTGAGGGAGGATGAGGAGTGCTTTTTAGCAATAAGATCAGCAAGAAAGAGGAACCTAACAAGCCTAACACAAGAGCCTAACTAAGCTTCCCCTATGTCAGCAGCCAGGTTCTCTCCCTTCTCTAATTACTGCAGCCACACAAGTGAGTGTAATGGCTGACGCTGCCTGTGTTTTATAGGGGGGGGGGGGCTCCAGGAGGGAATGTAGCCTAATTGGCTACCTGTCCCTGTGCCTGCTGACTGTGATGTAAAGGGTCAAAGTTGACCCTAATGATGTGGTATAGGGGGTGGGTCGAACTCGCATATAGTTCGTGGTTCACCGCAGATGCGAACCACTGAAGTTTGCGTGAATAAGTTCGCGTGTGAACCGTTCGAGCCATCTCTAGCGGTGACCCCCGCAAAACTGTCCACGCACCCCCTCATCGTGCTCCTGTGTCCTGATTTTTTTTATATTGACTTACGTAACCCTTTAAGGAAAAAATCAGTTGAGGCTAGCAGGGGCGTAACTAGAAATCACTGCCCCCCCCTGTGAAAATTTTCATGGGGCCCCCCGCCAGCTCCCCTTCTCCCCCCTCCCCCCCACACACACAGTCATTGGAACAATTGTGCAGAGAAAAGCAAGCTTTTTTTCTCCGTGCTCTGGCTCCTCAAGCATCACTACAGTACACAGCACTTAAAGAGGGAGGGAAAGGCTGGGGTAGAACAGCACTGTACACAAGACCCTGTTGAACACTGAATATGAACTGTCTACAAATCTTTGTCTTAAAAACTCTGTGGACCTGTTTCCACTTGTACGGTGCGAAAACCGTGTTAACGAATTCGCATGCGATTTTGTATGCAAATTTTACTGCAAATTCGCATACGATTTCGCATATTTTTGTATGTATGCGAATTTAACCATGTCAGTGCCTGTGTGCTTTTATATTGGTTTTATGCGAAATCATATGCAAATTCGCATAAAAATTTGCATACCGAAACCGCATGCAAATTTCCTATTAATACTTTGGCCTCAATTCACTAATATCATGCTGGAGATAATAAAGCAAGAGAAAACTTGCCACCACACAGTGACAGAGTAATCCTATCTCTTCATCCCTTTAGTTTCCTCCTCTGTAGTTATTTTCACACGCAGTTAAGTAACAGCCTGTCTTTAACTCTGGAGTTATTTTAAGGATTGAAGAGTTAACTTAAAGATAGAAGAGTTACCGTTAGGTTTGCCTGAGGTAAACTGTTTCCTGAATACGACATGCCTCATCACCATGGAGATCACTCTAGAAATGTTATTAAAGACAGGAGATAAGCTTAGTGAATTGAGGCCATTGTATGCGAATCGCCTAGCGGTGTGCGGCGAGCAAATTCTGATGGCTCTGCTGTGCAGATTTTTCCTGCACACAAAACCGCAAAGAAATCCTGACAAGTGGAAACAGCCCCATCCACTTGTATTGCCTATGCAAATTTGCATGCGAGAAATGCATGCAAATTCGCTATAGTGGAAACGGGCCCTGTATGATTCCTTATCAGTGGCTGAGCAGATGCAATCATTAGAACAATTGTGCAGAGAGCAGAAAGTTTTGTCTCTCCTTGCCCTTAGTTGTTAGTCTCTCAGGTCAGGCCCCCCTGTGGCTTCTGGGCCCCCCTGCAGCTGCATCCCTGGCAGGGTCTATTGTTACGTCCATGGTGGCTAGGTGTATTGCAAGAAGTGTACTGCAAGGCGTTTACATTTATATTAGACACTGGAGGTGAGACGTTTAGGCTTAGCTATTGACCAGGGTGGAAAGCTAGGGTAGTTTTGGAGATTGGCAGCCAAAAATGCTTATGAGGGTGATGATGGGAGAGAAGATATTTGGGCTGTTTGATGTCTAGTGCTTTTTACGTAGTGGAATTATACCTGTTTTCAAATGTATGGACTGTTAGACATAAAAAAAAGTTAGTCTCCCTAAATAAATAAGTAGTCAACAGCATGCTGTATCAGGTCAGTAGAAAACTCTCTGCAGTCAATCTAACAGTTTCTGTCTGGAAAACCATTTGAATTTTTTTTTTTTAAATGAAAACCATGTAAAGCAGAAATTCATGCAACTCTGTGCACTGAGTAACAATGCATTCTGTAGTAAACATAAATTCAAAAACAAAAAAACAAAGAAAAAAAACAAGCATCCACCTTAACCTCCTTGGCGGTAACCCCGTGTGTGACACGGGGTAAGCCGCCGGAGGGTGCCGCTCAGGCCCTGCTGGGCCGATTTACATAATTTTTTTTTCAAACACGCAGCTAGCACTTTGCTAGCTGCGTGTTTGCTCTGATCGCCGCCGCCCACTGCCGATGCACCACTACCAGCCGCGGAAACAGGCCCCCCCCCCGCATACCCCTTGCGCAGCCTGGCACTATGCACTATGGGGTGGATCGGGACTTCTGTGACGTCACGACGTCCGTGACGTCTTGACGTCACTCCATTCGTCGCCATGGCGACGGGGGAAGCCCTCAAGGATATCCCGATCAGAACGGGATTTCCTTATGGGCAAGCGGCGCCGGCGGCGATCGAAGGGGTTGGGCGGACGCCGCAGCGAGGGGGCAAGCATGTAGCTAGCGCTAGGCTAGCTAGATGCTTAAAAAAAATGGCGAAAAAACCCTCCCGCGGCTGCGCAGCCGCACATATCATACCGCCAGGGGGGTTAAAGAGGAACTGTAATGACAAACTGTCCCCTGGGGGGTACTCACCTCGGGTGGGGGAAGCCTCCGGATCCTAATGAGGCTTCCCACGCCATCCTCCATCCCTCAGGGGTCTCGCTGCAGCCCTGTGTGCAGCGGTGACGTCAATATTTACCTTCCCGGCTCCTGCGCAGGTGCTCTGACGGCTGTCGGCTCTGAAGTAGGCGGAAATACCCGATCGCCGTCGGGTCTGCTCTACTGCGCAGGCGCAAGTTTCCGGCGCCTGCGCAGTAGAGCGGACCCGACGGAGATCAGGTATTTCCATCTATTTCCGTGCTGAAAGCAGCCACAGCGCCCCCGCTGGAACCAGCAAAGGTAAATATTGAAGCTACAGTCGGCTCTGTCGCCGGCTGTTCGGAGGACTGCAGCGAGACCCCCGTGGGACCCCCTCATTAGGATCCGGAGGCTTCCCCCACCCGAGGTGAGTACCCCCCAGGGGAGGTTTTTGATGTTACAGAGTCTCTTTAAGAATGTGGCTACTCTACTGATACATTATAAAAGTGTTATTTTACCACAAAATCAATAATCATACTAGCAAGCATTGGTACTCTTTAATAAACGCCAAATAAAACCAAAGCTGTCAAATGTTGTTTAAATGCTAATACCATAAATACAGATATACAGTATTGTTAGAGAGCAAAAACTAGCATAGAACTATACATGTATATCCACTTACACACCTATAGAGGAGCAGAATGTCATACAAATCACCATGAATGGGTATAACTACCCTGTCATGAGATCACAGAAATATAAAACATTTGCATCAAAATAAATAAATAAAAAATGAAGGAAACAGAAAAAAAAAATAAAAAATACGCTACTGTAAATGTCTCCTATTATACACATATGGATGCAATAAAATGATTCTTGCTATATAACTAACCAGGTCCAATGAAAATGTTTATGACACTGTATCCCTTAATAAGTATTTATTTATATGTGTAATTGTACACTATTTTATGTTTTCTGCCTATCACTGGCGTAACAATAGGGGATGCGACCCCTGCCGTCGCGGGGGGGGGGGGGGGGGCCCTAGGGCCCGCTCAGGGACTTTTGGGGGGCAGGAGGGGTTGCAGCATAAGAGGAGAGTGTGCATAAGAACGGAGGTCTTCCGTTCTCTAAGAGCAAGAAGTTTTAAACCAGGATGATACCATTTATTGGCTAACTAAAAATGAATATAAATAAGCAAGCTTTCGGCCTTGCAGCCTTCGTCTGGCTTATATCCTGTTAGTTTGCAAACTGGTGGTACAGACAGCTTATATACATGCAACATCAAAAGGGAAAACAGATATTTTTTCAAGCATAAATACATGTCATTAAGATGCCTTAATTCACACAGACCATCCACCTGGGGTTAGAGGTTGTAAGCTAAGATAAGGATCCTTGTTTAACACCTGCTCACAGACCTGGGAGTTGGACTGACCCAGAGGTATCGTAAATTCTTAGTTTACAAGTTCAGCTATAATGGCTGAGAAAGTTCAAATATCATCAATCTCATACCAATATAGAAAGTTGTTGTCCTTATTCAAAACGTTCTGCACAGCTTTGAACCAATTTATAAATTTTGTTTCTGCTATTAATCGATCATTTCACGTTTTGAAGCCGCCCTTCAGGGCAGTGACATGAAGATCATCCATGCTGTGTCCGTTGGACCGAAAGTGTGTAGCAACTGGGAGTCCAGATTTGGTATCATTAATAGTGTGCCTGTGTCCATTCATACGTTTGCGCAGAGTTTGTCCAGTTTCTCCCACGTACATAACATTGGGGCATTTAGCACACATGATCAGATATACCAGATTGGTGGAACCATAGGAAAATGTACCTGGTACTCTGTACTCCTGTTGTGAACCTGGTATCGTTACCCTGTCAGTTCTCTAAGAGCTTCATGCAACTTCCTGTGTAAACAGGAAGTTGCTCTAAGAGATCGGAAGACCTCCAGCGAGAAGGAGGTAATGTATTCAGCCTGCCGCCGCCGCCGCTGCTGCCCGCTGCCACCAATGATTGCAGGAGGGGAGCGCTGAGAGGAGAGCCCGAGGTGAGGGGGGGGGGAATTTCCCCCCTCCTCACCGATCTGCCATACTCTTCTCTTATGCTGCGACCCCTCCTGCCCCCCAAAAGTCCCTGAGCGGGCCGGGGGGGGGGGGGGTTTGCAGGGGGGCCCAGGTATTTCTAGGTACGCCCCTGCTGCCTATACTGTATACCACCACATCTTTATGGTATGGGGTTTAAAGTCCACAATATTTGCTTGTTTTAGTTTAAATTTAATTTTATTAAAAGGAAGGTCCAAAAGAAAGAGTATTGTATTAAAGAGATTCTGTGAAACAAAGCTTTTGCACATGAAATTAAACAAATCACATAATGTATCTTTTTGTAAACTAAGATATGTTTAAATTAACTGAAAATACGTATATGCAATAGATCTTTTTAAGATGAATTTAACACAATGTTGATCTGATTTTAAATAAGGATTTATATGTTGTCCATTTCTCTGTTGTTTTTTTCTTTTTAACATAGCGATATATGTTTTCCTTTACTTTTGTCTCAGAAATATTAATAGAAAATACTACGATATGATTAAATCTTCAAGCAGCTCCATGCAGACCAGTATATAGTTGAGTGTGTAAATTGAACATAGAGTTTTGCTAATAAAAACACTGTTTCCTGTCAGAGGTGCTCAGGAAAGCTCAGAGCCCACACTAGATTAATAGCACAATAGCCCGAGGGCGCTCTAGAATATTGTGAGACTCTGGAGTCTTGCGCTACCTCTGTTCTCAACTGTTTCTGTTTTTTTTTTTTTTTCATCTTGTCCAAGCAGAAAAACCTCATTTACAAAGATCTATTATTTGTAGATTATCAGGGCTAGATTTGTACTCTTTACCGCCCAAGGCCACTGTCACCAGCCACCCCGCCTTTGGTATAGGTAGCGAGATGACCCCTCCCCCTACCCTCTAGTGTAGGTAGCCAGATGACTCCCTTAATCCCTCCTTTTCCCACCCCTTCAGTATAGGTAGCCAGCTTGCCTTCACACTGCAGCAGCCATCAGTGTCACCTACTTTTCCGCTCATCTCTAGGGCAGAAGCCCCATCTTCCTTTCCATCTCCAATGCTGCCCAGGTCCATAGCCACTGGCCACAAAGCAAATGGGCACAGAGAGCAAGGGGGGCGCTGCACAGGCCACTGGCAGCAGAGTAGCACAGTCAGACACTCACCTGATCTCCCTGCATTGCAGCATTTGCAAGCTTGCAGCAGTTTAGCCTGCTGCTTTCGTGCCCTTGCTCCTGTGGTGCCCTAGGCCATGGCCTAGGTGGCCTTGCCCTAAATCCGGCCATGTGAGTATGGCGCAAGACTGCATCTTTTTACGTCAGTGGAGCAGATAAAAATACAATAAACACGTTTACCAAAAAAACACCAAACACTCGCTCTGAAAATCTGCTTCAAAAACCTCTAGCATTTTGCGCATCTGCTAGAGGTTTTTGGTGTGCACTGGCCCTTATACAAAGATGCTGGCCAGCCTCCCTGCTCGCTGCACACTTTTTTTCAAGTTGGATGGAGAAACTGCCATTTGCTAAGTGCTTTTGAAGATCCTGAGAAAATCCTGAGAACTCCCATGAGAAGATGGGCTACTCTACACTGTGTGCATTTTCTCTATCAATTAGATCAGGACCACACTTGTCCATACAAAAATGCATGCATTTTTCCACACACGATCTTTTGCACACAATGGGCTTGATTCACAAAAGTGTGTGCTATGCAGTTACAATGCGATGTGACGCTCGCATATAAGGCTTACGCCACGTGCTAAATGAAGGTTTGCGCATGGTCGCACGCGCGTTTGCACATGAACGCAGGTGTGATCGTGTGCAAACCTTCATTTAGCACGCGGCGTAAGCCTTTACACACATAAACCTTTGCGAGCGTCACATTACGTGGTAACTGCATAGCACTGCTGTGCTATCAGTTATCACACTTTTGTGAATCAAGCCCATTGTATGTTTCCTGTATGTTTAAATGTGCATGTTATTCCGCAGCAGCTGATGTTTTTCAGTGGAAAATGCACACAATGGGCTTGATTCACTAAACCGTGATATGACAAGTAGCACACCTTATCAAATATATCACACCTTATCAAAGATAGCACACGTTATCAAAGATAACATGCCTTATAGCGAGCGCTACGAACCCACAGGGGCTCAGGGCAGGACGAGTGCCATTGCCAATTAGCAGGCATAAGTTCGTAGCTCTCGCTATGCTACTCTGATAAGGCGTGCTAACTTTAATAAGGTATGCTATCTTTGATAAGGGGCTTGATTCAAAAAAACGTGATAACTGTTATCACGGTAGCGCTAGCGTTTTGCGTGTGCTATAATGCGCGTAAAGTTTTTCATGTGCAAACACAAATTTGTGCGCGAAATTGCAGCCGTTTTCGCGTGAACATGTGTGTTTTCATATGAAACCGGCTGCAATCTCGCACGCAAATTTGTGTTTGTGTGCAAAAAAGTTACACGTACTATAACAATAGTGCAACTGTGATAAGAGTTATCACAGCGTTGTGAATCAAGCCCAAGGTGTGATATCTTTCATAAGGGGCTTGATTCACTAAAGTGTGCTAACTAAGCCGCTTTGCACATGATATCATGCGCGTAAAGGTTTGCGCACGTAAAGGTATGACTTTGTGCGAACAGCGTTATGCTTCACGCGCAAAGTATCGTTATCACATGCTAAGCATCATTATCACGTGAAGTCACTGCAGATCACGCGAACGGTATGTAGATAATGAATTATTACTGTATACGGTACATTACGCGACGCGCGTTAAACTTTGCGCGCGCTGTATTACATTAACTTACTTGTTAATGTAAGCACCATTGCTGATTTCATTGCCAAACTCTATCTATTGATTGCGTGAAGCGCCATAGCTTTCAATGGCATTCCGCACTTAGCGCGTGAAGCGTAACACCGTTCGCGCGATAAAACTTAACACGCGAACGGTGGAAACTGTTCGCGTGCATAACGCTTTGCGCGCTGGTTTGCAAAGCCTGTACACGTGATAACTGAGTTATCACGCTTTAATGAATTGAGGCCAAGGTGTGATATCTTTGATAAAGTGTGCTTTTTTTTTCTCATTCGACTGTGAACCATTGCATTGACTAACTCTGGTCTTAAAGTGTCAAAAAAAGCATCTTTTTATTTAATAAAAGTGTTTAACATAATAGCCCTAACTAAACAACCGCATTCCCAACTCTGTAAACTATCTAAATATCCCCTAACTCCCCCCTCCCTCTTCTCTGCAAAATCCACGACTTTCTTGGTCATGGATTTTGCTTCCCTAAGCGCTTCCGTGTGAGGCAGAGCTATGAGCTGCAGCCCTGCCTCACACACGTCTGTCAGCAGCGGATCTCTGCCTCTTCCCCCGCCCCTCTCAGGGAAGGAAGACTGAGAGGGGCAGGGGAGAGGCGGCGATCCGGGCTGACAGACGCGTGTGAGGCAGAGCTGCAGCTCATAGGCCTGCCTCACATGGAAGCGCTGCCCGGATTGCCCCCCGGGGAGTTTGGGGGGATTTAGTTAGATTAGAGCAGCGGGGATGCGGTGGTTTCGGTAAGGTTATTATTTTAAACACTTTTATTACATAAAAAGATCGTTTTTTTGAGACTTCATAGTCTCTTTAAGGGCTCTTTCACACTAGAGGCCTTTTTCGACGTTTTCCCGCCATGGACATAGTTAGCGTTTTCGATGGTAAAATGAAAGTCCGTAGACTTTCATTTTACCTCTCACACTTAACGCCACGTTTTTGAGTGTTTTGAAACTCCCTGGTGCTTTTTCAGGGCAGACCACGGCGATTCCCATTTTAATTGATAGTCATCTATTGGCATTAAAATGCCTTCAAAAAGCACCGGAATGCTGACAGCAAAAGGCAGCGTTTTAGCCTTTTCTACCACTGCCCTTAGTGTGAAAGAGCAATTTTGACAAGTGTGGTCCCAGCTTTTGTGAAGAAACACATGCATTTTGCCACATACAAACACAAATGGTGTACAGAAAAGGCATGCAGAAAAACACAGACAGACAAATCACAGGCAAGTTTGCTCCCAGCCAAAAGTGACCAATTGAATTTACTTTTCAATCATCTAGTGGCTTGTCTTCTGTAATGTGTTAACATTTGTTTTTTCTTTACTTTTTATTAACATGGAAGGGGATGTTTTTATTCAAAGAAAACTTTCACAGAAAAATATGGAGCTCCAAAAACAAATAACCGGTTCAGCGCCGCAGTGCCGAAAATCTCATGCATCCGAGCAACGTTCACCTCCCATTCATTCGCCTATAACTTTATTGCTACTTATCACAATGAATTGATCTATAGCTTGTTTTTTCCGCCACCAATTAGGCTTTCTGTGGGTGATACATTTTGCTAAGAGCCACTTTACTGTAAATGCATTTTAACAGTAAGAATAAGAAAAAAACGGAAAAAATTCATTATTTCTCAGTTTTTGGCCATTATAGTTTGAAATTAATATACGCTACCGTAATTAAAACGCATGTATTTTATTTGCCCATCTGTCCCGGTTATTACACCATTCAAACGATGTCCCTATCACAATTTATGGTGCCGATATTTCATTTAGAAATAAAGGTGCATTTTTTCAATTTGCGTCCATCACTATTTATAAGCTTATAACTTTAAATAATATAATAACATATTCTCTTGACATGCATATTTAAAAAGTTCAGACCCTTGGGTAACTATTTATGTTGTTTTTTTGTTTTTTTTTAATTGTTTTTTTTTTTTTTTAATAAAAAAAAGTGTATGTGGGTAATTTTTGGTGTGGGAGGGAAACTGCTAATTTTAAATGTAAAACAATGTTTTTTTTTAATCAAAAATGTATGTGGGTGCAGTTTACTATTTGGCCACAAGATGGCCACAGTGAAAAAAGTCCTAGATGCGAACCAGCTCGCATCTAGGAACTAAAATGCTGAGGAGTTGTTTCCTGGGGGCAGAAATACCGCGCTCTCTGGAGAGAAAGCGTCGGTATTTCTGCGGGGAAGTTAGATCAGTGAATGGGAATTATATTCCCATTCACTGATCGGGGGGGCTAGCGGCGGGCAGCGGGAGCGCGCGCGGGGGCGCGCCCGATCGCGCGCACGAGCCGGCGGCAGCACCAGTGCCTATCTGGACGAGGAAACTCGTCCAGATAGGCCGAACTGGTTAATTATGTATAATATTTCAGAAGCTCTCAATTCAAAATGTAAAAATACAATATGAAAATATTACAGTTTGCTTTGATTGGAGTTGTATGCCCCAATGTCCTCTGAATCTACAGCATAAACCTAAAGCTTTAGAAACATTTTGTTTAGCAAAATATTTGACTTAAAGTGGACCCAAATTAAAAATACAAGATTTCAGAAATAAAATCTATTTTCTAAATTATAATAATAAATAGCAGCCTTTTTTTCATCTGCATGATAACAAATATAAAATATTTTACATTTATTGGAGGAACCCCTCCCTCCCTTTCATTTTGACAGAATCCGGTGGACTGGTGGAGTAGGTGGTGTAGGTGGTGTCCATCAAAGGAGGAATTGCTAATGGCTGCCACCTGTATAACCCTAGTTATAAAAAGAGAAGGGTGAAAAGCATGCACTGAAATGCTCATAGACTTGAAGCAGTGTTTATTTATTTTTGTATGTGTCAGAGTAGTGCAACTAAATATTTTGAATTAAAAAAAATGTTTGGTTCGGGTCCCCTTTAACATAGTAGCTACCTTTTGGGTATCACAATGGTACATGCTAGGCTGGCGTCAGCATGTAACATTGTAGTGTGTTGTGTTGGTGGTCTAATGGTTAGGATAGCAGCCTACAGAGCGGTAGGCCTGGGTTCAAATCCTGGGCCTGACCAATGTGTGTGAATTGGCTTATAAAATCCTACAAATCCCTAAGCAAGCTCATTTTTCTCTTGGATATATCATAATGGTACATGCTAGGCTGGCTTCAGCATGTAGCATTGTACTGTGTTGTGTTGGTGGTATAATGGTTAGGATAGCAGCCTACAGAGAGGTAGGCCTGGGTTCAAATGCTGGGCCTGGCCAATGTATCTGAGTCGGCTTTTAAAATTGTACAAATCCCTAAGCAAGCTCATTTTTCTCTTGGATATATCACAATGGTACATGCTAGTCTGGCTTCAGCATGTAGCATTGTTGTGTGTTGTGTTGGTGGTATAATGGTTAGGATAGCAGCCTACAGACTGGTAAGCCTGGGTTCAATTCCTGGGCCTGGCCAATGTATGTAAGTTGGATTTTAAAATCCTACAAATCCCTAAGTAAGCTCATTTTTCTCTTGGATAGATCATAATGGTACATGCTAAGCTGTCTTCAGCATGTAGTGTTGGTGGTGGTATAGTGGTGAAGAGGGCTACCTACTGAGCACAATTCCCGGCCAAGGTATGTAAGCTGACTTTTGAAATCCTACAATTCCCTGGAAGACGAGACCCTCCTAAGGAATAAGGGAACAGTAAATAGGGTCTATGGGCTACCATATAGCATAAATAAGGTTAAATTTGCGATTATTTTAATTTTTCCGCCGGAATCCGGAATTCTGCTGAATTTCGTAAAAAATCAGGCGGAATTCTCATAGCGACGGAATTTAGCTCTGGCGGAAATCGCAAATTCTGGTGGAACGTAGGAATCCCTACAGACCACAGGGTTAATGTAAAAAGATTAAATTATTTATTCAGCACGATTAAAAGGACGACGCGTTTCACGGGTCTCAGCCCGCTTCTTCAGGTCAATACAAGTACCTTTAAAATATGGTCACAAGCATGGCGTCCATGCTTGTGACCATATTTTAAAGGCACTTGTATTGACCTGAAGAAGTGGGCTGAGACCCGTGAAACACGTTGTCCTTTTAATCGTGCTGGATAAATAATTTAATCTTTTGACATTAACCCTGTGGTTAGGGTTCTTCCTTCTTGAGTGGTAAAGACACCCTCCCTATACCATATTTTTGTTTCATTACATTACCTATTTTGGGTGCCTCCACCCCAGTACTATACATTACATCTCTTTTAGAGGTGTTCACCTTCCGAGTGTGGTGTTTTCTACAACCAAGAAGGACCAACCAGGAGTGCGACCATCCAGTTCCAGTAGGACCTGGAATACCGAGCGGGGATGGTTATTTCCCCGTTGGCGATATACGGTGGTTGCAGGGACTGCAACCAACCTTTGTGAGTATAAATACTCTTGTACTACAACCTAACATCTAATACCCCACAATACTGCACCATTTGGCTTCTGGTCTCTCCTTGTCATACAGGTGACCGTGGTATCCCCACAGTGACCACCTTTTCTACTATAACAAAAAATGTGTTCAAGTAAAGCTACAGTACCTTATCTTTCTAAGGTTGTACAATGGTCTGGATAAATAAGACCCTTCACTGAAACTTTGTTAGCTGTCACTTATCTGCCTTCAAGACATCAATAATATACTACTATTGTTTAAATAATGCATTAAGTGATATAGCAACAGAGTTTGCTCTCACACTGGTTTCGGACAGATGCTTGGTAAAGGCAGGCTGGGCTGGGAGTAGGTATAAATATTTAAGGGGACCCCGCATATCCCCATGGCTGTGCATGTGTTTTTTTGTATTTATTTATTTATTTTTATAGTGTGAATATATCCATGGCTGTTTTATGAATTGTCTCATTACAGTTTAACTTTTATCAATTGACTTGGGAGTATTAATGAGCACTGTATAGCGCATTACAGAGAAACAATAAGTTACTGTATGCAAACAACTTCTTCCCTTTTGGTAATTTAAAAATATTTTTCTATCAAATCTGGAAAATGTGAAATAGCACTGGATTGGTTGATTTTTGAATGTCGAATCTCTGAATCCCTGAAAATCAGTACTAACTCTGTACTCATTTATCTGTCTGTCTATCTACCTACCTGACCAGTCTGTCTTTTGGAAAGACCATTTTTTGTTACTACTATATGTTATGCATAAAGTAGGATGATTTATGATCCAGTCACAATATGCATGCTGTGCTACATTGTACTCTCTGCAATTCAGTTTTTTGGGAACATTAACATTTTCATATTGTGGAGCAATGCCTAATACGAATGCAGAGCTATGTGAATTTTTGTGGACACATGGTTTGCAGAATTAGGAGAAACAATGCATTTCTATGCTAATGCGTAGGCTCTGCTGTTGTATACGTTTTAATGCTTGGGTCTTTAGGCTTGGTTCGCACAGGCGGTTGGCGGGACAGCTTGCAGTGTTCCCTTTAGTAAATGCTTTTCAGCTATTGAGCAGAAAAGCACGAATCAGTGAATAATGGCGCACAGAATCTATGCGTAAAAATGGCGCCACATTAAAAAGATATGCTTATCGCTATTTATCGTTAGTACTGCATAATAATGGTGCACAGGTAAAAAATAAGAAACCGGCATACAGTAACGTTATTTATCAATCGTGCCATTCATATGCCAAACAGCAGACGTTATTGTGCACAGTAACGTTATTTATCAATAGCGCCCTACACAAGCCAAACTGCAGACGTTATTTAACTGCAAAACAGTGAATGGATTTAATGTAACACTGTCAAGGTTAGGGTTAGGCACCACCAGGGGAGATTTAGGGTTAGGGACCACCAGGGAAGTCTTAGGATTAGGCACCATCAGGGGGGTGCTTAGGGTTAGGCACCACCAGGGGGATGGTTAGGGTTAGGCACCACCAGGGGGATGGTTAGGGTTAGGCACCACCAGGGGGTGGTTAGGGTTAGGCACCACCAGGGGGTGGTTAGGGTTAGGCACCACCAGGGGGGTGGTTAGGGTTAGGCACCACCAGGGGGTGGTTAGGGTTAGGCACCACAAGGGGGGTGGTTAGGGTTAGGCACCACCAGGGGGTTCTTAGGGTTAGGCATCACCAGGAAAGTGGTTAGGGTTAGGCACCACCAGGGGCGGGTCTAGGGGTTAGGGATAGGTACAGAGAGGGTTCTGTGTGTTAACGCTAATTTTCAATAAAATAAACAGAGCTAAATAACGATAAGGCTTTAACGTTAAATAGTGATATGCGACAAACAGATTAGCGGCAACACTGTGCGTCATTATTCGCAGGCACCATTTTCAGATGGATCAGAAAAGCGTTCCCGGAATTTCATTGTCACATTTTGAGCTCCCTAGAGGAGCACGGAAACCTCTGAAATGAGATGAGATGAGATGATGGGATCTACCACAGTGTTTATGCAAAAAAAGCTGTACCCGCCATTTAAAAACCTCTTCCATTTATTTGAACGGAAAAACAGTTGATCATTTTAAACGTTACTTTCATTGCTTGCTGAAAACGTTATGTTTTCCACAGCACAGAAGCTTGTGTGAACTAGCCCTTAATTCTCCATAAATATACGTAACATGCCAAGCAGATACATACCAAATGCACAAAAAAGCATAGAAATGCTATCAACATACAGAGGAATGCATGCATGTGTTTCTTGTATTTATTTATTTTTATAGTGTGAATAGACTCCTGTCCAGTCTTTTTTTATACAGCAAGCATAATCCTTCCAGTCCATTTCTTACTGACTGGTGTCAGTCTCTGATGAAGGACCTGACACACAGGTAATTAGTTGTCAGCACATCAGCCTCTTATTCTCGCAGCTTTAGCCATTAGGACACGGCTAGGTAGAGGAAGGAATAGAAAGCATATTCTCTACAAGCACAGGCTCTGTGTGTTGTCCTAGAATCAAAAATAAATGAAAACTGACCCATAAGGCCCCTTTTACACCTGCATTGCAAGTGTGTGTTGCATTACCCTGTTTTACCGCAGAGTAATGCAACGGCAATGCAAGTCAATGGGGCCTTGCACGCTCACCGCCTTGTGTCGGAAGTGTGAATTTGGAATGCATACCTTTTAAAAAGGTTGGTGGTGGCATGGCAAGCATGCATGGAATGACGGGAATAAGATGGTAATTCCAGGGAATCCTAGTGAGGTACTTGCTGTCCAGCAGACTGTACATCACTGAGTGGGGGCGGCACTATGCATATGCCCCTGTCAGTGAACTCTGCCACAAACTCATATGTTAGTCCTTTTTGTGTTGCGGTGGATGTGGCAGGGGCATTGCCCCCTCACCGCAATACAAAAATATAGCTGTAAACCCAGCCTAAAAGAAAACAATTACAAATGTTCATTATTAAAGAGATTTTCCTATTAATAAAAAAAGAAAAAGAAAAGAAAAAAACAACCAGTGGTGCTCAGCAAAATTTCGGATATCCGAAGTACCCAGATAATCCAAACTTTTTCCACTATCCGAACTTTAAATAGCAAGTCGGATATTTTTTAAAATCCGAATAGACTATCCGAGCAAACTCGGATTTCCCATTTGAAATCCGCAATCCGGGCGGATAGTTTCTTCAGATATCTGAGCAGAAGCCAAAATCACCTTGGGTGGCAAAAATCCGAGAGAGAGACACAGAGAGAGAGAGAGAGAGAGAGAGAGAGAGAGAGACCTCCGAAAGGTTTTTTTTAAAGAGACTTTTGGAAGCATTTTAAGCCATTTTCAGGTCACTTCCGGTTTTCTATCCGGATATCCTAATCCGGCCGGATATCCAGGATATTGGATTCGGATACCAAAAAGTTTGGATTCGGATATCCGATTCAGATCTGGATATCTGGGTATATCCGGATCCAAATTCAATTCAGATTTTGAAAAGGGGTATCCGAGCAGCACTGAAAACAACAACTATGAAACATTTCTAGAGTTACCCCCATTTTTCAACTCAATTATAAAGCCTTATACACCCATTCAAACTACCAGTTGCAGAAGAGTGTTAGTGCCCTGCATTAGGGATGATCGGAACCAGCAAATTCCGTTCCGCCGGAAATCACGGATTCCGTCAGTGTTACCGTATTTTTCGGGCTATAAGACGCTCCGGACTATAAGACGCACCAAGATTTAGAGGACAAAAACAAAAGGAAAAAAAATCTGGTGTGTCCATGGTGCAGGAGCATGTTATGGACCTCCCCTCCATTATGTTCCCCTTGTGCCTTCCTTGTACCTCTTGTGTTCCCCCTGTATCCAGTGACTCCCTGTGTCCAGTGCCCTGTGTCCAGTGACTCCCTGTGTCCAGTGACTCCCTGTGTCCAGTGACTCCCTGTGTGTCCAGTGTCCTTGTGTGTCCAGTTGCCTCTTGTGTCTAGTGTCCTCTTGTGTCTAGTGTCCTCTTGTGTCCAGTGTCTTTGTGTGTCTAGTGACCTCTTGTGTCCAGTGACCTCTTGTGTCCAGTGACCTCTTGTGTCCAGTGTCCTCTTGTGTCCAGTGTCTTTGTGTGTCTAGTGACTTCTGTGTCCAGTGTCCCCCTGTGTCCAGTGTCCTCCTGTGTCCAGTGACCCCTGTGTCCTCCTGTGTATAGTAATCCCTGTGTCCTCCTGTGTCCAATGACCCCTGTGTCCATCTGTGTCCAGTCACCCCTGTGTCAAGTGACACCTGTGTCCTCCTGTGCCCAGTGACCCCTGTGTCCAGTGACCCCTGTGTATAGTTACCCCTATGTCCTGCTGTGTATAGTGACCCCATGTGTCCTCATGTGTCCCCTGTGTCAAATGACCCCTGTGTCCTTCTGTGTCCAGTGACCCCTGTGTCAAGTGACACCTGTGTCCCCCTGTGCCCAGTGACCCCTGTGTCCAGTGACCCCTGTGTATAGTTATACCTGTGTCCTCCTGTGTATAGTGACCCCTGTGTCCTCATGTGTCCCCTGTGTCCAATGACCCCTGTGTCCTTCTGTGTCCAGTCACCCCTGTGTCAAGTGACACCTGTGTCCTCCTGTGCCCAGTGACCCCTGTGTCCAGTGACCCCTGTGTATAGTTACCCCTGTGTCCTCCTGTGTATAGTGACCCCTGTGTCCTCATGTGTCCCCTGTGTCCAATGACCCCTGTGTCCTTCTGTGTCCAGTGACCCCTGTGTCAAGTGACCCCTGTGTCAAGTGACCCCTGTGTCCAGTGACCCCTGTGTCCTGTGTCCAGTGACCCCTGTGTCCTCCTGTGTCCAGTGACCCCTGTGTCTCCCGTGTTGAGTGCCCCTTGGGTCCAGTGTCCCCATATGTCCAGTGTTCCCCCCCTCCTCTTTTCCTGTGCTCTCCAATGTCCTGTTCCTATGGCCGGTGTTCCAACGTGATAACCTAAACGTCGAATCTGTCCTCATGCACATAGTTACACAGCAGCCTGAGACGCTTTAGAAAACTCAGATTGCATTGAGCCGAAGATATTTGTGAGGCAGAACAGCTCTGACACCTCCCCTGGACCCACTGCAAAGCGGTTTTCACATGTCCGCCACTCCAGCTCAAAGTTCCCCGCACTGTCCTGCCTGCACGCGATATGAAGAGGCGCAAGAAATGAATCCCACATTTACAATGCCGACATACAAATACCAATCAGGTGGGGGGCGCTGCCCCAGACCGCCTATAACGCTCACTACCATTCAGGTGCAGATGCCATGCAGTGATTGGCTACAATGGTCCCACCCGCGAGACCATCGCTGCCTGTAATAAAACGAGCAGGAAGCAGTGAGCGCTGTGATAGGCGGTCTGGGGCAGCGCCCCCTGCCTGATTGGTAGTTGTACTGCGTATACGTCGGCATTGTAAATATGTGATTCGTTGCTTGCGCCTCTTCGTTTTGCGTGCAGGCAGGACAGTGCGGGGAACTTTAAGCTTGAGCGGCGAACATGTGAAAAACGGCTTTGCAGTGGGTCCAGGTGAGGTGTCAGAGCTGTTCTGCCTCACAAATATCTGCGGGCTCAATGCACTCTGAGTTTTCTGAAGCGTCTCAGGCTGCAGTGTGAATGCCTGTCTGTGCAGATTCGCCCGCATTGGGCTTCCTGGTTCTCCTCCGCACCCAATACTGAGACATGGTATGCTGCGAGGAGCCTGCGGGCACATTCACACTTGGTGCATTTGGACTATGAGACGCAGGGACTTTTTCTCCCCACTTTTAAGGGAGAAAAAATGCGTCTTATAGTCCGAAAAATACGGTAAATTCCGTCGCTATGAAAATTCCGCAGGATTTAAAAGAAATTCCGCGGAATTCCGGATTCCGTTGGAAATATTGAAAAAATTCTCTCTCTCTCTTGGCATGTCAAAAGCCAAATCACCATGGCTGGGAATTGAACCCAGGTCTCAGTGTGTGGTAGGTAACTGACTTAACCACTATACCACCAACAACACTGGTAGTTACCTACCACACACTGAGGCCTGGGTTCAATTCCCAGTCCAGCCTGGGTTCAATTCCCAGCCATGGTATGTAAGCTGGCTTTTGAAATACTACAATTCCCTGGAAGATGAGACCCTCCTCCCTCTGGGAGGAGGAGGAGGAGGAAGAAGAGAGAGAGAGAGATTTTTCCAGAAAATTCTGTGGAATCCAGCGAGCATCCCTACCCTGCATCTTTCAGGTCCCTCCCTAGCAACTTCTATCTCTGCTCTTTTGTCAGAGATCGTCCCTTTCTATGATAAGAGTGTGATTTACCTCTGAAACTGCACTTACTAGAGGCCAACAGGTATTAACATGAAGCCATTTTCTCAGTCTCTAACAGGGAAGCATAATCAGTAGGGAAACAACAAGCTCACCACAACGTCCACTACATGTAGGCGACCCATCACACTGATAGCTAAAATATAGAAAATTATGTTGTTAGCATATTAAAAGTACCTGCCAAAGCATAGTTATGCTATATTCAGGTCTCATTCAGGTGCCTATTTAGTTGTTTAAATGACTGTCCATCCCTGTCAAAATAGAAAGAACAGTCCTGTTTTATGCTGGGAATACACGGCTCGATTTTGCGCCCGATCGGTTTTCGTGCTCGATTCCGCAGTCAATTCGCTTATCTTTTGCTCGTTTTTCCTATCTTTTCCCATTGTTCCCTATGCAAAATCAAGAGCAGAATTAATCTGGCGGGAGAGCGGACAAGTCGGAAATTATCAATCGAGCCATCTAAATGGCTCAAAATCGAGCCGTGTATTCCCAGCATAAAGCTGGCCATACACTCCTCGATTTTACCATCAATATACAGCAGATTCAATCACTGTGATTGCATCTGCTGTAACATCAGTAACACAATGTTGGCCGATCTATTTCTGTCTAAAATCAATAAATTCGGTTGATTGGACCAGGTGGGAAATTTTGCTATATCGACAGCAGGTATGGAGCTTGTTCGATTTGGCGACGACTGAATCCAAATAGCAGCAGTACTCTCACCTGTCCACTGGGCGTGTCCTCCCAGGTTCGGTGCGTTAACATCTTCCAGTGGGTCTCCTCCTCCATGTGTCCTCTCCTCTTCCTGTCATGTGACAAGCCAAAGTTCAAACACTAGAGGGCAGCGTGAATGCTTCCAACCCTCTAGTGTTTGAAGTTCTGCTTGTCACATGACAGGAAGAAAAGATACACAGAGGAGGAGACCCACTGGAAGAAGTTAAAGCATATCTACCTGATGGTCGATCTGGTGGCCATCTATGTCCACCTTAAGATTCCTAAAGCACAGAGTGCTAAGATTAGCTGTGTGAATCTCCTGGCCCCCTCCTGCAAGAATCAACCCAGACATCAGCCCGGTTTTCCTATGCCTAAAAACCTCCCTGATATGAAATAACCTGCTGTTATCCATGAAAACCTTGGGGGCCCCAACCCCCCAACACATTAATCTCTAGTGATCTGGCTTGCAGTAACTGTCATGTATCCCCTTTTCTTATTTCTCTCTGCTTCAAACACAATTGGCAGAGTGAAAACACTGCAAGTTTAAATGGGCGCGGCTACCATTGATTTTAGAGGCTGTACAGAAATCTTGGAGCACACAGTACTAAACTGTGTATTAAGCTACAATTTTAGCCACTATTTGTACCTGCTGTTTTCTATGTAGCCTCTATTTTCAGCTACAATTCTGGTGCAATAAGTTAAGGTTAAGGTTATGTGGGGGGTGTTGAGGTTAGCTGGAGGGGTTAAGATTAGTTTCCCACCAGGGGAAGGTGGTTAAGGGGTATGCACCACCAGGGGTGGGGTTATGTGTTAGGCACCGCAGGGGGGGGGGGGGGTAAGGGTTAGGCCCCACCCAGGGTGGAGTTAATGGTTAGGTACCACCAGAGGGGTCTTAGGGTTAGGCACCACCTGGTGAGTGTTCTGTGTGAGAGTAGGGAGAGGTTAGGTTATAGTAAAATATCAGTTAATATTGTGATATTTTACTATATGAATGTAGCAGAATATCGGTAAAACTACCGATATTCTACTACTGTTATCCTGCACCCTTTTAAACATGTGGCTTTTTCAAATGTATGTAGCTCTGGAGATGTTCATCCGATCCTGGCTGTAACACAACAGTTGTTTGAGACAAAGTACAGCTCGCCATATACTCCGTCCGTCACAATCCTCCCCCCAACAAATAAACTTGATGTGCTCCGCAGCCTCAGCCTTCTGCTGTAAATAATCCATAGCGCTAGACATATGTTTTGCCAGCGCAGAGCTTTGGTGAAGAATGTGACAGCACATCATCCCGGAGTTGCTGAACATCACAAGCACAAACAAACCCTTGGTGCTGGTGCTGATTATCTCAGTGGCATTTCTGTCATGCAGTGTGCCATTTAATGATGGAAAGTGCCACTTGTTCTTGATTCTGCATTTGTACTGTAATACCTCGAGATTGATCAACCCTGGAAGCAGTGCTGCTCGGATACCCCTTTTCAAAATCCGGATCCGATTCGGATCCGGATACCCCGCTATCCGATCCGGATCGGATATCCGAATTCAAAATTTTCCGATCCGAATCCGATTCGGATATCCGACCCTAGTATCCGATCGGATTCGGATATCCGTGTTTAATCCCGGAAGTGGCCTTTAAATTGCTTTAAAAAGGTTTTTTAGGGTATATGAGGCATGTAGCATCATAATTGTGAAAAGGGAAACACTGATGATGTGGGGAGTGGACTTAAAATCCCCCCCCCCCAAAAAAAAAATGGCTGTCAATCAACATCAGAGTGGTATCAGGAAGCAGTCGTACTGACGCAGTTGGGGCCTCCCCACAACTCGGACAGCAGACACCTCCAAAAAAAATTACACAGCTATTGTGTTTACATAGTTGACCACGGCACTGTTGTAGGTACCACGGCACAGTAAAAAATTAGGAGAGGTTCCAGGAAGCGGTCGTACTGACGCAGTTGGGGCCTCCCCACAACTCGGACAGCAGACACCTCCAAAAAAAATTACACAGCTATTGTGTTTACATAGTTGACCATGGCACTGTTGTAGGTACCACGGCACAGTAAAAAATTAGGAGAGGTTCCAGGAAGCGGTCGTACTGACGCAGTTGGGGCCTCCCCACAACTCGGACAGCAGACACCTCCAAAAAAAATTACACAGCTATTGTGTTTACATAGTTGACCATGGCACTGTTGTAGGTACCACGGCACAGTAAAAAATTAGGAGAGGTTCCAGGAAGCGGTCGTACTGACGCAGTTGGGGCCTCCCCACAACTCGGACAGCAGACACCTCCAAAAAAAATTACACAGCTATTGTGTTTACATAGTTGACCATGGCACTGTTGTAGGTACCACGGCACAGTAAAAAATTAGGAGAGGTTCCAGGAAGCGGTCGTACTGACGCAGTTGGGGCCTCCCCACAACTCGGACAGCAGACACCTCCAAAAAAAATTACACAGCTATTGTGTTTACATAGTTGACCACGGCACTGTTGTAGGTACCACGGCACAGTAAAAAATTAGGAGAGGTTCCAGGAAGCGGTCGTACTGACGCAGTTGGGGCCTCCCCACAACTCGGACAGCAGACACCTCCCAAAAAAATTACACAGCTATTGTGTTTACATAGTTGACCATGGCACTGTTGTAGGTACCACGGCACAGTAAAAAATTAGGAGAGGTTCCAGGAAGCGGTCGGTCGTACTGCCGCAGTTGGGGCCCCACAACTCGCACAGCACAGACACCTCCAAAAAAATTACACAGCTGACCATGGCAGGTACCACGGCACAGTTCAAAAAATAAGAACCTGGCTTCATGAAGATGGAGTCAGGAGGTTGTGGTGGTAAAGGGTGGTTAAGCAGGCCAGGCATAGTGATTACCACTCAGCCACTTCATTTCCCCCTCTTGCCAACAACAGGGGCCAGGAACTCACCAACTGCCCAAGCCTCGTTCATCTTTAAAAAAGTCAGTCTGTCCACAGACTGGCCTGACAGACAAGAGCGCTTCTCAGTGACCACGCCACCGGCCGCACTGAAGCACCTTTCCGACATAACGCTGGAAGGCGGGCAGGACAGCACTTCCAGGGCGTATTGCGCCAGCTCGCCCCAGATATCCAGGTGCTTCACCCAGTACTCCAAGGGGTCCACAGGGGTGTCGGTGTCAAGCCCGCTATAGGACCCCATATAATCGGCCACCATCCGGGTCAGGTGCTGGTTCTGGCTTTGAGAGCCGGATGCTGCTGCAGGCACCTCCTCTGTAGGCAGCGGTACTGGTGTGGCATAGAGCGCCTTTGTCAGAGACAGCAGGTTTGTTGGGCGCCTGCTGATGCTGGATGCAGGCACCTGCTGCTGTGCTGGCTGGACTGAGACAGCAGGGGGGGTGGGAGTCCGGGGGAAGGCTTCCTCCAAGCGCCGAACCAGAATCCGCTGCAAGTCCCTGATTCGGCGCACAGGGTCTCCTCCTACAGGCAGGAACTGAGCCAGCTTCCCCTTCAGCCGTGGGTCCAGCATCAGGGTGATCAAGATGTCCTCCCGAGCACTCATCTCCTTCACCCTTGGGTCTTTGCGCAGGCACTGCAGCATGTGCGCTGCCATAGGGAAGAGGGCTGCCATCTCTGCTGACCTATGATATTCTGCACCGCTGACAGTGCTGTCGTCCTCCTCTGATTCCGGAGCCTCATCTTGCTCTCTCCACCCCCGCACTACTGCAGCTGCACTCCGCTGTGCCCCCTCCTCTTCAAGGTCAGGGACCTCCAACTCCTCCAAGTCCTCCTCCAACTCCTCCGAATCCTCCTCCTGCTGCACAGAGGTGGACTGTGAAGTGTGCTGCTGCTGCTCCTGCTGGATCAAGGCTTCCTCTCCCACTTCCAGCAGAGCATCGAGGGCCTTGTCCAGCATGCACACAATGGTCACCCACTCACACAGCGACGCATGGTCCCGGCTGACCATGTTGGTGGCCTCCAGGAAGGGTGCCAGCACAAAGCACACCAGCTGCATTTTTCCCCACTCAGCAGGGCGGATGATGTCTGGGAGGTGGGTGGTGCCGGTCCCCAACAAGTTGGCATCCATGGTGGCTCTGGCCAGGTACAGGTTGACAGCCCGCCTCTGTTCAACCAGACGTTCCAACATCGCCAGGGTGGAATTCCAGCGTGTTGGAACGTCTATAATGAGGCGGTGCTGTGGGAGGTTCAGCTCCAGCTGCACGGCTGTAAGGGTCGCTGTGGCACCACCCGAGCGGCGAAAATGACCCACCGTTTTCCTTGCCGCTCCCAAAAGAGTGTTCATCCCCTGGTAGGTGTGCAGGAATTTCTGCACCACTAGGTTCAGGACGTGGGCCAGACAGGGGATGTGGGTGAGGTTTCCCCGCTGGATGGCGGCAACCAAGTTTGCCCCATTGTCGGCCACCACCTCTCCGACTCTGAGGCCTCTGGGGGTCAGCCAACTGCTCTCTTGCTCTCGGAGCTTGGCCAAGACGTGGTCTGCCGTCAGCTTGTTCTTGCCCACCGTGACCATCTGCAGCAGCGCTTGGCAGTGGTGGGCCTTCACGCTGCTGCTGAGGCGGGGTTGTTTGGCGGCGGATGGAACCGGATCAGAGCTGGAAGCTGCTGCACTTCCCCTGACCCTGCTGCGGGGTGGCACCACCCACCGGGGTGATGATGCTGCTGTCTCCTCTTCACCCCCTTCCACCAAACTGACCCAGTGCGCGGTGAAGGACAAATAGCGGCCTGTCCCGAAGCGGCTGCTCCATGAGTCCATTGTCACATGGACGCGCGCACCAAGCGCATGATCCAGCCCACGCTCCACGTTGGCCTTTACAAAGCGGTGCAGTGCTGGGATGGCCTTGCGTGCAAAGTAGTGCCGGCTGGGGATTGGCCAATCCGGCGCTGCGCACTGCAGGAGCGCACGCATCCGGCTCCCCTCCTGCACAAACGAGTACGGGAGGAGCTGGGAGGACATGGCCTGTGTCAGCAAGCCGTTCAGCTGGCGTATGCGACGGCTGCCGGGAGGCTGAGCCCTGACCACAAAAGAGTCACTCAGCAGGGTCTGGTGGTGGGGGCGTTTTAGGCTTGCACGGGAAGCTGAGGAGGGAACAGAGGAGACCACTGAGGAGGACTGGCTGCCTGAAGAGGCCTCAGTGTCAGCAGGAGTGGCAAAGGTTGTTATAGTGCTCTGACCTCTGCAAGGGCCAGCGCCAGCTTCCTTCAGCCTCTTGAATTCCTGATGCTCAGGTTTGTGCTTATTGCCCAGATGATTTATGAAGCTGGAGGTGCCATAAGTGGAGGGGTGAGACCCTCTGCTCAGCTTCACATGGCATAATTTGCACGTAACATACTTGCTATCCAGTGAGGGCAGATGGAAAAACTGCCATATTGGGGATTGGTGTTTTCCCTTACGTGGCTCAGAACGGGATGCTGCTGTGGATTTTCTGCCGGTGGTGGTTAGGGCCTGGGGTTGAGTGGTGCGGCTGGTGGTAGTCGTGCCACTGACAGATGGAGCAGCAGCCTGCGGGTCACGTATTCCATGCCCACTGCTGCTCCTGCCAATCCCTGAAATGCTCAACCTGCGTGCCAGACCCACTGACTCCTCCTCCTCAGAGTCAGAGCTGACATGCCCCTCCGGTCGCTGGTAGTCCGGGTCCTTCACCTCATCATCAAACTCCCCTTCATCAAACTGCTGGGATGATGAGCCCGCATCAAATTCCTCTTCTGCTGACACATCATGGACGGGCTCCCCCCCAACAATTACTGTCAGCATCTCAGACTCTTCTGAAAAGCCAATTTTGCAGAGAATATTTTCTCTAGGGCTAGGGCTGGTGGTGGTGGTGGCCTCACTGTCACTGGCTTGCTCCTCGTCATGCGCCATCTGCTGCATCACAGACGCGGCGTCCTTCTCCTCCAATCTGCGCCGCTGACCCTGCTTGAAAATGGACGCAACACGGTGCTGCGTCTCTGCAGCGTGACTGCCAGTGGGTAGCGGCGGAATGCCTGATGCGGCAGAACTGCTGCCAGAGGCCGTAATGTTGCTCACTCTCCTTCCGGCCTTTCCCCTCCCCCGTCTCACACTGCCAGTGCCAGACATAGTACTGTACAAGACTCACTGTCACTGATGAGTCGACGTCACAGATGATGTGTGTGGGGTACTTGGTGCACTTTTATTATTGGCGGCGGGCTTGGAAATGATCAGCAGATTGACAGACAGGAGTACAACAACTAAACACACTGACACTGCTCACTCAGTCAGCAGCAGCACAGCAGCAATAATCTGTAGTACTAGCACTGTCTGCAACTACACAATACAAAACCACAGTAGCAGTAGTAATAGCAGCCCAGCCAGCAGCAAGGAGCCTGGAGTGTGTGCACACAGACACAGCACACACAAAGACACAGGACCTAGTAGCAGGCACAGGCAGCGCAGCTGCTGCAGCTGAAAGACTGACTGACAAGACTGACTGACACTAACAAATTACACAGACTAGCTAAGCTAACTACAACACAGTACAACAGTAAAACCAGAAGGTGTTTTAGTGTTAAAACGCTGGGTTATCACTTGGATAATGTACTTGCTTCAGCCAAACACACTGGACAACCTATCACAGTGGCAGTCACAAAGCAAGGACGAGATTCTTAACATGGCCCCCTCCTTATATACAGGAGGGACTGGCCAAGGTTCTCCTCTGTGATTGGGTGCTTGGGCTTAGGCTGGGAGCGCTCTGATTGGCTGAATGACGTCATGGACATAATGTCCATGGTTACAGCACCCGGATTCGGATATCCGACCGGTATCCGCGGGTATCCGGGTTATAAGACCAACTATCCGCATAGAGCTATCCGGATTCCCATCCAGCTATCCGGAATCCGGATCCGATCGGATAGGCCTAAAAAGTTCGGATATCCGAGTCTATTCGGATATCCGGTATCCTGTTGAGCAGCACTGCCTGGAAGCAGACCTACGAGCGAGCTGCTGAATGACCGCATCAAGTGGATGAACTGGGAATCCATCTCCCCACGTCAGATACTTCATATCGATTTCTTTTTCTCCCACTTCAGTCAGTTAATGACTATAGGCATGTAGAGAAGAGGGAAAATAAAATAATGATTTGTCTGAAGCTTCTCGAAAAGATTATAGGAAAATGTAATCTATTTAAATGAAGGGCTATTTTCACTTGGATGGAGTGCAGAAATTATGATTTATTGTGTGTAGGGGATTGCCCCTCCTTGAAGCTCTGTAATGACTCTGTTAGGCAAGAGTGCGGCCATATTGGAAGCCCTTATGAAGGCTCTTCAAGCATACTTGGCAGTGTAAAGAGTGCACATTGAAACATGTCACATGTTAAGGAGAATCTGTAAAAAAAAAAAAAAAAGATCCACTGAGGGGTACTTACTTTAGGAGGTCTTTAGGATCCAGAGGTTTTCCCCCTTCTCCTCAGTAGAGAGGATCCGGCACTGGCTCTCCAGGACACAGAGCGGCAATATTTTACCACTGCTGCTGCACACGTGCACTGTAGTTGCTCTCCGCTTGGGCTCCGGCAGAAATAGCCGAGCCCGCTCAGGTGACAGTTCTGCTGCCCAGGTGGGAGCTGTATGCGCAGTAGAGTGGACCTGACCGGGCTTGGCTATTTCAGCCAGAGCCCAAGAGCTGCTACTGCATATGTGTGCACAACGATGCCAAAAAGGAGATCCCAGTACTGGATCCCCTCTAGTGAGGGGGGGGGGGGGGAAGCCTAGGATCCAGAGGCTTCCCCCTCCCAGGGTAGAGGTAAGTACTCCCAAGGGCTTTTTTATTACAGATTCTCTTTAACCTATTTTAGTTCCTGGACGTAGAAACTACGTCCAGGAACCATGCGCGCTCACGTGGCCGATCGCGCGCGTGCACGCTTGCTCCCGGCCCACGGTTCGTTAGCCAGGCAATCAGTGAATCGGGCTATGGTGCCCGATCACTGATTCCTCTCCCCCGCTGAAAAAGCGACAGCTTCTCTCGGAAGCTTAGCTTTTTCTGGCTGTTGCCTCTCCCATGCGTCTCTCTAAGCGTATGTTACGCTTAGAGTGACGTCATGTAAAAAAAACTCATGGCCGCCATCTTGCGGTCAAAAGGTAAAACTACAACTAAAAGTAAAAAAAATAAAACTCAAGACACATTTACATTATAAAACTATTGTTTACATCCCACCCTCCCAAAAATACCCAAATAAAATGTTTAATATAAAAAAAACATTAAAATAATAAAAAAAAATGTAAATATTTACCTAAGAGTCTAAACTTTTTAAATATCAATGTAAAGATGAAATATTTCTATTTTTTTTTTTTAAACTTGTAAATAGTGATAGATGCAAAACGGAAAAAATGCACCTTTATTTCCAAATAAAATATTGTCACCATACATTGTGATAGGGACATAATTTTAACGGTGTAATAACCGGGACATATGGGCAAATACAATACGTGAGTTTTAATTATGGAGGCATGTGTTATTTTAAAACTATAATGGCTGAAAACTCAGAAATAATGATTGTTTCAGTTTTTTTCTTATTCTTCCTGTTAAAATGCATTTACAGTAAAGTGGCTCTTAGCAAAATGTACCCCCCAAAGAAAGCCTAATTGGTGGCAGAAAAAAACAAGATATAGATCAGTTCATTGTGATAAGTAGTGATAAAGTTATAGGCTAATCAATGGGAGGTGAACATTGCTCAAGTGAAAACGACAGAACGCGAATGGGTTAATGTGGGCATGAGATTTAGAATAACGTAGAATAACGAGAATAGAATATCAGTACTCTTACAGATATTTTACTATCGACCTATCTTATCCTATAATTCAGGAAGGAGGTTAGGGCTTGGTGAAAAAAAAAGGATGGCACCGTTGTGGGGAAGTTAGGCTTTAGGAAACAGGAAGAAATCCTTCAGCCATAGCCAATCAACATGAGAGCTAATATCCACAGCAGATAATAGAACAATGATAAATACACTATGCTTATTACTGGCATGAGCTAGAGAGCAAATGAGTTGTTGTAAGATCAGTATAAAGTAACTCAGTCTCTTAAAGAGACTATGTAACAAAATGTTCAGACTTATTTCTTCTATCCTATAAGTTCCTATACCTGTTCTAATGTGGTCTGTGTTACTGCAGCCTTTTCTAGTTGCACAGTGGCTGTGTTATCTCTGTTATACGATCTAATCTTCTCTCTTCTGTCGGCTCTGTCGGCTGAGGCGGGAATGTGTGGAATGTGCTGTGCTGCTTTTCATTGGCAGAAGCTATACACACCCTCTCCAAGCTCTGTATGAGTCAGAGACTGAGTTCTTCTCAGCCTATCACACTCTAGTTAGAAGCCATGTCTTTTGTTTGTAAACACTGCCTAAAACTGGCAATTACAAACCAGGATTGCAGCAGGGAGTGGCAGAAACAGCACAGAGGGGCCCAGGAGAACATAATGAATAGAATGGTATGCTTTTTATTGTAAGAATGTGTTTGTTTTTGTTTTTTTTGTTTTTTTTAAAAACAAGAGATACTCACCTAAGGAGAATGAAGACTCTGGGTCCTACGGAGCATTCCCATTCCTCCTAAGTCTCCATGTGTGTTCCAGCGCTGGATTCCCCGTTAGCAGGTCTCTGACCAATGGGTTTGGAGACTGCTCACTTCCGCTGCTGCTGGAGGCTTCAGTAGCCTTCAGGAGCCCGATTGCTCCCGCTTTATGAGCAATATACACAATTAACATAAAAAAACAAAAAAAAAGGAAAACCAAGAGCCCCTGCTGGTGTAGTATGTCGAAGGAATTGCCCAATAAGTTAATAAATGAGATATTATACTTACAAACAAGGGTTACCACTAAGGCAACCACTGGTAAGACAGTTGGGGAGCTACGACCTGACCCCACTAAGACTTATCTCCGCAATAGAAGACATGATTATGTCAATGATAGTTAATAATAAACTTTATTTGACTAATCTACGATGCAACACGTTTTGCAGGTACTACTTCATCAGGCAAATAAAGGAGCAACTAGATTGATCATCAGAACGCCAAGCACCTCTGAGGCTGCGAAACGCGTTACATCATGGAGTAGTCAAGTAAAGTTTATTATTGAACTATTACCAACATAATTGTGTCTTCTATTGGGGAAGTAAGTCCACCACTACCTCCCTTTTTATAGTTTTTTGCATAAATTATTTTAATACTTTTTTGCGCCTCCGTTCAAATTTACAGAATTATCATAAAAAATATTACCTTTCCTTAGAGGCTGGATTCATGCATTTTTGCATTTAGACAAAAGCTGCACCCTAGAATACAGTACAACAAACAGAGTATTGGTTCTATTGGCATGGCTGTAAAAAAAAAAAAAAAAAAAAAGTAAAATTTGAATTTCCTGGCAATAGCTCCACATCTGGCTGTGAACTGATACATAGAATTATTTTTTTTTAAAGTATCCTACTCTATACAGTACAGGGTTCTTAAAAAGTGTATAAGAAAACATTAAAATACAGAATGGGGTGTTCACTTACCTCCAATGACAACCAAAGCTGCTTCATCAGGTCTAAGCCTATAAAGATCCTATCTGGACCCGAAAGCACTTGTATCTGACAGCACATTTTTTTTGTGTTTTTTTGTGATTATGCAACCTGAGAGATTTTTTTTGTAAACCAAAACACACAGCACAAACATTTGTAAGATGATCTTTGTAAAGCCTCTGATATATGGCAACATTTACAGCTTTCTTGAACCACTTCCGGACAATTGAAATCTACCATTGCAATTTAAATCTACACCGTTTGTAGCTGCTTATTCCTGTCAGGATTTAGATTTCAATAATTGCGCTCACACAGACCCGCCGCTACCACCGATCGCGCTGCTCCCCCATCGCCGCAGGCCCCTCTCTCTGTCGCCATGGCAAAGCTCTGTGAGCCAGCCAGCCAGGAGGAGCTGATTTAATTGGCTCCTAACCCTGTGTTCAGGCTCACATTGATCACAGGGTCAGGACCTAATGAAATCAACTCCTGACCAGTTCAAAGAGCTTTGCTGTCATAGAGACAGCAGAGTGAGGGGCTTGCAGCAATGAGTGAGTGGCGTGAATGGCTAGGGCTGTCTTTCAGTACTTAACGGGCAAGAGACCCTTGGTACGCAAGTGTTTTGGATTGTTGTTGTTGTTGTTATTATTATTATTATTATTGATATTATTGTTTTACCCTCAGTCTCACCTGCCTTCCTTGTCCTAACACATCTATACTTCTTACCTGTAACACCCTCATTCTCACCCATAAGGTTCTCAAATTATGGAGGTCAAAGGATCCTCCAATTTAAACAGACCATGTTTCCCTTCCTCTTATCAACTTCTTCTCCCATAGGCCACACCTAACCCTAGTGGACAATGTAATGATGGCCTGGCCCTGCCCCTTTGCAATCACGTAGCACATCTCTCAGTGATGCACCATCTAGCAGTGTCCTCTTTCTTTGCTTTAGCCACGCCCTCTCACATAGGACTGTTAAGAATGGGATTATGATTAGCATGGTACATTTGTTTTTATTACAAAATGGTCCATGCATTATTGTATTGATGTCATTTTCAACACAAGGTTGTCACACTTCCACCACCTTGGCCCACTGCTGGTGAAACATCCTAGCTTGCCCAATTCAGCTGTGCAATGTGGGCATATAACCTTCTATTCAATGAATAATTGGACTGTAAAATCGGAATGCAAGTGGGTTTTCCTGATAAATGATCAGGGCTGTGTTAAAATTATAAAGGTTTATTGAGGAGCTCTCATGAAAATATCCAAATTTAGACTATCTCTTTGCAAGATAAATAGGTTTAATTAGAGCTGCAAGACAGAAACTATTAATTTTTAGATTTAATATAATAAAATGAAGTAACAGGAAAAATAAAAGATTAAGGGCTCTATTAATCAAAGTAGTGGACTTATGGGGGGAAAAATTGGTGATTTAAATATATATATATATATATATATTCCATTTACATGCTTTTTTATGAAGTAAAATGTGCTGCATTTGTCAGGTTGTACTATTGAGGATAATGTAATGCAGAGCAGTAAACACACCATGTAATGTATGTAAATATTTATATGTGCAATCAGCTAGCCTGAAATGCCTATAAGATTTTACCTATCTAGCACATGGGTAATTATGCTGATGTCCATCAAAAACTACCTAAAGGGATGTTACACTGAATTATTACGCACTAAAAAAAATGGCACACTCTGTATGTTATTTCCTACTGCTATATAAACAACAGAAATGTTTCATCCCAGAGTTAAATGCCAACTGCATCGAAAACAGCAGCAATACTTTAGAGGTAAGAACAGGTGGGCTGAATCACACATTGAGGTTTATTGAGGATTTCATACTTCTCACATGAAACGTGTGCAAGTACGCGCGCACACACACACGCACGCACACGCACACACATATATGATGGCTGATGGCCTGGCATTGCCCAGTTTTTCTAACCCTAACACACAATTACTCAATTACTCAATTACCTAGTTTGTGAGCTTTGTGGTCTTTGGCATCAATAATTTGCACTGAAATGAAACAAATCTGATTGGCTGTTTCTGGCTCCATCCCCTTTTCTGAATTTGAACCCCAGTCACCCAATAACCAACTGTACCAGGTGTGAGGCTGGTGCCATTAACAGTGCAAGAATGGCAGCAATTAAATATTCCCCTTGAAAATCAATAGGTGAATTTTGATTGGCTTTTGTAGGCTGAATATTAATCCCAGTCACCCGGTGACCAACTGTGCAAAGTTTGAGAACCCTGCCATTAACAGTGTAAGAATGGCTGAAGTTTACATTTTCCCAGTGAAATTTGTATTTGTCTCCACCCACTTTTGGTTACGGTGATAAAAAGTATCCTATACGTTATTCCAGGTAATGTATTATGTGTGTGCCAAATTTCATTCAAATCTGTCCAGCCATTGTTGCGTTATTGAGTAACAAACATCCAAACATTCAAACTTTCGCACCCTACCTAATAAAAAGCAAATGTCTCTGCATCCCAAGGTCACTAGTTTATAATATTAGTGAGATATATAGAAATGTACAGTATTGCAAACAAGACATATGCAGGCCCGGCCCTAGACTTTCTGCCGCCCGAGGCGATCTTCAAAAAAATCGCTGCCCCTCCCCCCCCCAAGACGTGTGTGTGGGGGGCCGCCCGAGCTGGAGGGGATAGCGGGCAGGAAGGGGGTATTGGGCCTAGCGGCGGGGAGGGGGGGTCGGACCCCCCCTACCTCGCCTGGGTCCCCCGTCCTCCGCTCCCCTCCAGCTTTAAAAGTGACGTCGCTGGCTGCAGCTACATTGTAAGAGGCAACGGGCGGGGATCACTCACCTCTTCCTCGTTCCAGCCCGAGCCTGCGCTCCACTGACGTCACTTCCTGCTACGCCGCAGGAAGTGACGTCAGTGGAGCGCACGCTGGAACGAGGAGGAGGTAAGTGATCCCCGCCCGTTGCATAAGTGAGGAGCACCTGCAGACACAGACAGGCATGTGTAGACACTCATGCTGCAGTAAGATAAGACACTGTGTTATTAACCTGAAGAATCTTTTCCTGAGGAGTCACCACTTCCTCTTAACCATACCTAAACTTACCGTTAACTGACCTCCAAAGACCCTCCACCACCTGGTTGAAATTACTTAAAAGAAATTCAACCATGACAAAACCTACACTGCCCAACCTAGCCTGACTAATGCCATCATGACAATAAAAAAAATCCTGAATAACCAACCAGAAATAGGACTGGTAACAAACTTTTTTTGCTTGTCACCATTAGAGATGGCCCGAATGGTTCGCAAGCGAACTTATTTGCGCGAACTTTGGTGGTTCGCGAACTATGTGCGAGTTTGACCCGCCCCCTATACTACATTATTAGGGTCAACTTTGACCCTCTACATCACAGTCAGCAGGCACAGGGTAGCCAATCAGGCTACACTCCCTCCTGGAGCCCCTCCCCCCTTATAAAATGCAGTCAGTGTCAGCCGTTTCACTCACTCGTGTGGCTGCAGTAATTAGAGAAGGGAGAAAACCTGGCTGCTGACATAGGGAAAGCTTAGTTAGGCTCTTGTGTTAGGCTTGTTAGGTTGCTCCTTCTTGTTGATCTTATTGCTAAAAAGCACTCCTCATCCTCAACAGCTCTTTTGAGAGCTAATGTTGTTCTTGTGATCTATTTTTTTTCTTTGTGTCCCACAGACACTTGTGTTGCATATACAGCCCTGTCAGTCAGTCGCAGCTGCTGGTGGGACCTAGGCCCCTTGGTCATTCCTACTGTGCCACTGCCAGGCCCAGCACATTCAGTGACTACCTGTGTTTGTGACACCTGTGTTTGTGACAGCTGCTCACTACGTGAGCGCACGCAGTGTCACTGCACCTGTTGACGGTACCTGTGTGTGTGACAGCTGCACATTTGTAATACCAATCACTGCATACCCACCTGTTCAGTGCACCTACCTACCTACGTGAGTGTATGCAGTGTCACTGCACCTGTTGACGGTACCTGTGTGTGTGACAGCTGCACATTTGTAATACTGCACCTGTTGAAGGTACCTGTGTGTGTGACAGCTGCACATTTGTAATATCAATCACTGCATACCCACCTGTTCAGTGCACCTACCTACCTACGTGAGCGCACGCAATGTCACTGCTCCTGTTGATGGTACCTGTGTGTGTGACAGCTGCACATTTGTAATACCAATCACTGTATACCCACCGGTTCAGTGCACCTACCTACGTGTGTCAATTCCCCTTCGTGATCATTACCTTGCCGCGGTAATGGGGCTTGCGTATCACAATGAAGCAATGACCGATGGCTATATGAGTGTCTCGGGGGGTGGCACGCCAAAGATAATAAGGTCGTTGCTTCATTGTGGACAGACCAAATTTGATCAGCTGGACAGTCAGTGTTGTTCTGTCATTGAGCTACCACAGCCTGGCGACCATATGGGCTTGAAAACTGCCATGGCCTGCACTCTCGCCATGGTTAGCACCAGTCCAGCACGGCCATCACTACACAAACAGCTGTTTGCGGTGCGTTACACAGTGAGTTTGGTCTGTCAGTGTGAAGCAGTACTCTAATTACACTCTTTGATTTATGTATACACATGCAAGATGTTTTAAAGCACTGAAAATTAAAAGTCAAAATAAGCATACACAAGTCATACTTACCTTCCATGTAGTTTACTCCTCAGTGTCTTTCTCCTGTCCCGCATCCTATTTGTTCACTGTGATCAAGGGAATTTTCCGTCCTCCATTTTGAAAATGGCCATTACCCATAACAGCTTCCTGGTCAGCACACAGTTAAACTGTAACATCGCCCACTTGAGCCATAGGGAAACATGGACATTACCTGGTACATCAGTTTTCCTCTCAGCTATAACTGACAGCAACTGATATTTTACTGACAGCAACTGATATATTTCAGATCTGACAAAATATTGTCAGAACTGGAAGGAATTATTGTCAGAAGAAAATGGTAAGCTTCTGAGAGGTACTGATGGCAAGGTAACTATGCAATGTTAATTTGAAGTTACCTCATGTGTTTATTTTAAATATTTTTACTCAGTACAGGTTCTCTTTAAGGCCGGAGCAGTGCTTTTCAGCGCTGCTAGATTTGGGCGCAGCCAGCACCGCCATAGACTGTAATGGGAATTAGTCTATAGCGGCGCTCAGTGAGTAACGTCAGCTCCGTCAGAAGACGGAGCTGAAGTTGCTTAAAAAACACAATAATTCAGCCTCCAGCAATCGCTGGAAGCTGAATTATTTCATCCCCCTACTATCCATGGCGGCCTGGAGGGGGAATAGTAATTAATACGGGTCGGACTTGTGCAGAAGCAGGATCAGCCATATACCGGCTGTATCCTGCGCCCAAGTCTACTGGCGCCGATTTCAAATGTACGCCTTTAGGCCTCCAATTTAGCATGCAGTGTGATTTCTGCCCTTAAAACGCTGCTGTGCGTCAAATCCAGATTTTTCGTGTGTATGTGTATGTCACTTTTGGTGTGTATCCAACTCCTCCATGCAAAAACTCAGATGTTAGACCCCTTGAAACATCTCTTCCATCACTTTTGTGGCCAGCATAAACATTTCTAGTTTTCAAAGTTTGCCTCCCCATTGAAGTCTATTGCGGTTCGCAAAAATTTGCGCAAACCAAACATTTTGCGGAGGTTCGCGTTCGAGGTTCGCGAACCAAAAATCAGAGGTTCGAGCCATCTCTAGTCACCATGGGAAAGGTAAGAAGCTCCTCCTCTTGCTCTTCTTATAAAGAACTGTCCCAATGGCCTAAAAGGAAGGAAACCAGCCCTTCACCACCACTTCCTAAACCACTCCCTTCCTATCACTAACCCTGATCTCTTCCTGCAAAACTGTTGCCAGCATAACCCCTTCATGGTGGCCTTCCCCCAGCCTGTTGTTAGTGGCAGAAGTTAAGCCTTTCCAGAAAGTTGAATGCTCCAAATGATCCAAATATGTTGTCTGATCCAAGTGTATATTTTTATGGAAATATCTACTGTAAGAAAGATATTTGGCCTGTTGAACCAAGCCTGCACTTCTCACTGCCCTCTAGTGTATGTGTATACTTTTACTTTGGAAACACAAGTATAATTTGCACAGTATTTGCATCAGAATAAAGATAAACATGATCATACATGGCATAAGTATTTGCCATTTTTGCATGACTTCTTATCCCTGTATAGTTTTTATTCACCTTTGGTACTGTATTTCCATATTAACAGTGTTGCTTCGAATTTTCACCAATGGGTCGGTGCACACTTGTTTCAAAACCATATCCTTGGCTCTGTTTTTTGCCCTGGACAAAAATGGAGACACGGATACAAATGTTAAAAATAGCGTCCGTCTTCACACACTTCAAAAAAAATGGATCTGTGGGCTCTGTTTTAGAAAACTGAACGGAGAGTCTGGATTTTGCAGAATTTCATGGCGACCGGGTACCCGCAGAGGCAGTAAACGGACACACAAAATGGATCTCCCTCTAGCCTATCCAGAGAACTTTTGCACACAAACTGATGTCAAAACAGATTGCCTACTGCCTGCTCCTCCCCTCAGCGTCATCTTTGCGGACATCTTTATCCAATAGAAACACACAGGAAGGAAGGACACATTTTTGACTGGAAACGTATGCTGCAAAAGCACAAAATTTAGAAAAACTGATCTGTTTAAAATGCATTCCGATCTGCATCCTGATAAGAGTGGACCGAACCTAAGTTATTTTTACATCAAAAAATGCTATTTTCAATTTCGAGAAAATATTTCCAATATGGTCAAAGGAAGCTTATTTTTCTTTCCAACGTGAAGAATCACGAACACGAGAAAAATTGGTTATTTTAGCACAAAACTTTGCTAAAAAATGCAAAAAATCACGAACATATTACAAAATAATTTTTGATGACATTTTTGCTTGAAAGTCAAATTGTACATTATTTTTTGCAAAAATGAATGCAAAAAAATATATATATATATTTTCACTCATCACTGCATACTGTATTACTTCTGAAAAATAGTGCTTGTACTCACATCTTGCAGATGTAACCGTGTAGCACCGCAATAGGATCCATTAACGCAGACGCATGGTCAAATCATTTCAGATCTTATTGGTGTTAGATGACAGGAACAGCACTATCTCCTTTGTAACCTTCAGAGTCTAGATCCAGAAAGCCTCAATGACAGCCTTTGAAGTTATAGAATGACACATAACATCACAGGATGTGTATCAGATATCTCAAGTGGTTTTCCACTTTCCAGGGCTATTAAGTAATCTCAGATCACTGTAGAGTTCCTGCTCTCTGACTTCTGGGTTTGCTCAAAGTGTTTTCCTTGGTTGCTGTGCAGCATTAACCTGAGCAATATAGAGATATGTCAGGGACGGATCACCTCTGACTACCGAACTGCAAGTGTTATTCCCTGCTATGTTACTGCAGTGCAGAGAGATACATTACAGAACCACATCACATTAAGGAATAGTATTCTCCAAACGGTATCAGTTTTTACAATTCACTTTTGAACACATTTTCCTCTTCTTGTAATCTGCATTGAAAAATTACAAAAGCCACGGTGAAGCAGGTTGTTTTTGACGCACGGTGCTCAGAGCCAAGTGCCGAAATGAAGCCCCCCGTAGCAGCAATGTAATGCTGCACAAGGCGCTAAAAGGACCGCTATCGCAAACATTTTTAAAAATTAAAATACATGTAAACATATACAAATAAGAAGTATGTTTCTTCCAGAGTAAAATGAGCCATAAAGTATTTTTTTTACTATTGTGCATTCACTTACAATAGGTTGTAGAAACCTGACAGAACCGGTTTTGGACCAGCCCATCTCCACATAGGGGATTCTCAGGGTTTTGTTTAGTTTCAAAAGCACATAGTGAATGGCAGTTGCTCTGTCCAACTGCCAAAAAACTGTGCAGCGAGCAGGCTGGCCAGCATCATTGTATAAATCCTTTGCAGAGAATGTCTTCAGAAAGAATAAAAGCTTTGCTGAAAATCCCGCATGAGGAAATGGGCTCGTCCAAAACCTGTCGGTTCTGTCAGATTTCGACTTCCAGCTGCAACTGACATTAACATAGGAGAAAAGTAATTTATGGCTCATTTTACTCTGGAAGAAATGTACTTCTTATTTATATTTGTTTACATGTATTTTACATTTTACTATTTTCATGGTAGTCGTCCTTTAAGGGTAATTCAGGGCTCCAGCTGTTGCGGGACCCCAAATTCCCCCCTCCTTAGAGTTGCTCCAACTCGGAGGAGGAATAGTATTTAACACCGCCGGGGAGTTTTGTGGCAGCAGGGAGAGCCATCATTCGGCTCGCCCTGCTCCCAACTCAACGGCAATGCGTATGTACGTATGCAACCACAGACTTGCAGTTTTTTAAAGACAGTTTAATGGCTGACCTACTTCTTGAGGTTTTAAAGGGGAACTGAAGTAAGAAATATACGGAGGCTGCCATACTTATTTCCTTTTAACCAATACCAGTTGCCTGGCAGCCCTGCTGGTCTATTTCTCTGCAGTAGTATCTGAATAACACCAGAAACAATCATGCAGCTAGTCTTGTCAGATCTGACTTTAAAGTCTGAAACACCTGATCTGCTGCATGCTTGTTCAGGGGCTATGGCTAATAGTATTAGAGGCAGAGGATCAGCAGGGCTGCCAGGCAACTGGTATTGATTAAAAGGAAATAAATATGGCAGCCTCCGTATACCTCTTACTTCAGTTCCCCTTTAAAGGGAACTTGAAGTGAGAGGGATATGGTGGTTGCCATATTTTTTTTTCCATTTAAATAATACCAGTTGCCTGTCAGTCCCGGGATCAGGAGTGTTTGATTCGCATTCCTGAAATAAGCATTCAGCAAATCCAGTCCAGTTTGTTCAGGGCCAATGGCTAAAAGTATTAAGATAGGAATACACCTAGGGATAAGGATGACCGGAAATGCCTATTTCAAATTCCAACAAAATGTCCACTTTCCAATAAGTGTCTTTCTGATTCTGCACAACATTTCTGACTACAGAGTCTGCAAATAACTCCCTCCACTCAGCGGCTTTAAGTCATGCATTCAAAATATCTTGCGCCTTGTCTAACAGCACTAAAGAAGCCATATTGTAAAACCTTCAAAACTATTGTAAATATATTAGATCAATGAGTCCAATTTCCTAGAGAGTAAAGGTGCGTACACACCTTTCAATTTTATATCACTCGTCTGGGATTGGGAACGGATCCCCTAGGTAGGCACCGCTGGCCGGCCTATACAGATGGATCCATCTGAAAATGGCGCCTGCGAATAATGGCGCACGGTGTTGCCGCTAATCCTTTTGTCGCTTATCGCTATTTAACGTTAAAGCCTTATCGTTATTTAGCATTAAAGCCTTACCGTTATTTAGCGTTAACACACAGAACCCTCTCTGCACCTATCCCTAACCTCTAAACCCCCCTGGTGGTGCCTAATCCTAACCACCCCCTTGTAGTGCCTAACCCTAACCACCCCCCTGGTAGTGCCTAACCCTAACCACCCCCCTGGAGGTGCCTAACCCTAAGCACCCCCCTGGTGGTGCCTAAACCTAACCCACCCCTTGGTGGTGCCTAACCCTAAGACCCCCTTGTGGTGCCTAAGCCTAACCCCCCCCCCCCTGGAGGTGCCTAACCCTAAGCACCCCCTGGTGGTGCCTAACCCTAAGACCTCCCTGGTTGTGCCTAACCCTAAATCTCCCCTGGTGGTACCTAGCCCTAACCTTGACAGTGTTACATTAAATCCATTCACCGTTTTGCAGTTAAATAACTTCTGCAGTTTGGCTTATGTAGGACGCTATTGATAAATAACGTTAAGGTGCACAATAACATCTGCTGTTTGGCATATGAATGGCGCTATTGATAAATAACGTTACTGAGTGCCGATTTTATTCTTTTTTCCATGTCCACCATTATTATGCATTATTATAACGATAAATAGCGATAAGCATATCTTTTTAATGTGACACCATTTTTATGCATAGGCGTTGTGCGCCATTATTCACTGATCCGTATACAGACGCGTGTCAGTGTAATGGTCTGCTCTGCTGTCTGCACAGGCAGGCAGCTTTTTGACCATTTTTCAGGTCTGTATGCTGCAGGTCCCTGGAAAGGAGACCTGTTTTCACTCTACAAGTTTCAGACTTGCTGTTCTGGTGAGGGATTTGCATTCACTTATCTGGTTATTGATAGCTCTGCCTCTCTTGAAGGCTTGCAGTATAAATGCCATTTCCTCCCAGAATTCCCTGCTGGTCATAAAGGTTTGGTTCTGCTGGACTTACCTTGAGTTTCAGCCCCTCTGCTAATTGTTTGCTAAATATTGTCTTAGAGTAGTTTTTCCTTGGGAGTGCACTTAGCATTCCTCCTAGTGCAGTCAGGTTGTTTATTATCTGTATTGCCTAGTTCTGTCTTGTCTTATCTGTTGCGATTGCACTTTCTCCAACGACGGCTGATAGTGAATCGCTCTGTCTGTTTGGATCGCATTCAACCTAGCGGTAGAGGCGGTGGATTCTTCTGTACTCTGTCTTGGAGTGTAAGCCAGAGCAGCGGTTGCTACTGGTTGCTCCATCTGTCTGTCTGGATCGCATTTGCCCTAGCGGTAGAGGCGGTGGATCCTTCTGATCTATGTTCCTGGAGTGTGGGCCAGAGCTTTTGTCTGGTGTGAACGCTTGCTGTTGTCTGGTGTTAGGCAACCGATTAGCAAAGCGTTCTCGCCATCTGTTTGTTTTTTTGTTCTGTGTTCAATAGTTAGTTAGGGTTAGTACGCTTTGTCGCTGTTGCGCTTAACGCGCGGTGACCATGCCTTGAACGCGCTTTGTCGCTATTGCGCTTAACGTGTGGTGACCGCGTTTAGCTAGTCCTGTCAGTTCCTTCGTGTGGCTATCTTGCCCTGTATTACTTCACTTCGTGCAATCTCCATCTGGCATCAGTGGTTATACAGAGACCGTGTTCCTCTGTACTCCACAGCTCCATCTGCCAGTTGGAGTTCCTCTCTACAGGTGCATTTGCACCAAAGCTGAGTTCCCTTATCCAAGCGCTTGTGGGGGGTTTCCGCAGTGTCAGCGTACATGCTCTGCGCTGACCACGGAGATAATTCCACAACCGTTACAGTCAGCTAAGTAAGTAGCTGACTGATTGGGGTGAAGTTCAATCCGTGGTTAGAGTTCCTATTTAAAGAGGAACTTCAGCCTAAACAAACATACTGTCATTAAGTTACATTAGTTATGTTAATTAAAATAGATAGGTAATATAATCTCTTACCCACCTTGTTTTAAAAAAACAGGCAAATGTTTGATTTCATGAGGGTAGCCATCTTTTTGGTTGAAAGGAGGTGACAGGGAGCATGAGACACAGTTCCAACTGTCCTGTGTGCTGATCACCCCTCCCAGTTGCTAGGCAATGTGAATAACAACATAGTAAATCTTCTATAGTTACATAGTTATTTTGGTTGAAAAAAAGACATACATCCATCGAGTTCAACCAGTACAAAGTACAACACCAGCCTGCTCCCTCACATATCCCTGTTGATCCAGAGGAAGGTGAAAAAACCCTTACAAGGCATGGTCCAATTAGTCCCAAAAGGGAAAAATTCCTTCCCGATTCCAGATGGCAATCAGATAAAATACCTGGATCAACATCATTAGGCATTACCTAGTAATTGTAGCCATGGATGTCTTTCAATGCAAGGAAAGCATCTAAGCCCCCTTTCGATGCAGGTATAGAGTTTGCCATAACGACTTCCTGTGGCAATGCATTCCACATCTTAATCACTCTTACTGTAAAGAACCCTTTTCTAAATAAATGGCTAAAACGTTTTTCCTCCATGCGCAGATCATGTCCTCTAGTCCTTTGATAAGGCCTAGGGACAAAAAGCTCATCTGCCAAGCTATTATATTGCCCTCTGATGTATTTATACATGTTAATTAGATCCTCTCTAAGGCATCTTTTCTCTACACTAAACAAACCCAGTTTATCAAACCTTTCTTGGTAAGTGAGACCCTCCATCCCACGTATCAATTTTGTTGCTCGTCTCTGCACCGGCTCTAAAATTGCAATATCTTTTTTGTAATAAGGTGCCCAGAGCTGAATTCCATATTCCAGATGTGGCCTTACTAGAGAGTTAAACAGGGGCACTATTATGCTAGCATCTCGAGTTTTTAGTTCCCTTTTAATGCATCCCAAAATTTTGTTAGCTTTAGCTGCAGCGGCTTGGCATTGAGTACGATTATTTAACTTGTTGTCGATGAGTACTCCTAAGTCCTTCTCCAAGTTTTAAGTCCCCTACTGCATCCTATCATGCTTTGCACAGCATCAGGGAAAAAAGCCCAGGCAGTTTTCTTTGATGGGTGGAGTTTAGCTAAAAAGGCAGCTAAAATTATGCTTTGGTAAGTAAAACACAGTTCGGATGCTGTGAAACTGTTAAAGAAATACCAAGCCTTTTCAGTTCTGCTGAGTAGATTTTTAGTCCGGAGGTTCTCTTTAAGGTTAGGGTATCAACAGGGAAGAACCAATGATTACACAGCTGAAAAATGTTTTGCATGCTCATTGCATTGCCTGTGCTGAATCCACCAGTGCCAAAGCCAAACATACCCAGCTGGGGGTCCTGCGTTACAAATCAGAGGTTGATTTAGCATATTTAATCTTAAAATTAATTTAGTTTTTAAACACAAATGCAACCAAGTTTTGAGCCCCCTAAGGAGAGCCTTTACTAAAACAAATGCCTGGCTAGAGAACAGATGTTCAGGCAGAGCAGCTTTGTCTGAACTCTGATAATTCCCTACAGCAGAGATTCTTTTTCTGCAAATGTCTCCGTGCTGAAGGTTATAAATACTAGTATGTTGATTTTTTGCCAGTTCTTTGCTTGTGTGAAAACAAATTGTAGTGTGTTGGGACTTGGGAGGACACTGCTCTGCTCTGGCCCTTCAGAGTCAGGGCATTGGGTTACTGAGAAGCTGTGATGCAGCCACTACAGCTTACAGATACATGCTAACGATATTTAAAGTGGATCCGAGATGAAAAACTAATTATAACATGTAACTTGTCTATATATCTGTAACGATTGTGTAATTCTTTCCATGGTCAGCGCACAGGATGCGTGCTGACACTGCGGAAATCCTCCACAAGCGTATAATCTGAGAGAACCCAGAAATGGTGCTATGCACCTGTAGAGGGGAATTCCTGCCGGCAGACGGAGCTGTGGAGTGCAGAGGAACAGATCCTCTGCACAGCCACAGATGACAGATAGGAATTGTACGAGGGGAAGCAATGCAGGGCAAGATAGCCCTTAAAGAGAGAGAGCACAGAGACAGGGTGTATGTGTTTCCACCAATCTAGTCGCCATCCAGCGACGATGAACACACAACCGTGAAGACCAGGTGGGAAAGCAATCGCAAGAGACGGCAATTGCTAACAGCGACACAAGACTGTATAAGCACAGAGAAGGAATGTATGTATGTCCACCAATCTAGTCGCCAACCAGCAATGGTGAACACACAACAGTGGAAACCAAGTGAGAACGCAATCGCAAGAGATGCGATTGCCAATGAGAATGAGCACAGGGACAGAATGTATGTGTGTGCACCAATCTAGTCGCCAACCAGCGACCGTGAACACACAACAGCAGAAACAAAGTAGGAACGCGATCGTGAGAGAGGCGATTGCCAGAAGTGACACAAGACTGAGCAGGACAGAGCACGAGAGTAGCAAAGGCACAGCAAACAACAACGAGAAGATAAGAAAAATAACAAACGCTAGCTAAACGCGAACACTGCACTCATTCGCAACAGCGAACGCGTTTCGGCATGATCACCGCGCGATAAGCACCCAGTGATAAGCGTGCCACCCTAACTAACCACAAGTAATATAAATGAACACAAATAGACTGAGACAGACAGAATGAACGCTTGTGAAAGCAAGCGATCAACACAGACAAACAGGTTGCGTAGACGCTTGCTAATCGGTTGTCTCACACCAGGCAACAGCAGGCGCAAACACAGGACAAGACAGACAGATGAGTGCAGCCAGTAGCCATCGCGGCTATGGTCTACACTCCAGGAACTCAGGCACGGAAGATACACCGCTGCTATCGCTACAGCGAGTGCGATCCAAGCAGACAAACAGATGGGGCTACCAGTAGCAACCGCTGCTCTGATTAGCACCCCTGAGGCAGAATACAGAAAGAGGCACTGCCACTACCATTAGGGCTAATGCAATCCAGACAGATGAACAGAAGGGGCTACCAGTAGCAACCGCTGCTCTGGTTAGCACCCCCAGACAGAACAATTTCCTATCGACCACCGCTGGCGGCAGGACAACACAGGCAAAACAGATAATGCAACCTGGCAAGGAAATGAACAGTGCTACTTAAAAACAGACAAGTGCCTACCTGCAAAAGAGTGCAAGCCCCACTTGTGGGATAAAATACACACCTAGCATACACATGACCTGTCTACCACTGGAGGATGTTGGTTTCCGTAACAGCTTGCATGCAACCTATTAAGTACTCGTCCCTCCCACTGCGAAGAAGTCAATCCTCCATGGGAGGGGACCTAACACTAACTAAATCCTAACCTATGTATATGCATAGCCTGGGTAATGCAACCTGACTGCACTAGAGGAGCTGCCTAGTGCAGTCCCAAGGAATTACTTTAAGATAACCTTTAACAAACAAACAGGGCTGATACTCTAGGAGAGTTCATCAGTAACAAACCATCATGACCAGCAAAGGATTGTGGGATCACATGGTATTTATGCTGCAAGCCTTCAAGGGAGGCGACTAGGCAATTTGCATGCCAAATGTATGCAAATTCCTCAGCAGCAGAGCAGGTCTGAAACTTGCAAAGTGTAGACAGGTTCTCTTCCAGAGACCTGCAACCCACAGACTTGAGGAATGGTCAAACAGCTGTCTGCCTGTGCAGCCAGCTGAGCGGATCATTACAATATCTTATCTAAAGTTTAGATAGTTTACACAGCAAAACTAGCTGCAAACAGCTTCAAACGTTTATGATTATGTATCCCTGTAATACAATGAGGACAGCCGTGTTCTGTTTGTCACAATGTCACAGGCTAAGGGCTGGAGATGCTATCAGCTTGCCTGTGTGTAAATTCAGTCCCCTCTCCTGCTCCCCTCTGCCTCTGAAATCAATGGCTAGTAACCTCCTTCTCCTCCTGCCCAGGCTGAGCTCCCATAAGCCCTTGCCAAGGCACTGTGAAAAACTGTGGTCGAGGCTTGTTTCGTTTATAGGGAATCAGAGTATCAAAACAGAACAAAAAAAGTATTTGGCTTGAGGAATGCCCTATAAACTATATGAAAGGAACACAATTATGCAATGAGTAAAATAGTATCTCAGATCCACTTTAAGATTCTGCTTTCAACCAGAGACGTGGGCTCTTGCTAAATTGGTTAATACTCATTGGGAGTGACCTTTTTTCTATACTATATTTCCATAAATATATTTTTTACTATCCTTCAACAACCCCCAGCACCCTCTTACCATCACCACCACCAGCACCACCACACCACCCATCCGTATTCCCTACGAACACTGGCAATCCAGCACAGGAGACTTGGGCGCAGCCGGCACCACCATAGACCGTAATAGGAATAATGGCTATAGTTGCGCACAGTGAGTAATTTTGGCGCCGTCAGAAGAGGGAGCTGAAGTTACTTTTAAAACACTGTTATTCGGCCTCCAGCAATAGCTGGGAGCCAAATTACACCATTCCCCACCATCCACGTCGACCTAGAGGGGGAATAGTTATGAACAGCAGGGTAAGCCACACCGGCTGTATCCTGCACCCAAGTCTACCGGCGGCGATTTCTCTCGTACGCTTTTCCCTATACTCAACTCCAACAGTCTTTAACTTTGAGCTCATAGGACCAAAATCTGGGCAGACATCCATAGAGATTACTCACACAAAGCAACTCAGGCTTTTACTGGTGCTGGTTCAACTCCTCCCTCTATAACAACCCCTTTGCGAAACCTCAGGAACCTAAACCCTGCTTCCATATCGCTCATTAAACCACACCCACCATTGCACACAATACAGGGGGTGGCCCAGTGTTGATCTGCATTTTTATTTAGATGATAATTTTTGCAAAAATTCATTGAAGCAAATATAGAATGCAAAAATTGTATATTTTTTTAACTTCTTGTATCATTAAAAACATGTTTCATGGCAAAAAAACATTTTGTAAATGTCACCAGCCTATTCCTAGCAAGCCACTTCTACCACCCAGAGCGGGATCATCTGCAAGGCAAACAAAGGCAGTTGCCTAGGGCCTGGAGAGAGTCTAGAGGTCTGGTGGATGCTACCCCCCCCCCACCACCACCACCACCACCAAATCTAACTAAAAAAAGGCAAGTGACTATCTGCAGTGTGCAAAAAGTGCTATCCTGTCTAGGGTGCCATCTAATCTTTATTCTTTTCTGCTTCTACAGCAACCCATGCATGCACTGAAGTGACTCAGTTCTGCTTCTCTGCTGACCCAGTCTGAGTGCTCCAGGGGTCAGTCTTTTAAGGATCAAATAACCAGTGTGGCCACTATGATCACCCGTACAAGTGAGGCCACCATGGCTTCCTCCACCCATAACAAGTGTGCTCACAGCAACACCTGCTTTGGGCTTGTATTGCAGTGAAGGGAGGGTAAGAAGCCTGGGCCTGCCCCACCCCTCACCACACACAGTCCTAGGTGGGGCCACTGTGGCTTCAAGCTCTGCTATTCAGTCTCCAAGCACTGAGACCTCTATTGGATATCTTGCTTTTGCTGCTATCACATCTGGTTTATATAGTCTTGAATAAATTCACATGCCTATAAAAAAGTAAACAAAACAGTTTTAAAAACTAAGAAAGGTTTTGTCAGGATTTCTTCTTCAAGTATAATAAAATCTGATATTGTATAAATACTATAAACTAGAAATAAATATTGCGAAACCACTCATGCAGAATATTATACTACAAAACCGCCTTTAGAAGAAGGGGTTTCTGTCACATGACTGGCTTGGATATCTACATAAACAGCCAAGAAAAATATCTTTGTCTCGGGGTGACCTCTGACATTAATCGTCATGAAAGATAATGATGTATTTCACCGCAGAGGCCATTTTAGGAAATCCTTCTTCCAGGCCGAAGAGTGACAGATAACATGCTTCACAGCTGTGACAATACCTTCTGTTCAATTTTTCCTCTGCTGCCATCTCATCTAACCCAGTCAGACATTACACAGCTCACACCTAGCACCAGGCGGGCACCTGAACCTACGCAGCATCCACTCCCATCATGCATCATGCGGGATCCTGTCACAGGCACAGCTGTATGACAAATTCCTTCCCTCTCTTCCTGACAGAACATGAAATGCATAATTAATAAGTGTGCGAAACATGATAGGGTGACAGAGAAAACGCTGAAATGTTTTCAGTTTGTCAAAAGTCCCATGCATGTAAATGAATACATTGATCCCATAGCGGCACTACAGTGGCAATAGTGCAATTTTTGTTTCTTTGTTTACTCTTAATCTTAACTGTATTGTAATATATAACTATAGTTTATATGTGTTGATGCTTGGTGAATATCTTATATTTATTACATCAATCTATTTTTTTTTTTTATTATTTCTTTTGAATCTACTAAGAAACAAAAATAAATTAAAGTGAACTTCTGCCTTCATTGAGAAATACTCATAAGGATGTAGGCGCCCAAGTATAAAAATATGTATACACTTCTTATAGTTAAAATAAGAATGAGAGGTAATCTTTTATCTCTCCTGATGACAAAAACACCTTTGATAGCATCACTTACAGCCTTTATGTTCTATAAATAACTATTTATAGAACAGAGAGGTTGTGAGCAGCGCTGTCAGAGGTGCCCATATCATATTCACCTTGCTGCAAGGCACTGTGTATTGACCTGAGGAAGTGGGCTAATACCCATGAAACGCACTGTCTATTTTGTGTTTTGAATAAATACGTTTCCAGTACTACTGGTGTTTTTATCATCAAGAGAGAAAAGAGATTATGGCAATTCACTTTTTCACCTGAGTTTTCTCCTAGGAGATCATTTTTCAAAGTCTTTTTAAAACAGATTTTCAGCATTTTGTAATCAAAAAACTACCAAAAATTAGGTAAAAAACTACTATCAAAATTTGAGTATTTTCTTGCATGCCGGTGGCTTAAAAGGCATTTTATTGACAAGTTTAAATATATCACCTAGGAGAAAAAAGCATGAGAAAAAGTCAATTGCATATGGGCCTACCTCTCATTCTTATTTTAACTATTAGAAGCTTATATATATTTTTACACTTGGGCACCTCCATCCTTACGAGTTTCCAGATAAACCTCCTTTGGAGATAATAGATTTTTTTCCTAAAAACTACAAACTTAGGAAAGTGACCATCCAGCTTCTGGCAGGACGTGAAAAACTGAGTGTGGACGGTTAATTTCCCGCTGGCTTATACAATGGTGGGAGAGATCTGCATCCCACTCTTTTGAGTAAGTATAGCTGTATATACAGCACTTAGAACTTCCCATTTATTAACAATACACCTTTGGGCTCCTGGTCTCTCTGTTTACCTAGGTATTCTTGAGTACAAGGTCTACAAGGATCACTGATACCCTCCTATTTGTTGAGAAATAAGCAGTTTCATCAGTTCAGCCTTGCATATTGTTAGGACTTGAAGACACTATTTGAAATAGCTGATCTTTGTATATTTGACTCCTGATGCTCAGCTAATTCACACTTACACACATGGGCTCTGTCGGACTAGGAGTGTCAGAGTTTCTGTGCAGCCAGGGCCGCCAACCGGGGGGACAACTGACACTAGATTAAAGAGTTTGAGGCCCCCCAATGCACTGTCAGGGCCGCTGCCAACTAAGCAAAGCACGCAGCAGCTTGGGGCCGCACACTCTACTGGGCCCCATGCTGGCCGCCCGCTGCATGTGCCGGTGGTGGCTCACATGTGCTGGCTGTGGCTCACTCACCAGCAAAACACATTCCAGCACTGAGATCACTCTTCTTTCTCCACTGTTCCCCACCTCCATTCTGTCTGTATTTAGAGCAGTTAGAGCAGGGCTACAAAATAATGTCTGCCGATGTCCACAAATGTGGACATCGGCGGACATTTTTTGTAGCCCTGCTTTAACTTTAGATGGAGCGGAGGCGGGTAGCAGAGGGGAGAGAAGATTGACATCAGTGCTGTAATGTGGGGAGCTGTGGTGAGTGAGCCACCACCGCTGCACATGCTACAGCTGGCGTCCTATAATAAGGGTGCCTACGCCTGACTTCCTTGGCATCGCCTATACCTGGCTACCTATAGTGGGGCTGGCACCACCTTTACCTGGCTCCCTATACTGGAGTACCACCTATACCTGGCTACATATCCTGGGGCACCACTTATACCTGGCTACCTATACTGAGGGCACCACCTATTTGTGGCTACCTATACTGGGAAACCTATAGCTCGATACCTATACTAGGTGCACCTGTACCTGGCAAACCTATACTGGTGCACCACCTATACCAAGTTACCTATACCAGGGCCAACTATACCATGCTACCTATACTGGTGAACCACCTATAGCTGGCTACCTATACCAGGGCAACTATACCAAACTACCTATAGCAAGGCACCATCTATAGCTGGCTACCTATACGGGGGCACCTTTGCCTAAATAACTATACTGGGGACACCAATACCTGGCTAGGGCAGGAGGACGAGCTGAAGCAGAGGGGTACAAGAGTTGACACAGGAGGACAAAAGAGGCAAAGGGGGAACTGAGGGGACAAAAGAGGCACAGGTAGAACAGAGATGAGACAGGGGAACATGAGGTGACACAGAAGGGCACAAAAAAGGCACAAACTGAGGTGACACAGAGGGGGACACAGGAGGCACAGGGAGAAAATAGAGGGACAGAAGAGAACGGATTCAAGATAAGAACGCACCTACAGTCCCTATCTCATTTGTTAACCGGGGACTACCTGTATTTTGCTAGTATTTGGCTCCACCCACAACATGCCATGGCCATACTCACTTTTTCACTGCACCGCACTGTGTGCGCCACTTTCTTCAGTTTCTGAGCCACACACATTTTATCCACACTGCACGAATGTAAGGAATAAATAAGGGAGAGGAATCAGATAATACTCCAAGCAACGTCCTTTGGGAACGCAAGTTATAGTGGCGCTATTAACATTTATTGCTGTATCAGGAAGAGAAGTAGACAGAGATGTTGAAAAAAACGCTACATGTAGCATCCAGGACAAGGCGAGACAACGGGATCAAGTGTGGCATTTCCGATGGAACGATGGAAAAAGCCGGTATCGTTGTTTACAAAACACTTCCATTCATATGGACTGTACTTGAAGGATGAATGCTGTCACCGCCACTTTTAATAGTCATGTGAACCGGCCCTAGCTGTCAAACTAAAGGGTGTACAAAATAGCCCAACCTTGCATAGAATAAAAGACAAATATATAAATAAAGATGAAGAGAAAAAAATAAAACATTAAGTTACAATGGTCTGGAAGGAGATGAACCTAACTTAATATCCTGCCGGTCTAGAGTGTCTATTTAATAAGGGCACACCAAAAAAAATCAAGTGCAGTTATTTTTTCCCCATGCTGCGCCATCCAGCCCAGACGCCTGATTTATATCATTAAGCAAACACTCACTAGAATTGCATGGATGGCGGAGGAAATTAATATTATAAACCTGTCATAAAATGTTTTAATCGAAAAGAAGCCGGAGAGATTTGAATGCTCTGCATCAGTGGAACAAAATTATCTAATTCTCCACAGGATGCACTGTACTGTGGCTTTAATATGTCCCAATCTTTCGACTTGCAATTATTGAAAGCCTCCATTGAAAATGAACCCTTTAGGCATATTCACACATTCATCATGTGATAATTACCTTATCCACGTAATTACACAGTTAGAGTTTTGTCATGTAAATTTACAGCTGCTGAAGTTGAGACAGAGAGGATCTATTTCCGTCAAGCTTCTAGCCATGATATCCATATCCATGATAGAGTCAGTTTGCGAAACGCGTTGACGCGCATAGAGACTGCTGTGGGGAAAAAAAACTGACTAGCACCAGTACCCTCTCTGCCAGGCTGTCAAAATAAGTATTAATGCAAGTTAATTACAAGTAAACACATTCCCTGAATGCTCAGGAGCCAGTCAAAAACACCAACCTCTGATAAGAGGAACAACCAACGTCAACCTAGGTTACAGCATATCTCTAACTAAAACATCAATCAAAACATTAATTTGGTCACTGAGCCAAAATTAAAGCCCTGTGCCAGAATTTTCACAAATGACAACAGAGCTGCCCCTAGTCTTCAGACAGGTATTAACGTTTTGATTGCTGCTTTGTACAAATACATTAATTTAAAAAAGAAATAAATAACTTGCAAAAACCCTGTTTGATACCACATAAAGTATACCAACTCACAACAGGACTATAACTCCTCCCTTTCTCTATAACTGTTAGCCAAAGTCTAGCACTCTGGGATTCTGAGCATGTCCTCTGTGACACAGAGATCTTATTATACAGTAATTCTAGTGGGGAGGAGGCAAAGGGGATTGGCTACAATCATGCAACAGCAAGTTTACAGAGCTTACAATAAAAATAATATTTCCACATTTAAACTATTCTAGCAGAGATTTTACCTGTCAGGGATTGCTGCAGGCCTTATTTTCTTGTCTTGCCTACTGCATGCCATTTAAGTAGTATGAAACTCAGCATTTCCTCTGTTCTAAAATATTATTTACAGCATAAAATCTACTACCACAAAAAAATGTAAGCAAGACACAGCATTCAGACCGTTAAACACAGCACTTTATTCTTCCCTGTAAAGCTCCTTGCTTCACTGGAAAGCTTCTGGCCACATCCAAGAGGTGATAACATTATCTTTTGCTTACATTCCTTTGTCAGATATGTTTAGTAAACATTAGCAAACTCCTGAAATTGAGCTATACCAAGCCGAGAAGCAGAAAGAGCAGAAAAGTGATCACTAGATAGATTTTAATATATATATATGCAGCAGCTATGCAATAAAATGCAAAGACAGCTTTCAGAGCAGATAAACTCTACTTTAGGAATGTGTAATTTGCAGACAGACAATATTACTTGTGCACAAATGCAAATATGATAACTGTATCGCTAATAAAAAGAAGGAAAACACATGTTTTATTAAATGTTATGTCAGAGTTTTATCCCACTTTAATGACAGTACAAATGATTAAAAAAAAAAAAAACTTGGAATATCAAAGGTGTTGTAAGGAAAACATGAGGGGAACTTAAAGGATTTTCAAGCAAAAATATTTTGTTTCTGGCACTAAAATCAGATACTACATCAGACTTCCTTACTAGAGGATATTGGTCTGGCTTTTCAGCAGGAGTTTGCAAAGAGGAGAATACATTATTATTATTACTTATATAGCGCCGACATCTTACCCATCGTTGTACAGAGTATATATAGTCTTCTCACTTAACTGTCCCTCAGAGGGGCTCACAATCTAATCCCTACCATAGTCAATGTCTATGTATGTATCATGCAGTGTATGTATCGTAGTCTAGGGCCAATTTAGGGGGAAGCCAATGAACTCATCTTTAAAGAGAACCCAAGGCGGGGTTCTTACATCGCAATCCGCATACAGAGGCTGGGTCTGTCTATAGAGCCCAGCCTCTGTTGCTAGTTAGTTTCCTCCAAAGCCCCCCCTGCGCGCTGTCAGACCCCATAAAACACAGCCGCGCTGGCGACACGCAGCATGTCACAGCCGGCTGTGTTTATCTCACTAATGTCAGTCTCCGCTCTCCCCAGCCTCCTGAATCGCTCCGGTCCCCGCCCACGTCCAAGCCCACGGCCCTTCCCTCCCCGCTGATTGGAGGGAAGGGACGCGGGCGGGGGACCGGAGCGATTCAGGAGGCAGGGGAGCATCCAAGACTGACATTCGTGAGGTAAACACAGCCGCATAGCTGTGTTTTATGGGGTCTGACAGCGCGCAGGGGGGTCTTTGGAGGAAACTAACTAGCAACAGAGGCTGGGCTCTATACCCAGCCTCTGTATGCAGATTGCGATGTAAGAACCCCGCGTCGGGTTCTCTTTAAAGGGACTCCGAGCTCAAAATAAAAATGAAATTGGTACTCACCTTTGGGCTTTCTGCAGCCCAGTGTAGGTCGGGAGGTTCCACGACGGCACCCTGGCTCTTCTCCTAGGCCTTCCCTCAGAAATGGCTGCCCGGTGGATCTCCGCGACACTGGAATCGAGTGTCGTGCTCCTTCTTCCGTATACATCACGTCTGACGTCACCACGCCGGCTGTACTGTCACGCCGGCCGCTGGGATGACGCGAGGCGGCTGGCGTGGTGACATCAGACGTGACGTATACAGTAGAAGGAGCCCGACACTCGGTCCCAGTGATCCGCCGGGCAGCCATTTCTGAGGGAAGGCCTAGGAGAAGAGCCAGGACGCCGTCGTGGGACCTCCCGACCTACACTGGGCTGCAGAAAGCCCAAGGTGAGTACCAATTTCATTTTTATTTTGAGCTCGGAGTCCCTTTAAAGAGAACCCGTCGCGGGGTTCTTACATCGCAATCCGCATACAGAGGCTGGGTATAGAGCCCAGCCTTTGAGTTTGGAGTCCCTTTAATAATGTTTTGGGGATTTGTGAGGAAACTGGAGTGCATGGAGGAAACCCACACAGAAAAGGGGAGAACATACAATCTCCTTGCAGATACTGCTCTGGCTGGGATTCAAACCAGTGACCCAGCATTGCAAGGCAAGAGCGCTAACCACTATGCCACCGTGCTGCCCATTACCCAAGTTGACACATGTCACACAGTAAAATAAAGAATATAAAATATATAGTGTAAAGCTGCAGAGGAATATAGTTAATATACAACTGAAAAGGATAGGATGACGTCATGCTGTGTCCCAGCACAGTGAACAGAGAAGACCAGAGCGGGTGATCGGCGCGGGCGAGAGGCAGGGTGAGTGACAGCGCACCTGGCCACCCGCGATGACAGAGGAAGGTAGAAATAGATACATAGATGCGGGGACACATGGGGAGATGCGGGGAAGGGGGGAGAATCACTTGGGGGGAGAATCACTTGGGGGGGGACCTGGGGGAGTATGATAGAGCGTAGAGGAAGGGAGAGAGATAAACAGATGCAGGTACAGATGGGGAGATGCAGGGGGAGAATCACTTGGAGGGGGGGTGAATAGCAGAGGGGGGCTATATAATGGGTCTCATATAGTTAGCTAAGCTGTATGGGTCACGTATAGCTAGCTAACTTATCCCGGGGGGAATGGGTGGGGTTGGGGATTGGCCAGCCCATATCTCTCAAGAGGGAGGGGAAGAGAAGTAGTGGGAGGAAGGGATGGAAGCTGGAGGGGGGGGGGTAGGGTAGAGAGAGATGGGGGTAGGTGATCAGCCATAGCTGCAGAGAGAGAGGTAAGCTAAATACCCACGTTACAATTTTACCTGCGATTTTTCCGCCGAGCAACTATTTTTTTGAGCGCCGAGCGGTCGTTTCCGTGATATTGCAATGTGGGTACAGACACACGACCGCGTCACTTAGCATTGCGTCGCAATAATGACTGTCACGGCAGATTGAATCGCTAGGATCCTCGACGATTCCCGCTCAAAGTATCGCGATCGCTTGAAGTCTTGTTGCTTCTGGCGTGTAGCGTCGCGTGATGTCTTGTGCAACCGCCGACAGGAAGAGGCGTCGCAGGACCCGTCGGTGGCGAGTATGCAGCTTTAGGGCCCATTTCCACTAAGAACTGATGAGAGTGTGCGGCTACCTAGCCGCATCGCATCTCTTCCGCAGCTCCTGATGTGGATGTGTATGGGGGGCGGATGCTGCTGCAGGTGGATGCTGCCATGCAAGAATCTGCAGCATGCTGCACATTCTCAGAACGCTACGCACGCAATGGAGACTGTTCCATTGCCAATTTGCCATGCATTGGTTTCAGGACACCTGCGGTGCGATGCGGCTATGTAGCCGCATTGCACCACTTCTAGTGGAAACAGAACCTTAGGGAGGGATGGATGTGGGGGAAGAGAGATGGGGGGCATTTTGGCCAATGCTATCACTAAAGATGGATGTGTGTGTGGGGGGGAGGGGGGATCAGCCACCCACTATCACTGGAGAGGGAGGGAGGAGGGGGGGGAATCGGTGAAGGGCGCACCTATACTAGGCCTCTTATAGCTAGCTAACTATGCTGAGGCATGTAAAGCTGGCTAACTATACTAAGACACCTACAGCTGGCTAACAATACTGGGGAACCTGTAGCTGGATTACTTGTACCTGGGCGCCTTAACCTTAATTTTTCCCTTGTGGTGCCTAAACCTTGACTCCCCCAACCTGTGGTGCCTAACCCTTAACTCCCCCTGGTTGGCACCTAACCTAAACCCCCCACCCCTAGGCAATAAACCTTAATCCCTCACACCTAACCTTAACACCCCTCCCCAACCTAAATCTCATTGTCTTAGCTCCCTATTAGCGGGTGCTGGGGCTGCCCACTGTGCAGATCACAGCTACAAATAGCGCAAGAGCTTGCTATTTGTAGCTGTGATCTGCATAGCAGACAACCCCAGCACCTGCTATTATAGCAGGTGCCCTTTTACCCAAGGTGCAGGTTGCGCCCTTTTTAACTGCTCCAGCGCTGTAGTCAGTCTGGAAAATTGCTGAAGCCCAATGCTGATTTGTCATCTCTACCACATGCTGCACCAGTAGCCAAGCTTTACTCCGGAGCCCAATTTAATAATGTGGCTTTTCATAGCCAAATTTACATTGTGGTCTATGGCATCACCTGATTTAAGGATCAGCCCGGGTGCCGAATTTCTCATGTTGAGAAAGATGTCAGGGACATATTAATAAATACTGTATATACTCGCTTATAAGCCTAATTTTTCAGCACAAAAAATGTGCTAAAAAGTTACCCCCTCGGCTTATATGTGGTTCAGTGGAGCAAAACCGATGGTGGAGAAGGTTTTATTGCTGGCAGAGGAGCGTAAGGAGTGTGCACTAGTGATCCTGCTCTTGCCAGCTGGCTTCCTGCTGTGTCTGTGCCGCCCATTCCCTACAACATGATGTGCAGAGTGCACTGTTCAAGACTACCTGTGTCCCCTGGCTTGTGAAGCAGAGTGTGCAAGCAACATGTCAGCAGTAATCGGGTGTTCTTCCTTTGTGACAGTCACTGTCTCTCATTTCTATGATGCCATCTAGTGGTGTCTTAAGACACAGCTGTATCATCTTCGGGGCACATCTGGCTATGGGGAGAGGGGCTGACTTGCACTGGGGGCACATCAGGCGACTGTGGAGGGGGCTATTCTGGGTAGTGCACTTATACACGAGTCAATCACTTTGTCCTGGTTTCTGAGGGAAAAGTGGGTACCTCGACTTATATGCGGGTCGGCTTATATGCAAGTATATACGATAATTATAACTTTTTATAATAATAATATTACTAGTTAGCATTAGCCAAATGCATTTCTTTTAAGTTTCATGTTAATTGTATCTCTCTTTTCCTTTAGCCTCTGCTTTACAGGTGAAGCAGTCATTCCAGGCAGGTATGAAATCCCTTTTACAGCAGTTACAAGGTTTAGATTATCATTATTTCCTTTCTTGAACAGTTTTCCTGTGCTATGGGGAATAGAATTGAGTTAAAGCATGTATCAGTGGAAGGATCCGAGCATGCAGCAAGATTCTGACATGAAAAATGACATCAGATCAAGTACAAGGGAGACATAAACATCTCTGGTAAAGATACACAGATGATATGTAACTGGTAACTGACAACATGACGCCATGTTGCCTTGATTCTGCTGAACGACCATCTACCGCCTGGTGATTTTACATTGCCACCAGTTAATATGATTTGACAGCGCTTCTGCAATAAGGATTTGTAAGAACATACAGGCCAGTTTCAACCTGAGAAGGAAGACTGTGCACATTGTTTACAAGCTAAATAAAAACAATGTCCCATCTCCCATAGTGCCTTGACTTGCTGTGTTCACTCTTTTAGAAATGGAGGGGGAATGATAAAAGTGCATGGCCACTACAGCTTGTTGTTTAGAAATGAAACTATTGCCAAACCCCCAAATAATAACAACAATGAAAAAGATTCTCCAATTGTCCAGCTGTAATTCACATTGGCAATATATGAAACTCCTCACATGTTGGTACATAACTAGAGATGGCCCGAACGGTTCCAGGCGAACTTCCGGTGGTTCGCGTTCGCCATGTAACGCAAACTTTTGCGGAAGTTCGGTTCGCCCCATAATGCACCATGAGGGTCAACTTTGACCCTCTACATCACAGTCAGCAGGCACATTGTAGCCAATTAGGCTACACTCTCTCCTGGAGCCACTCCCCCCCCCCCTTATAAAAGGCAGGCAGCACTGGCCATTACACTCACTCATGTGCCTGCATTTATTAGTGAAGGGACAGCTGCTGGCAGACTTTCAAAGGGAAAGATTAGTTAAGCTCTTGTAGGCTTGTTAGCTTGCTCCTGGCTGATTGTTATTGCTAAAATAGCACCCCTCAACAGCTCTTTTGAGAGCGAATGTTCTCCTGATGTGTTTTTTTTTGTGTTGCCCACTGACACTGCATTATACAGCCCTATCTGTTGCAGCTGGACCTTGGTAATTGCTATTACTGTGCCAGCCAGGCGCTGCCTAACTATCTATACTGGGACACCTACCTATGCCTACCTAACTACTGGGGCACCTACTTACATATTCAGGGACACCTATCTATGCCTACCTACCTATACTGGGTCTCCTACCTATGCCTACTTACCTATACTGGGACTCCTACCTATGACTAGCTAACTACTGGGGCACCTACCTATGCCTACCTACCTATACTGGGACTCCTAACTATGCCTACCTATGCCTACCTACCTATACTGAGACTCCTACCCATGCCTAGCTAACTACTGTTTTGGACACCTAATTATGCCTACCTACCTATACTGGGACTCCTACCTATGCCTAGCTAACTACTGGGACACCTACCTATGCCTATCTACCTATACTCGGACACTAACCTATGCCTACCTACCTATACTGGGGCACTTACCTATGCCTACCTACATACAAGAAGATAATAAGGTCGTTGCTTCATTGTAGACAGACCAAATTTGATCAGCTAGACAGTCACTGTTGTTCTATCACTGAGCTACCCCAGCCCGGCGAACATATGGGCTTGAAAACCGCCACGGCCTGCACTCTCGCCATGGTGCGCACCAGTCCAGCACGGCCGTCACTACGCAAACATCTTAATTTTACTACACCAGCAATGACAAGCTTCTCATGGACTAACTCGTACTTGTTTTGCCGGGTCTCTGTAAAACACATTTTATACCCTGATTGTATGTATAACCTTGTGCTATGTTGTATAATCGTTTGCTACCTCTCCTTCTGTCACCCCTTGTGCAATGCACGTATCCCTATTTATTGTCCAGCGCTGCGTAATATGTTGGCGCTTTATAAATAAAATAAATAATAATAATGTAGCCAAACATTTTCGTTCCTGCCACGGAGGAGATTTAAAGAGAACCCGAGGTGGGTTTGAAGAATATTAACTGCATACAGAGGCTGGATCTGCCTATACAGCCCAGCTTCTGTTGCTATCCCAAACCCCCCTAAGGTCCCCCTGCACTCTGCAATCCCTCCATAAATCACAGCCACGCTGCTGACAAACAGCTTGTCAGAGCTGGCTGTGTTTATCTCTATAGTGTCAGTCTGCTGCTCTCCCCGCCTCCTGCAGAACTCCAGTCCCCGCCTGCATCCCTTCCCTCTCTGCTGATTGGAGGGAAGGGACGGGGGCAGGGACCTGAGCTATGCAGGAGGCGGGGGAGCAGCTGAGACTGACACTACAGATGTAAACACAGCCTCACAGCATGGCTGTGATTTATGTCTGATTGCAGAGTGCAGTGGACATTAGAGGGGGTTTGGGATAGCAACAGAGGCTGGGCTGTATAGGCAGATCCAGCCTCTGTATGCAGATAACATTCTTTAAACACACCTCGGGTTCTCTTTAAGCCATTTTTCTTTCCAAGGTTTGGAAAGGGTCTATCTAGATAGCAAAGGGGGTGACCTGGAAAATAAATTATTAGAGCATGAAGTAAGATGGATCTTTAACTTGGGCACTAGAGAACCCAAGGGATTGAATTACCGATGGGATGTTAATCTATTTATTTAAATTTCATATAGGGCCTAGGTACTAGGTCCGAGGAAGGGTCTCTCTTGTACTTAGTATGTTATTGAGGAGCTGTTTGGTCCCTTTGTTTATCCTTCATAATCCAGTAGTGTATCTTTATTCCCTCAGGGATGTACTGGGATGGAGGGCTATTTGTGGGGTGTATTGTGACTCTTAAAATGTTATTGTGCCTCCCCCCCCCCCCCCCCCACTTCTTCTCCCTCTCCCTTTGCTTGCACTCCAATGATCCTAATCCCATCTAATTAACTTCTTCTTTTTCCCCCTTTATCCCCTCTCCTTTCTTTTTCTCCCTCCCTTTTTTTTTCTTTGGGGGGGGGGGGGGGTGTAATAGATTAGGATGACAGTAGGTTGGCCCTGCTGATATGTTGTTTTTTTAAATATATGTATATTTTATATGTGAATGTATGTTTGTTGGCAATTGTGCAGTACACTGGAGTCTACTCTCCTTCCACCAGGGGTATTTCCCTTTAAGAATGGTAGTCACCTGTTGAGGTGTGGTAGGAAGGGTGTGTGGCCTCTAGGTATTTAAGACTGTATGCAACATGTCATTGTAGCTACGACTAAGGACCCGGAGGGGTCAGAAACGTGTCAGCTTGCATGCTGTTCTACTTTTGCTATTTTTCCATGATGATTTAATAAACATTAATTGATTTTATTATATGGAAGGTGTGCAGAGGAATTTGTTGAATACACAGCGGAGTGAAACAGAGGACAAGAGTTCAGGTCTACTTTAAAGGGCACCTGAGATGGAGAAGAAAAAAACTACTCCTAAAAATGATTTTTTTGTAGATATCCCACAGTTTTATGTTATGTTTAAAAAACTTTCTATGACTCCAAGAGCTAAACTATATAATTTATTGACCTTTTTTATCTATCCCCCTGCAGTCATAAGCTTTTCTCTGACAGAAAAGAGTTTTATGGCTGTACTTGCTTATCAGTGAGGGTTACACTGTAGTTTGATTGGGCTCCGACTGAAGAAAAACTGTCACCTTCATACCTGAAAGGTTTACTTTTTCAGGCAGAAAAAGAAAAAAGATAAAAAGGAACACAGCATAGTTATTTGTAGGCTTGGCACGGTACACATACATGTCTATCTCATAATGTCATATGTAACTTGAGGTACACTTTAAACTTCCAGAGCAATCACTTACACACACACACACACACACACACACACACACACACACACACACACACACACAAACACACGCACACACACACACACACACACTGTACACACACACACACACACTGTACACACACACACACACACTGTACACACACACACACACACACACACACAGTACACACACACACACACACACACACACACACACACACACACACACACACACACACACACACACACACACACACACACACACACACACACACACACACACACACACACCCTTTCAAGCCACTATAGCCACAGGAGGAGTGTTTTAAAACCTATTATACAGTAAATAACAGATGGAAGCTGTTGGTAACCGATAGAGAGACAACCCTAACGTTTTTTGTTTTTTTTTTGCAAAACTGTTTTGATATCAACATAAACAATTTCAAATAATGTTGTGTTAAATGCTTTTTTTTTTCTTTTAAATAGTGTCTGAAAGGATCTTTAAGTATGTCCTTTTTTATTTAACCCAGCATCTTTAATTAAAATACAAACATTTGAAATAGTTAACAACACTCCAGGGAAAATCTGATTGAGCCATCATTAATTTTTAGGCATAACCGCACACGTCCTAAAAGTCCGATGCCATTAATTAACAATTTGAGAGACTGTTGGAAAACATTGTGGCTGTAGTCGAAATCATAACAGTCTGAAAATGAGTGAATTGTTTTTGGATGAGTGAGTTGATGGCATTGCTTTGGCTAATCTTCTCAGAGACATAAAAAAAAAAAAAGAAGCCATGTTGATGTTGCATTGCGTCCCTTCGTTTGCCTCCATATCATGGAAGCCAAGAGAAATTCATAAACAGGCTGACAAACTCAACAAAAATTGACCTTCTGATTTGACAAAGGAGTTACAGAACTTGAATGTGTTTGGACAACCTCCCAGATTTTTCTACCTCTGCTACATTTCAGCATAAGGAAAATGGGGAATATTTAAAGGATTACTGTAGGGGGGTAGGGGGAGAAAGAGTTAAACCTACCTGAGGCTTCTAATGGTCCCCCGCAGGTGTCTTGTGCCTGCGCAGCCACTCACCAATGCTCCTGTTCCTGCCCCAGGTCACCTCTGGAATTTCCGACTTTCGGAAAACCACTGCGCCTGCGTGGCCATGTCCTTGTTCCCACTGACATCACCAGGAGTGTACTGGGCAGGCGCAGACTGTACTGGGCCTGCGCAATACATTCCTGGTGACGTCAACGGGAGCGAGGGTGCGGCCACGCAGATGCAATGGTTTTACAACTTTAAAGTCGCAAATTCCAGAAGTGAATGGAGGCGGGGACAGGAGCATTAGTGAGTGGCTGCGCAGACACAGGACGTCTGCGGGGGACCATTAGAAGCCCCAGGTAAGTTCAACTCTTTTTCTCCCTAGCCCCCACAGTACTCCTTTAAAGTGTAATCAAGGTGAAAAAATGAATAAAAACAGATGCTTACCTAAGAAGATGGAAGCCTCTGGATCCTACAGAGGCTTCCCACGTCCTCCTGGCTACCAGGGCTGCCTTATATGAGCCTTTCATAACATAAATGACAAGAGCATGTTGGATTGGTTACGTGGCCGTTCTCCTTCTCTTCAAGCACAAGCACAGTGTGAGTACACCTGTACAGAAATACCTGTGCAGTAAGCTAGAGCCAATCATCCATGAGTGGCTCTGTGCTTCTGCACGGGCAGGTGGCCATGCTTGCACGGGTGCAGCACAGCCATGCTTGTGCATGAAAACGAGGGCTGACAATACTTCAAAAAAGTCCCAGGCCAGTGACGGTGGTCTGGAGAAGGAAATGGGAAGCCTCTGGAGGATCTTCAAAGGTAAATATCTCATTGTTTGTCCTTAGATTTGCCTTGGGTTTGTTTCAAGTTTAAATTCATTTTCTATGGTCCAAAATCACTATTATATGTTCCTGGGCGAGCTCAGAAAACATCATTGTGGATTTAAAGTTAGACTTCTTCAGTTTTCCAGGTCTCTTTTATCTTTGAATGATGCTCTCTTGTCTGTATTCACACTTAGAATAGTAATAGACACTAGGGGCCATATGCAATTCAGTTTTTCTCCTTAGTTTTCTCCTAGGTGATATTTTTACAACTTGTCATGCAATTCCTTTGAAGTCACCAGCAAGCAAGAAAATACTCAAAATAAATGTGATAGTACTTTTTCACCAACTTTTGGGTACATTTTCAATTGTAAAATGCTGAAAATTTAGATTACAGGAAAGATGAAAATTATCTCCTAGGAGATAACTCATGTGAAATAATTAATTGCACATGGGCCCTGGGGCCCATATGCAATTATTTTTTTCTCATGAGTTTATCTCCTAGGAGATAATTTTCCTATTCTCTTTAAAATAATTTTAAAGCATTTTAAAATTGAATCAGAACCCACAACATGGTAAACTAGTACTATAAAGATTATTTTGAGAATGTTCTTGCTTGCTGGGGGTTTCAAATGCATTTTATGACCAGCTGTGAAAATATCACCTAGGAGAAAAAGTGAATTGCATATGGGCCAAGGTCTAAAGGGTACTGTAGTTATATGAATATAAGATACTCAACTATTTGCTTAAAAGAGGAACTACAGAATGTAACTGAGTTATTAAGTTTGCTTGTATTTTACAATATTAATTTATAAATAGTCGTATTTGTACTTTGTAAAATATTTCCTCTCCCTGATTTACATTCTTAAATGTTCAGAATTGATCTGCACTGCTTGCAGGAACTTCCAGGCAGCTTCGGATTTTTGAGGATCAGGCCCACATTGCGTGGGGATTTGAATGTCAACAATCCAATCTTGAAGAGTATTCTCCATTTTACAGGTAGCTAGTAGCCATTAGCCAAAGAATTGGTGTAATGTGATGTAACAGTGGCGAGGCTGGTTTCTGGCAGCAGCATTCTGTACTAGTTGCAGGCAGTACAGGTCCTTGTTTAGAGGCCTGCATAGAAGTCATTTCAGTAGTCCAACTGTAATGTGTTGAAGGCTTGAACTAGGGTTGGAAGAACCTCTGGGGGCAGAGCAGGGACAAGGTCCTCCAGCACCCAAGGCTGAGACACCAAAGTGCGCCCCTCCATCCCTCCCACCCCAGCCGTCACACACTGATTGCTATTAGACTAAGAGGGCCACAGGGCCCACAACCTCCCCAACACCTTAATATCTGGTTATCTGGCTTGCAGTCACTGCCATGTATTACCTTTTCTTATTTCTTTCTGCTTCATACACAATTAGGAATGACAGCTGAATGAATTGTGCGCCCCCTCCTACACTGCGCCCTGAGGCTGGAGCCTCTCCAGCCTATGCCTCGGCCCGGCCCTGTCTGGGGGAATCAGACGTTTAATTTTTGCAATGTTCCTCAGATGAAAGAAGCAATATTTGACTACAGCCGAGATTTGGTTTCTGAAGCTTAATTCCCCATCCATTAGCATATCTAGACTGTGTACATGGTCGAAGCTAGTTACGTCTGAATTCCCTATTCTCATTGGTCTTCATTTAAAGTAAGGCTGTTTTGATGCTACATGCTGGCCTTGAGAAACAAGGACCTCCGTTTTGTTAGCATTCAATTTCAACAAGTTGTCATTCATCTACTCCTATAGCTCAACAAAGCAAGAAAAATAGGGACTGTTCCACAAGGTTTGAAGGACTATATAACTGTCCTCAGCCGTGGTACATTAGTTCTTGTTGTTAGATAATTGTACGTAGTGGTAACATGTAGATTGCTAATAGCAGAGGGGATAGGATTGAGCTTTGTGACACTCCCAATGTTAGTGGTGTAGGGTTGGAAATGGCAGGTCCTACCCAACTGTCAAGTCAAGAAAGATTTGAACCACTGCAGGACTAAGCTACTGATGTCACAGTACTCATGCAGTCTGTTGAGCAAGATTGCATAGTCAACTGTATCAAAAGGTGCTGAGAGATCCAACAGGATTAGGAAGGAACATTCCCCATTGTCTCTTGCCATGAGCAGATCATTGAAGGCTGTGTCACCGCTGTGGTGTTTCTTGAAATCAGATTGTAGAGGGTCCAAGATATTGTTTGCTGAGATCCAGGCTTCAAGTTGCAAATAGACAGCCTTTTCAATAATTTTGCCTAAAAAGAGGAGGTTGTAGACAGGCCTGTAGCTGCTAATTGCATCTGGATAAATGGAAGGTTTTTTTTTTAGAAGAGGCTTGATGATTCTTGGTTTAGAGAGGCAGGAAACCTTCCTGTTTGCAGATAACAATTCACTGTTTTGTGAAATGCTGGTCCAAACAAGTTAGAGCGCTTTAGCCTAGTTGGTCCAGAGTCTAGGTCGCAGGTTGTCTGGTGGAGGCGATGGAGGATGTTTGAGATTTCTTTTTCACTAATTTCTTCGAAACGAGTGCATGGTGTTAGGTTGTTCTTACATCTATTAATAGACATTGTATAAGTTTTAGGTTTTGTAGATTGAATGAGAGACCAAATAGGGGACACTCTGTCATTAGCAGGCAAATTTCTCCCAGAGGTCCTTTGAGGGATTCATACTAGGTTTTTGACAGGATGGGTTGCAGAGACTATTAACTGTGCAGAATAATTGGGTGGCTTGTTGGCGGCCTTTGCAATCTCTTGTGATAGGATGGTTCAGAGGTACTTAAAAGTGTACCCGAGGTGACATGTGACATGATGATATAAACAAGTGTATGTACAGCACAAAACATAAAAATAACCAGGCTGTTTAACTTCTTTTAGTTTGCTGCCTTAATATCTAGGCATGGAAGTGACAGCTTCTGTCTTGTTGGTACCTTGCCAGCAATATAGTAAACATCACTGATAAGAAAATTACAGCCATAAAGTTTTCCTGGCAGAATACAATTTCTGAGCTCAGGGGAGAAACATAAAAAGTCAATTGTTCATGTATTTTAAGTCTGGGACACCTAATAGGCTGCCACTGAGAGAGTAAACATTCAACCTACTTTGTAAAGGTCTAAATATAAAGGAAAATAATGGGATACTTAAAAAAAAGTTCATTTTTAGGAGTAGGAGGATAAATATAATTGTTTATCTCATCCGTTTATTTTCACCTCAGGTTTACTTTAACCACTTCACCCCAAAAGGGTTTTTACCCTAACGGACAAGAGCAATTTTCACCTTTTAGTGCTCATCCCTTTCACTTGCCAATAGTTGAATCACTACCAATCACAATTAAATGATCTACAGTGGGATGCGAAAGTTTGGGCAACATTGTTAATCGCCATGATTTTCCTGTATAAACCACTGGTTGTTATGATAAAAAATGTCAGTTAAATATAGCAAATAGGGGACACACACAGTGATATTTGAGAAGTGAAATGAAGTTTATTGGATTTACAGAAAGAGTGCAATAATTGTTTATACAAAATTAGGCAGGTGCATACATTTGGGCACCACAAAAAAGAAATGAAATCAATATTTAGTTGATCCTCCTTTTGCAGAAATTATAGCCTCTAAACGCTTCCTGTAGGTACCAATGAGAGTCTGGATTCTGGTTGAAGGTATTTTGGACCATTTCTCTTTACAAAACATCTCTAGTTCATTCAGGTTTTATGGCTTCCGAGCATGGACAGCTGTTTAATTCACACCACAGATTTTCAATTATATTCATGGTCATTCCAGAACATTGTACTTGTTCCTCTGCATGTATGCCTTAGGGGATTTTGTGCAGTGTTTAGGGTTGTTGTCTTGTTGAAAGATCCTGCCCCGGCGCAGCTTTAGCTTTGTCACTGATTCCTGGACATTGGTCTTCAGAATCTACTGAGTGGAATCCATGCATCCCTCAACTTTGACAATATCCCCAGTCCCTGCACTGGCCACACAGCCCCACAGCATGATGGAACCACCACCATATCTTACTGTAGGTAGCAGGTGTTTTTCTTGAAATGCTGTGTTGTTTTTCCTCCATGCATAACACCCCATTGTTATGCCGAAATAACTAAATTTTAGTTTCAGCAGTCCACAGCACCTTATTCCAAAATGAAGCTGGCTTGTCCAAATGTGCTTTAGCATACCTCAAGCGGCTCTGTTTGTGCTGTGGGTGAAGAAAAGGCTTCCTCTACATACAGCATCTCCTTGTGTAAAGTGCGCCGAATGGTTGAACGATGCACAGTGACTCTATTTGCAGCAAGATGATGTTGTAGGTCTTTGGTACTGGTCTGTGGGTTGACTCTGACTGTTCTCACCATTCATCATTTCTGTTTATCCAAGATTTTTCTTGGTATGTCGAGCCTTAACTTGAACTGAGCCTGTGGTCTTCCATTTCCTCAATATGTTCCTAACTGCAGAAACAGACAGCTGAAATCTCTGAGACAGCTTTCTGTATCCTTCCCCTAAACCATATTGGTGAATAATCTTTGTCTTCAGGTCATTTGAGAGTTGTGTTGAGACCCCCATGTTGCTACTCTTCAGAGAAATTTAAAAGAGGAGGGAAACTTACACATGACCTCCTTAAATACTATTTCTTATAATTGGATTCACCTGTGTATGTAGGCCATGGGTCACCAAGCCAATTTGAGTTCCAATAATTAGTTCTAAAGGTTTTGAAATCAATAAAATGACAACAGTGCCCACATTTACGCACTATTTCTCCAATCTCATCCTCTATAGTTGTAATATAAACACTGCTACTGTACATAAAACCCACACATTTTATCTGCCTATTTGCCTTAGTTATTGCAAGATTGGAATTATGACCATAGTACAAAGTATGGTGACAATATATTATTTGTAAATAAAGGTGTATTTTTTCTGTTGTGTCTGTGGTTTTTTTCTGTTTTTTTTCTACTGATCTCATGTGCACGCGTGCGGGAACGCACGTGCCCACGCGGGAGCATGCGCACGTGCACGTGCACAGCGGCAGCAGCGCTGCTTAACTTATAAAAATGTCCTGGAGCCGTTAAGAGGCTCCAGCAGGACGTTTTAATATGCCTGCTTGTCTTTAAGTGGTTAAGCTAAGAACAAACGGCCCCCTGGAACATCCCCATTCGTGAGTATACCAAAGATATTAAAAAAAAGTTATTTTTTCATAACTCTGCAGATGCGTGCTGTGGTTACAATGTATGCTAAAAAAAACTACATCAAATAAAAAAAATAAAAGAAACTTACACTTGAATAAGTAGTGTAATCATGTAAAGGTGGCCTCTATCATTTAATGACTTGAAGTTATAAATAATTTATTTATACAGCTCTATACAGTATAGAAGACCTAAAGGAAAATGAGGAGTAAATGAGGACAGAGGGATTTGTTACAAATATTGAAACTGTCCCTCTGTAAGAAGATCAGTTGGGACGTATGACTCATTTTTAAGAGGAAGTCAAAGATGTGGCTAAGGCCTTAAGACTAACAAAAACTTCTGGCTTGACATGCCAAGCTCTGTGAAGATGGCAGAGCTTTGTCTTTTCAACAGTCCTTTGAACTTGCTTATAAAGTATTTTTGTTGCAGCTCCGCTGAATCCACAACAGTCCCAGACAAATCCCTTTCTGTCGTCAAGACAAAATAACTCATCCGCAAGGCTTTGGAGTAAAGTTGATCACAGCGCTAACAATCATCTAGGAGCAAACAAAACTTGTCTAGAGTCTGCTAACCAGTCGTCAGAGCGTTGCTGCAATACTCTAGTGGTAGAGGGAAGCTAATTACCAGTTACTTAATATTTTCCAGGGTAAATAGTCTTCTGTTTCAGCAGAAGATTCGGGACGACAGAGAAATGAGTAATCAGCTTTTGTAGCTGGCCGCTGTGGTTAAAAGGGGCTTGTCACAGCGGGAATTATAATCTGTGCTAGGAAATGATATGCTCTGAAAACAGCAGAGAGCCGAGGAGACAGGGAGGGCAGATACTGACACAGACAGGAAAGAAAGAAGACAAAGAGAGCTAAGCAGCAAATAAAATAATAAGATTCGTATTTACAGGCAGAATTGCTGTCAAAAAAAGCAGTTTGAAGCATAAACCCAGTCAGTAAGGAAAACACTTCTGGGAATAATTTAATTGTCCTAAATCCTGCCACGTTCTTTTCCAAAACAAAATAAGGTATTTTCTATATACTGTATGCTTTCTACGTACCATAGATGTGCTTCTTATTTTAATATTGTAAACCAACATTCAAATATTAAGAAATTATATGCACCCATGCTAATGAAACTTGAAACTGGGCCAATCGATTGGCACAGGAAGTGCATTTGATTGGCTGTAGGGCTGATTCTAGGCACCATGGAGTTCTGGGAAAAAAAAATAAATGGGGCTCCACATGCCTGCAACATTCCCCCTCCCCCCTGAAAGGGGCATTAGGTGTCACCACTGTTCTCAACTTCCCCACTGATTGTATTGGTGCTTGGTGGGGCCCCCATTGGATTCCCCAGGGTCTCCCTGTAAGTGGACAGTGGTCCCTAGGGAGGCTGCAGGGTATTGGCAGTGGAGTGAAGTCACCTGTTTGGCCAGCACGCTCCTCCGACTGTCTTTGTGCTTCTGTCTTCCTCTTCACAGGTCCCCTCCTCTCACTGACCCAGCAGCTTGTAGGAGAAAAGGCGGCCAACAGGGATAAAGATGGAAATACACAGACTGAATAAGAAGAGTGCCAGCTGGACAGGTATGTTTGCTCCACCACCAATACTCTGCAGGGGCCCCAGCGGCCACTATTCACTTGTGGGGAGACCTGGTGGTGGTGGACAGCCAATCAGGTGGTGCCGGGACCCTGGGCAATTGCAAAGTTGATTCTATGGAAGTGCCTACCCTGATTGGCCCAGTTCCAAACTGTATATAGTTTGCATAAAATGGATATGGTAAAAATTCTAGCCTAGCCCCACTATGACAGAATTATCAACATGCATAAGGATAATTGATCCAAAGCTGGTGCAGGTGTGGTGCAGTGGCCAAAGCGACCCATTCAAATTCTTGATCTGGGCATCTACTCCAATCGCCCTTGTACCAGATTTGAGAGACCTGCCTTGACAGTGTTTTCATTTGTTGCTAGTTTTCCCACAATTCTCATCAGCGGGACAGAAGTCCCCTTCAAAGTCGAGTCTGCCATCAGGCTTTTCAATGTATCTTGACTATAGAATTGATGCTCAAATCATTTTATTGTTAATAAAATTACATTTCCAGTCCAGTATACAGTTCTCTATGATAAATTATGCTTTTTTGCAACCATGGCAACAGTTTATTGTCTACAGGGATATCTGTTCCAAAAATGTAATTTTTGCATCCTTGTTCCTCTGTTCAACCATCACTTCATTCATGCAAGACAGTGCACTCAAAGCTCACAGCTACAGGGAATTGATTATGCCAAGGTACCATTCAACACCTGTATAGACAATCTGAATTCAGCTGAAATATCAACTTACCCAGTCCCCTATTCTGACATTAACCATCAATGATTAAGATTGTGAGGCCCTGATAAGGACTGCCAGGCCACACTTAGTCTCAGACATCTAGTAATCCCTCCTGTATGGCTTGCTCTCTAACATGCAACTGCCTCTATGCTCCTTAGACCAGTCATCTTCTGGGTCTAGGGGTAGGCAGATAGCACAAAGGACCTGATGGTTGTTTTGCACTTCCCTGGAACTTTCATGAAGGCCATGTCAGTAGCCAGGAAAGCATGAAATAGTCAGTAGGTCCTTTGGAAAAAATCCCATAAGGTCCATGATACTGCATAGGCGCAGATGGCTTGCACATATTCTGTAGCAAGGACCTGCCCTAGAGTCTAGATTCAGTGGAAAGAGCTAAACCAGATCAGTTCTGTGCTACAACGCATGCGTGAGCCATCGACAAACCCTTGTGGATGGTCTTTGGGAAGATGCAGTGCTGGAACAGCCCAATCGAAGAGGATGGGGAAGCCTCTGGATGACCCAGGGGCCTCCCACTCCTGAGTTGAGTTCCCCTTTTGGGTCCCTTTTTTTCCTTTCATGGTCACTTTTAAAGGCACAGACCTATTCCTGCATTTAACCCTTAATATCGTTGTGCTGCTCAAATAGAAAATTTGCTTTTACAGTAGTTTAAAACCTGGTCTACCAGATGACTAAATATCCATTCCATCAACTGAACAGCCAATCCAATTTACAAATGTTCCCTCTACAAAGCTGTGATATAAATGACACAAACCCCCTTGTGTTTGGCACTTGAATTTTCCCTCATTCTGGAAACAGACACTTTGTACAGACAGGAAGAGTCTCTGAACAGATGAATGTGCAGACACGTAAAGAGGAGAGCATATTAGATCTGCCGCGCCAAATTGGCTTTTCCCAAACCGTTGGATGGATGGTATATATTGCTATTGCTGTGCTTTATGGAAGTCTAGAGGTTTTCAACAGTTCTTGCTCATGTCTCTTGAACAGATAAAAGTGGAGGAATGGAATGAACAGACGGCAGGCTGAGACTGAAATATTTGTGTAATATGATGGCTAGATGAAAAAAGTCTGTATTAAAAACTGGCTATTGTGGTTCCTAATTACACCAATTTTTAACAACAGCCTTACTTTTTCTTTAATGACAGTTTCAAGACTTTGAGGAGAGAAGACCCTCTCCAGTAAGACTCAGGCCCTGGCTTGTTAGCAGAGCAGGGACAAGGTCCTCCAGCACACAAGGCTGAGACACCAAAATGCAACCCTCCATCCCTCCCACCCCAGCTGTCACGCACTGATTGCTATTAGACTAAGAGGCACCCCAGGGCTCCCAACCCCCCCAATACCTTAATCTCTAGTTATTAGAAATGGCCCAAACCTACGATTTTTGGTTCAGGAACCGGGCTCGTGAACCTTAGCCAAACGCGCAAATTTTCACGAACCGCAATAGACTTCAATGGGGAGGCGAACTTTGAAAACTAGAAACACTTATGCTGGCCACAAAAGTGATGGAAAAGATGTTTCAGGGGTCTAACATCTGAGTTTTTTCATGGAGGAGTGGGATAGACACCAAAAGTCTCAGGGAAAAATCTAGATTTGACGCAAAGCAGCGTTTTAAGGGCAGAAATCACAATGAATGCTAAATTGCAGGCCTAAAGTGCTTTAAAACATCTTGCATGTGTATACATCAATCAGGGAGTGTGATTAGAGTACTGCTTCACACTGACACACCAAACTCACTGTGTAACGCACCGCAAACAGCTGTTTGTGTAGTGACGGCCGTGCTGGACTGGTGCGCACCATGACGAAAGTGCAGGTGATGGCGGCTCTCTAGCCCATATGGTCGCTGGGCTGAGGTAGCTGAATGACAGAACAGTGACTTTTCAGCTAATCAAATGTGGTCTGTCCACAATGAAGCAACGACCTTATTATCTTTGGTGTACCCCCCCCCCCCCCTGAGACACTCATGTAGCCGTCGGTCATTGCTTCATTGTGATACGCAAGCCCCTTTACCACGGCAAGGTAATGATCACGAAGGAGAGTTGGCACATGTACATGCCTTTTGTTTTGTTCTTGCAGCCAGAAAAATTAGGCAAGCATGTACACGCACCAGAAAAATCACTATAGCGGCCGCTGCTAGCAGCGGCCTTAAAAATTCAGGAATCCAGCTGGAGTCCTGCACACTGTTGGTGGTGGCGGAGAAGGCAGTCAAGCAGCCTGCGGGCAGAGATGCTGTGTGGGGACCGACTTAGTGTTGGGCAGGCAGTCACACGGCGGGCAGGCAGAGATGCCTGCCTGCAAGCCGTGGAAGTGTCACAAGTTGGTCCGCTGCACAGCCACGTGACATACTCCCTACTTGCCATTGGTCACCAGGTTAACCCAATGGGCTGTGTAAGTAATATACCCGCCCTGACCGTGATTGGCAGACCAGGCATCCGTGGTCAGGTGGACCCTTGACCCAACGCTGTGTGCCAGAGATGACACCACTTGCCTTTTAACATCACGGTACAGTTTGGGTATCACCTTTTTTGAGAAATAATTGCATATCTTCCACTGCGGTGTGTGGATTTGCTTTTGTGTGCTGCTTTCCCTCAGGTGGTCATCCCATTGCAGTTTGTGCTTTGTCATCATGTGCCTTCATAAGGAAGTTATCCCTATGCGGGTCTTGGTCTTTCCACCGCTCAATTTTTGGTGGCAGAGAGTACAGATGGTATTGCTCTCATCTGAGGCAGACACACACAAAAATTTCCGCACCGCTGAGCCCTGGGGTGATGGCATTTTGGTGGTGGCGGCCAACTGAGTGTTAAGTGGGGTGCCAGAATCAGAGCAGTAAGAGGAAGATATGTCATGCTTCCGTATGGAAGCTGAGAAAGATGGCCCAAACGGTTCGCCGGCGAACTTCCGGGGGTTCGCGATCGTGGAGAACCGCAAACTTTTCCGGAAGTTCGGTTTGCCCCATAGTGCATCATGAGGGTCAACTTTGACCCTCTACATCACAGTCAGCAGGCACATTGTAGCCAATCAGGCTACACTCCCTCCTGGAGCCCCACCCCCCCTTATAAAAGGCAGACTCTCAGAAGGAAATTATAGTTAGGCTCTTGTAGGGTTGTTAGCTTGCTCCTTGCTGATTCTTATTGCTAAAAAAGCACCCCACAACAGCTCTTTTGAGAGCTAATCTTGTTCTTGTGATCTATTTTTTTTCTGTGTGTCCCACTGACACTTGTGTTGCAGCCTTGCTAATTCCTACTGTGTGTGCCACTGCCAGTCTCAGCACATTCAGTGACTACTGCCTGTGTGATTGACAGGTGCACATTGTAATACCAACTGCATATACCTACCTGTTGTTCACTGTGCACCCACCCACCTACGTGAGTGCACACAGTGTCACTGTGCCTGTCCGGTACCTGTCTGTGTGCGACAGGTGAACATTGTAATACCCTCTGCATATACCTACATGTTGTTCACTGTGCACCCACCCATCTACGTGAGCGCACGCAGTGTCACTGTGCCTGTCCGGTACCTGTCTGTTTGACAGGTGCACATTGTAATACCCACTGCATATACCTACCTGTTGTCCACTGTGCACCCACCCACCTACGTGAGTGCACGCAGTGTGATATACCACTCTGTGCATACCTGTTAAATGCACCTGTGTGACTGCACTTTGTATTACTCAAGTCAGTGCATCCCTTTCACTTCATCCCCCCCCCCCCCCGATATGGACAGAATGGACAAAACAGGTAGAGACAAAGGTAGAGGCAGACCCAGCGGAAGGTCACCCAGCAGGTCTGTGCAAGGTCGTTGTGATGTGATTTCGTGTGGCCCTGGACCAAATTGAAGTGCTCAGAAGAAGGCATGCCCCATCAACTCCCAAGATGTGGTTGACTATTTAACACAGAACATTACACCTCATCTTCCGCAGCCATCAGCGCTGCTCCAAGTACCACATTGCTAAATTTGACAGTTTGTAGGAGTTATTTGGTGGGGAAATCACTGATGCACAGCCATTATTGTTACAACTAGATGAAGGCGCTAAGCAAGTTACACCACCTCATATGTCTGAGTTAGGCGACACTATGGACGTAACATGTGCGGAGGGGAACGATGAAGTACCTGCTGTTGGTGCAGTTTTGGTGGTGCCTGAGGCAAGCGAAGCTGGGCAGAATGATTATGATGATGACAGTGATACGGTTCTCACGTATGCTCCCAATAGACGAGATGAACAGGGGGGACAGTTCAGAGGGGGAGTCAAAGAGGAGTTGGAGGAGACGAGTTCATGAAAGAAGCTGGGGGAGCTCGTCATCAGAAACAGCTGGTGGCAGTGTCTGGCTCCATATATCGCCACCATTGTACAGTGCGCTCACATAGTGGGTACACTGACATGAACAACAGGTAGTAGGTATATGCAGTGATGGGTATTACAATGTGCACCTGTCACACACAGACAGGTACCGGACAGTCACAGTGACACTGTGTGTGCTCACGTAGGTAGGTGGGTGCACAGTGAACAACAGGTAAGTATATGCAGTGGGTATTACAATGTGCACCTGTCACACACTGACAGGTACCGGACAGGCACAGTGACACTGCATGCGCTCACGTGGGTAGGTGGGTGCACTGTGAACAGCAGGTAGGTATATGCAGTGATGGGTATTACAATGTGCACCTGTCACACACACAGGTAGTAGTCACTGAAAGGTGCTGGGCCTGACAGTGGCACACTCAGTAGGAATTACCAAGGCTGTCTATGCAACACAAGTGTCAGTGGGACACACACACAAAAAAAAAAATAGATCACAAGAACAAGATTAGCTCTCAAAAGAGCTATTGAGGGGTGCTTTTTTAGCAATAAGAATCAGCAAGGAGCAAGCTTGCAAGCCTACAAGAGCCTAACTAATATTTTCCTATGAGAGTCTGCAGCAGCTTTCCCTCCTCTAATTACTGCAGGCACATGAGTGAGTAAAATGGCTGACGCTGCCTGCCTTTTATAAGGGGGGGGGAGTGGCTCCAGGAGGGAGTGTAGCCTGATTGGCTACAATGCACCTGCTGACTGTGATGCAGAGGGTCAAATTTGACACTTATGATGCACTATGGGGGCGATTTGTACTTCCGGTAAAGTTTGCGGTTCCCCCGATCGTGAACCCCGGAAGCTCACCAGGAACCATTCGCCGGCGAACTGTTCGGGCCATATCTACTAGTTATATGGCTTAGTTATCTGGTGCGCCCCCTCCTAATCTGTGCCCAGAGGCTGGACCCTCTCTCGACTCTGCTTTGGCACAATCCTGCTTGTTAGTCCACCCCAGTATCCACCCTCCTCTGCTTGCCCTGAACATGCCCTTCCCTTGCTATCCATGCTTCATCATGCTCGTCCCTCTCCTTCCACAATATAGCCTAGCCAGGTTCTTCTGTCTACCACTAACTTTAACTTTTTGCTTAGTGGTACTACTCCAAATGCCAGTAGCAAAGCTAAGAAACTATGGGCCTCAGTTGGAGTTTTATATAGGGCTTCCCTGACATGGGAAACAACCATGTCAGGTTTAAGCAGGCAGAGGGAAACAGTGTGTTAAAGATCACCACCAGGGGTGTAACTAAGCCCCACCAGGCCCACCTGCAGAATTTCAGAGTGGCCCCCCCCCTCCCCTGGGGCCCGCTCATGGCCGTTTTGTGGGGGCTGGAGGGGTGGCAGCATGAGGGGAAAGCCTTGCACACAGTCGGCGGGGAGAGGGGAAGTTCCCCCCTCTCCCTCACCTCGGGGCTCTCCCCTCTGCGCTCCCCTCCAGCTAGTGTGCTAGCTCCAGTGTGTGGGCAGCGCGCAGATACATACCTTCTTCCGTGCGTTCCATAACAGACTTCTCTCTCTAGTGGCTGACGTCACTTCCGGAAGTGACGTCACTTCCGGAAGTGACGTCAGCCGCTAGAGCTAGAAGTCCGCGATGTAACGCATGGAAGAAGGTATGTATCTGCCCGCCGCTGCCCGCTGCCCACACACTGGAGCTAGCACACTAGCTGGAGGGGAGCGCAGAGGGGAGAGCCCCGAGGTGAGGGAGAGGGGGGAACTTCCCCTCTCCCCACCGACTGTGGGCAAGGCTTTCCCCTCATACTGTCACCCCTCCAGCCCCACAAAACGGCCACGAGCAGGCCCCGGGGGGGGGGGGGGGGGCGCGGGCGCAGGGGCTGCAGGGCCTATTGTTACGCCCCTGATCACCACTGCAGACAGCACATATAGAGGTGACCATTACTAGCAGAGCAGCAATAAACAGCTTTACGTGGGTGAGTTCCCATGCTTATGCACAAGTTATAGCTGTGTGTGGAAATGTGCACATGTAGACATTATATTCTAGGTGTGCTACCACCCAAATTGGCATTTGTGATCGTCTTCTGACCCATGCAGCTTGGTATTCCGAGTGGGAGGGATATGGAGGCTGACATATTTATTTCTTTTAAACTCAATTGACTGGCTGTACCTGCTGATCCTCTGCCACTAATTAGGGATAGCCCTGCCGAGGAGAACTCACAGAGAAGCATGGGAGTTGTAAGGCTCTGATGTGATTGTCAGGATCATGCGTTAAACCAGGAAGCAAATCAGAACCTTAACCACTTGCCGATCGCAGACTAAATGTAAACGTAGGAGACACATGTCTCCTTTGTTTACATTCTACGGCGCTGCTGCGCAGCAGCGCCGTAAGGCAGATCGGCGATCCCCGGCCAATCAGCGGCCGGGGATCGCCGCCATGTGACGGGGACATCCTGTCACTGGCTGCACAGGACGGATAGCGTCCTGTGCAGCCCGGATCACTGGGCATGACAGGTAGGAGAGGGAGGGGGGGAATTTCGCCGCGGAGGGGGGCTTTGAGGTGCCCCCCCCCCGCAACATGCCTGCACACCGGAGCGATCAGACCCCCCCTGCACATCATCCCCATAGGGGGGGAAAAAGGGGGGCGATCTGATCGCTCTGCGTGCCCGCTGATCTGTGCTGGGGGCTGCAGAGCCCACCCAGCACAGATCCCAACAAACAGCGCTGGTCCTTAAGGGGGGGTAAAGGGTGGGTCCTCAAGTGGTTAAAGAATATATCAGCTGATCAAACTCACATGCTTCTCTGTGAGTTCTCCTAATTAGGGCCATCCCTACCACTAATACTTTTAGCCATAGCCCCTGAACAAGCATGCAAATCAGGTGCTCTGACTGAAGTCTGACTGGATTAGCTGCATGCTTGTTTTAGGTTCATCAGGGAAAAAAAACTCAATTTGATCATTTTTTTTAATCAAGTTTTTTTTTTTTTTTTTTTTAATGCACATTTTCCAAATTTGGACAGAGGCGCCAGGCAGGTTAAAATGATCTAAAAACAACTAAAAAGAAGGAGTACAGGTGGACTTACCTCCTGAAATGATGGACAATCGAGATTGTTCAAATCGCAAAGAACAATTTATTTTGGCACTCCGCAACGCTTTTCGCAGGTATAACCCGCTTCATCAGGCAAGGAGTGCAAGCTCAAAAAGGTCCAATAGTGGCAATGCACCTCTGTGACAGAGGCGCATTGCCACTATTGGACCTTTTTGAGCTTGCACTCCTTACCTGATGAAGCGGGTTATACCTGCGAAACGCGTTGCGGAGTGCCAAAATAAATTGTTCTTTGCGATTTGAACAATCTCGATTGTCCATCATTTTAGGAGGTAAGTCCACCTGTACTCCTCCTTTTTAGTTGTTTTTAGATCATTTTAACCTGCCTGGCGCCTCTGTCCAAATTTGCACAGTATATAGTCCACCTTGGGTGGAGGGGACTGTCCCCTTCTTTCTATCTACAGAGATCGACTTCTTAAACCTGAGTGGGGTCAGGTTCTAATGCTCCCCACCTGCATTTCAAGTGGTTGCCTATGTGGTAACCCGTGTTTGTGAGTATATCCACATCTGTTAATTATTTCGCCAACAATTGTTAGACTTACTGCACTATATTGGGCTCTCGGTTTTTCTTTTTGTTTCAAGTGCTGCACATTTTCCAAAGCACACAGAGCTATGTGTCACATTTATGGATGCAATACAATACAATAGGCAGGAAAATGCATGCATAGTCCATTGTGACTCACCACACAGCAACACACATTACGGAATACTCATTGTCATTAACAGAAAAATCAATATTTATTGGTATTTCCATGTAAATTACACAAAATGTGGTAGATTTATCATCTAATAGTAAGTCTGCTGTGCACAGCAGATGGCACATGGCAATTTTACAAGTACTAGTGCTAGACTAGCGTGTGTTGTGCAATCAGCTCAATCTGAGGTATATAAGTCACGCCCCTGTTACCGTAGCAATGCTGCCATTACTCATGTACCACTGTTTGCACATAAGAACTGGTAAAATTGCTTTGCGCTCACTGTGCATGCTAATTTTACCACAGATTACTGAATTGACCCCCATGTGACTGCACCACATAAAATGTGCACAAGTTCTTAGTTTGGATTTGTTACTGATTCCTCCCTTTGTATCCCTCCCAGTGCTGATGAAAAGTAAAGCTGGATACTCACCATAGCGATGCAGCGAGATGGATCCAGCAACGTCTCTCAATGATAAGCGTTCCCTAATCCATCGTCCTGCTGGTGCAATATCAGGTTCAGCTGCCCCAAACGTTTTGCTGCTCCCTACACACATATTGCAGCTCCATCATCACGTTTATTACCGCGCATGTGTCTTTAGAAGCTTTGTCATCCCCATTGACCTATCACTGCGCATTTCTCAATTTGTGCTGCTTCACAGTATTTTCAATGCCCCTGTCTGCCTAAGCCCTCTGCCAGCCACATCCCAGACCCCGCCCCTTCATCACCATACCCATTAATTAATTTAATAAATTCTCCTAGGGATAGACTGCACAACAAAGTGGGCAGATTCATTTTAATAGAGCTGGACTGCAGTACAAAGTGGGCAGATTGATTTGATTTCCTCCACCCACTTTGCTGTGCAATCTATCTTCATGATGTATTAAAAAAAATATAGCAATTGGTATTTAACTGGCGGGGCGGAGGCAGGCAGGGAAGGGGGAGCGGATTCTACAATGCCACTGTCGCCGGAGGCAGGCAGAGACGTTGAAAATACTGTGAAGCAGCACTATATGAAGCATGCGCAGTAATATGTTGATGGGAGATGACGGAGATCACGGAGCTTAAAGAGGAACTCCAGCCTAAACAAACATACTGTCATTAAGTTACATTAGTTATGTTAATTAAAATAGATAGGTAATATAATCTCTTACCCACACTGTTTTAAAAGAACCGGCAAATGTTTGATTTCATGATGGCAGCCATCTTTTTGGTTGAAAGGAGGTGACAGGGAGCATGAGACACAGTTCCAACTGTCCTGTGTCCTGAGCACCTTTCCCAATTGCTAGGCCACGTGAATAACAACATAGGAAATCCCATCATGCTCTGTAAAGCATCAGGGAAAAAAAGCCCGGGCTTTTTTTCTTTGATGGGTGGAGCTTAGCTAAAAATGCAGCTAAAAATGATGCTTTGGTAAGAAAAACAAAGTTCTGATGCTGTGAAACTGTTAAAGAAACACCAAGCCTTTTCAGTTCTGCTGAGTAGATTTTTAATCCAGAGGTTCTCTTTAAGTACGTGATGACATAATAAGCAAAGCCTGCCGAGCAGCATAGGGGCAGAAAAACCTGTTATTCCACTAGCGGGAATGCGCAACGTCAAGTGACGTTACATGACAGGCAGGAACAGGAAGTCAAGCAATTGCGGTATTTTGCTCGAGATCATTGGGTATCTTAAAGATCTGCTGTGATGGTCATTATCGATGCACAACGCTAAACGTCGTTCAAGTGATCACGTGCCTGTAGTTGCAAGACCGCAGAAACAATCTCTTGTCGCTCAAAAAATTGCCGGTTGTCGGAAAAATAGTGGGGAAAATCACTAGTGGGTACAGGTCCTAAAGGATACAAGATGTAAAAATAGTAACAGAAACAGGCATATACTGTTACCTGTCCTGATGCCTGTCGCTTCCCCCGTTCTCCTTTCAGCTCCCCGCATTATGCGTAAAAGCCCACCAGGACCCTCTTCCGGGTTGCCAGAGTCAGGCTTTACTGCACAGGTGCTGGCCAGGCTGTGTGTGTCCTACAGTGCGCACCTGTGCCCGATAGCACTCTGCGCATGAGTATGACATCATTACATCATAGTATGATGTCATACGCACAGCACTCCCGGGCACGGATGTGCGCTGTAGGACATGTGCAGCCTAGCCAGTGCCTGTGCAGTAAATCCCGACTCCGGCGACCCGAAAGAGGGTCCTGGGGGGCTTTTAGCCATAATGCGGGGAGCTGAAAGGAGAACGGGGGAGTGACAGGCATCAAGACAGGTAACAGTATATGCCTGCTCCCCCCGTTTCTGTTAATAGACTGCTGTACCTTTATTTCTTTATAATGCAGTAGTAGTAGTGGATTCTGTATCATATGTTCTGCTAATCACTGCCAGGGCCGCCATCAGGGGGGACAATCAACACTACAGTGACGGTCCCCAAGCTCCCAGTGGGACTGGGCCCCCCCCTCTGACGTGTGGTACCTGTTGTATGTGTCCCGCTCTGGTCTCTCTCCCCGTTTCTCTGCTCCGTAGTTAGAGCAGGGCTACAAGAAAATGGCTACCGATGTCCACAAATGCAGACATCGGTAGCCATTTTTCTGTAGCTTTGCTCTAACTACACTGGAGCACTGGCCGCCCACAGCTACAACACCACCATTTATTTCTGCCCCGGCCCCGACCTCCTGTCAGCAGCAGCAGCCAGCTTCAGGGGATGCTACATGTGTGTGCAGTGTGCTGGGAACTCACGTCTCTCCTCTCCACCCCCTGAAGCTGGCCGGCCAATAGATAGGAGGGAAAGCTCTGCTCCACGCCTCTCCTCCTTTCTTCAGCCACAGACGCAGTGTTTACTGTGTGTAGCCACGCCCCTAACCCTGCCCACTGCCAGTCATGCCTGGAGTTACCACATGTCAGGCTAGATAATGCTGCTGGCCTGTCACTTAATATGTCCCTCAGAGGAGCTCACAATCTAATCCGACCATAGTCACAGTCTAATGGCCTATCATGTTATTATAATTATGTATTAAAGCGGAATATAACCCTGCATTTCAACTTTGCTCTAAAACATTATTTACAGCATATTATATGCAAAAAGCATTTTTTTTTTTACTAGACCAGCATTGGAAGGGTTAAACACAGAGGTTTAAAGTTCCGTGGAGAGATATGCAGAAAATCAGATTGCTACATTCTATTTAGTTATATGTATCTATTGAGAAATGTTACACACTCTTTGGCTGTCCTCCAACTCCTTCTCAGTCAGAGAGAGTGAGTCACATGCCACACTTAGATACATTTATGTAAACAAAATGTATCTAAGTCAGCTTCGGATGCGTCTGCAGAAATCTCCAGGAACTTTAAAGCCCTGTGTAAGCCTTCCAATGCTGGTCTAGTAAAAAAAAATGCTGGTTGCATATAATATACTGTAAATAATGTTTTAGAGCAAAGTTGAAATGCAGGGTTATATTCCGCTTTAATATAGCACATCTCCTGCAGCACTTTACAGAGTACATGGTGATGTCACTGACTGTCCTCAGAGAAGCTCACAATCTAATCCCACCATAGTCATAGTCTAATGTTCTACTATATTATTATTATGTATTTATATAGCACTGACATCTTCTGCAGCACTTTACAGAGTACATAGTCATGTCACTGACTGTCCTCAGAGGAGCTCACAACCACCCCCCACCTCGCCTGAGTCCCCTCCTCTCGCGCTCTCCCTTCAGATATTAGATTAGTGTCAGCGGAAGCGGGCGGGAAATGACTCACCTGACTTCCACATTACAGATACCAGAGCGCTGTGTGCCACAGGTCTTCTCCGCCTTCAGTGCCGCTCACTGAACTTCCTGATTAGCGGAAGTACAGTGAGCAGCATTGAAGGCGGAGAAGACCTGTGGCACACAGCGCTCTGGTATTAGGAACATGGAAGTCAGGTGAGTAATTCCCTGCCCACTGCCACTGCTAACCTATAATGGGGCAGCTATACTATCAATACTTCGTCAACTATACTAGGGCAACTATGCTACCTATACTGGGGGCAACTAGACTACCTATACTGGGGCAACTATACTAACTACCTATACTGGGGGCAACTTTACTAGCTAACTATACAGGGGCAATTATACTAGCTACCTATACAGGGGGCAACTATACTAAGCTACCTATACAGGGGCAACAATATTGGCTAGCTACACTGGGGTTAACTATACCTGGATACCCTCTACAGGGGGAACCTATACCTTGCTACGTACCTACCTATACTGAGGGTGAAAATTTTGGGTGTTGTGCGATCATCTATCATTCCAAATCGGGGGGGGGGGGGGGGGGCGGAAGGGGTCAGCGGGGGGCCCAGGTCTGATGATGTGTGTGAGGGGCCCCAAAATTTCTGATGGCGGCCCTGATCACTGCTTAACTCTTAAGATATAAATACACCCCCATACTAATACATTTTATCCACCCAACTTTTCTTCTTCTTAATTTTCCCATCAGTAACACAATCTTTGTATTCCGTTGCTGTCTCTTCTGTCCACTCTGTGGAGCAGCTGAAGGTCTGCACTGTTTATTTATTAGGAAGAACTCTGTGTCCTTTGGGAGAAAAACACTTTGCTATTATTATTAGCAAACTGCCAATAAAGACTATTGATGAGGGATGAAATTCTGATGCGTCAAGAAAAGAGTCAACAACAAACCACCACGGGCAAAACAACTAATGACTCACTTTCCTAAATAAACCTGAATCGCAGCAGAATGCCATTATCTGCCTATAAAATTCATCTTTTCAGCTTAGTTGGATGGACATAAAACATCTCTTCTCTTGTGTTTCGTAATGAATTTATTTACTGCATGCTTTAAAGTCCATTCTATACTCATTTTTTATTTTCAGCATATTTCTATTTATTCACTTTTCAAATGTTGCTTGTTAGATAATTGTTGTACTCGCAACAACATAGACAGCTGATGTACATCATTGTGTTGCGGGAAACATTTCTTACTCCCTATAGCTTCCAAGCAGCCTCCAGCTGTCATACTTACTACTCAAATCTGAACGCAAATGAGGGATTCTGAGATTTCTTGACCATAGAAACAAATTGCATTTTATAATTCACTCCCTGGAGAATTCTACTCTTGGTATACGTATGAATAAGTGCACTTAAAGCAAACCTGAACTGAAAAATAAAAGTCAAAGTAAACATACACACGGCATACTGTACTTACCGTCTGCGTAGTCTGCTCATCAATCTCTTTTTACTCTCCCGCTTTCTGTTTTTCCACTGTGATCAAAGGAATCCTCCATTTTAAAAATGGGGATGACCCCGTAACAGTTTCAAGGTCAGCACTCTGTTAACCAGTAATATTGCTTGAGCCATAGTGAAACATGGATATTACCTTGCACATCAGTTGTACTTACAGTTATAACTGACAACAACTGATATTGTGAAAATGGACCCTTGGCTTTTGGCTTCTGGAGAGACAAGTGTGACTAGATCTAGTCAGAACTGGGAGGAATCATTGTTAGAAAAAAATGGTGAGCTTCTGAGAGAAAGTGACAGTGAAGTAAGTACTGTATGTAATATTCATTTGCAGGTAAATCATGTGTTTATTTTAAATAATTTTACTAAGTTCAGGTTCTCTTTAAAGTGAACCTGTACTGAAAATAAACGTATAAGACTCCTAGGGATCCAAGTCATGGGCATGAAGACATCTTATTCAAAAGATCACAGTATTAAGAGCTAGAGTATATAAAGTGAAAAAGGGGGTGAGAGGTCCTCAGATAAACAAACAGTTAAATGCTCACAAATGCTAAGCAGTCATCTAAGAGCTTGATAGATGGGGTAAAATGATAAATAAATCTGTTTTGGAGTCTCTTTTTTTGTTTTCAGCTGAATTTATAAAAGAAAATTTATAAACCACAGCCATGTCGGTGTGCCATAAAATCTGCTTTATCCAGCTGCAAAACAAGATAAATAATAATTATTTGAACCATAAAACTCCTGACTTGTATTACAGGCATTGTTTCCTCAGCCAAATAGAAGGGTTTTGTCTGTTTACATTTCAAGAGAGCCTTAACTGTATTCACTGTATTCATTTGCTGCTTTACTGCCTCATTTGCATAAGTACTAGTTTTCTAACCCTTACAATGCAAATGAAAAAAAAAAAATAAGACCTCAGACAAGTTGTTAGTAGGACTAGTACACTATGTACACGTGCGTATATCATCATGTAACATGTCAGTTCAAGTGTACTTTAAGTTGACTGCAAATGGGCCTCTGATAGATAGTGAAATACACTTCCATTACTAATTTTAGCCTAATTTTAAGAGGTTAGTCTGTGTCTTGCTTCCTTGCAATCTGAACAGCATGATAAGTGAAAACAGCAGTAGGCTCGCCCAAAGACACAGCTACACCTCCTCTGTTGGGGTATGTCAGCGTCTAAAACTAAAATGATTAAGGCTGCATTCACACAATGGGCTTGATTCACAAAAGAGTGCTAACTGATAACACGTCCGTTTTCGTGCGGATTTTCACGTTGCGCGCGATCGCGAATTTTCACGTAAAACGATAAATTTTTGTGTGCAAATGCGAATTTTCTGGCAAAATCAATATTGTTTTGTGTGTGAAAATTCGTGATAGCGCGCAACGCAAAAATTTGCACGAAAACGGCCGTGCTATCAGTTAGCACTCTTTTGTGAATCAAGCCTCAATGTGTGTCACATGGCAGAATGACATCCTACATTAGCACATGTAAATACATTTATCACACAACTCAAGGGATGTACTTGCATCTTTGTATTGGTGGGGTGTTTTGTAAATGATTGAATGCATCATGTTGTAACTGTTTGCATGCACATTGTGCTACATGTGCATTATAGCAAGGTTGTACCACAATGCACAGAGAGTGAACGAGGCCTAAAACAAAACAAAAAAATTGTTTACCTCAAAACGGTGATATCAGGCACATGACAGTAGCCCCTGCAAGGGAAGAGGGGGCTAAGAAGGCCTTCTCCTTATTCCTCCCCCCTTGCAGAGTGCAGTGGAGCTATGTAAATATATTTACCTGCTCTTGTTGCGACAGAGCCATTTGCCTCATGCTGCCCCACCTTTGGCTCCTGTTCTGATCACATGACATATATCAGGAGCTGTGCATGCACCAGAGCGAATGGCTACCAGGAGAAAGAGGAGACGGTACATGACAAAAGCAGGTGAATGTATTTAGACAGCTCTGAAAGGGGTATTGGAGGAGTAGTGGACCCCATAGCCCTCAGGCCCTTGGGAAAGGGGGCTGTTTGCTGCAGGGGGACACATAATTATGATTCACTGGGTGGCCCAAAGGGGTATAGTTATGCCACTGAGTGATATTTTCGCAATTTGCTACTAAACTTTCAGATTGCATGTTTAGATGCCAGGGGATGAGTATGAAGCTCAAAAAAGAAAGCCCCCCACGGCCGCTGGCTTGCCGCTGTGTGTGTATGTAATGTATGTATGTAATGTATATGTGCTGTAATGTGCATTTATACATTACCTGTCCTGTGTCGCGGTGCCTGTCTGTCTTCCGCCTCTCTTCAATTACCCGCATACACGCTGCCGGGGTGGTGCTTGTATGACTTCATGCACCGGTGTGCTATGCGCTCGCAGCGTGTAAGTGGCTAATAGAAGAGAAGCGGAAGATAAACGTTATTTTGTGTTATTTCGTGTTCTTTCAGAAGCTGCGATCTTTCTAAAGAAAAAAAAAAGTTTCCCGTCCTTCCTTTACTTCCTGTAAGCGAGAGTGCTTGCTTACAGGACTAAAAATAAAATAAAAAATTGACTGTGGCCATCTTGTGGCCCAATAGTAAAACTACATCTACATACAATTTTTTTTAAAATAAATACATTAAAATTAACAGCTTACCCCCACACTCTAAAAAATACCCAAATTTTTTATATAAAAAAATTACAAAAAAAAAATACATAAATAGTTACCTAAGGGTTCGAACTTTATTAATATGCACGTGAAGAGGGTATTTTACTATTATTTTTTTTTAATTATAAGCTTGTAAATAGTGATAGATGCACACTGTAAAAATGCACCTTTATTTCCAAATAAAATATTGGCGCCATACATTGTGACAGGGACATAATTTAAATTGTGTAATAACCAGGACAAACGATCAAATAAAATAAATGGGTTTTAATTATGGTAGCGTGTATTATTTAAAGCTATGATGGCCAAAAACTGAAAAATAATGTTTTTTTTCCATTTTTTTCCTTAATATTCCCGTTAAAATGCATTTAGAAAAAAATTATTCTTAGCAAAATGTACCACCCAAAGAAAGCCTATTTGGTTGCGAAAAAAAACAAGATATAGATCAATTCATTGTGATAAGTAGTGATAAAGTTATTGGTGAATTAATGGGAGGTGAAAATTGCTCGGATGCATAAGGTGAAAAATAACCGAAGGCTGAAGTGGTTAAGACCTGCTATTACTGTACACGTGATATAAAATTAAAATACATAATTTTGTCATAAACTTAGACTGAATATATAAAATAAAACAGCTTGCTATTTTTAGCTCAAGCATGTAATATTGTGTATTTGCAAAATATTACTTTTTAAATATTACTTTTTAAAAAGTAATTCAGGGATTTCCTGGTTATAATAATAAACTTTCTTAATGCATGTGTTTTTCAGTAGTTTTGTACCGTGGTGTAAGCCATCAGTTAAAGCAGGAACAAATTTTGAATGAACACGAGACCATTTATTGGCTAACTTTTAAAAAATGTGAATGTTAGTCAATAAATGGAATCGTCCTGATTTAAAACTTCCTTCAGGTGTGTCTAGGAGACTATAACTGCACAACTGCTAATTCAATAACATTTCTGCACACATTTTGCCACATCAGATCTGGTCTTGGTTTGCAGGATTACACACGTTCTCCAGAGTGTTCAGGATAACCTTAATAAATCAGACCAGTGAGTAATGAGTCTGCTGGCATACAGTACTTCTACAGGCACGCTCTCATGCTCTTAAAGTGGGTCACTGTATGTTTTATCTGGCATTAAAGCCATTCAGTTGGCAATTTTTCTATCTCCACAGCACTGGCTGATGACATTGATGTTGCTCTGCTTGGCACATGCAAGTCTCCATAGCTGGATAAGAATATAGCTGTGGACTTGACTACGGAGCTTGTCCCTCTCCCCACCAGACAGCTGACTAGCTTTGGCATTAGTGACAAACAGGTCTGGAGGGGTTGTGGCTGGCATAGGAGAGGAATGACAATGGCCCAAGGCCTAGCAGAGTCAAAGGGGGAAGACTAGGCTTCTGAATCAACCAAACGCTGGTACTCATTGTCTCACATTAGTGGTAGCGGCCTGAACTGCTGAGGTAGCAAAGCTGCATAATAAATACTGCTTCTACCTCTTGCTATCATGCAGTCTTCTACAATATTACTTTGCCATTGTGAATTATATTATTCCATATGTTAAAAAAGTTAATTATTAACACTTAAGTAACACTCTTGTCATGCAACTCTCTAACAATTTTAGTGTCCTGCTAAACTAACCTTAGGATGCCCATGATTTTTGTAGGGACACTAGATTGTAAGAGGACATGGTTGCAGGGTGTAACATGAATAGATCTAAGCACATCATGAAGATTAGTAGGAGCCCAGTTAATTCTGACTTCAAACTTTTCTGACTTACTATACTACCGTATATTCCTATCAAGATTAGTAACATTATAAGTGGTTAAAAAACAGGGATAACATCATACATAGTACAGTTCTAGAGGGTGTGGTACCAGTGGAGTCCGGGGACCTTCCAAAGGAGACAAAAAATGAGACAGGGACACCAGTAGCCCCTGATAGTGTAGCACGTTGAGGGTATGGGACACTCAACAACAGCGTGTGCAGAATACTCACAAGAATAGGCTGCAAGACCAGCAACCACAGTGTAACGGCTGGTGAGGAAAGCCCGTCCTCACTCGGGTTCTTTAGTCTTCGTCAATGTAGGTCGCTTTCCAGAAAAAGGGGTGTAAGGGTTCCAAGGAACCAACATACACGGCCAACACCCCGAGAAGAGGGATTTGGTGTGAGATATTACTGGGAGGGAGGAGGCTCCGGAAGATGTGACGTGTGGAATGGATAATGTAAACTGCATAAAACATACATAAATTGACTTACCTCTAAAAGAAGGGGGTAGCTCAAAAAAAGTAATACAATTTTTAAGAGAAACCAGACACTTGAATGAATATCATTCAAGTGTCTGGTTTCTATTAAAAATGTTATTACTTTTTTTGGGCTAGCCCCTTCTTTTATAGGTAAGCCTGTTTATGTATGTTTTATCCAGCTTACATTATCCCTTCCACATATCGAATCTTGGGGCACCTCCCTTCCAGTAATAGTACAGTTCTGCTTTTCATAATGGATTAGGATTATTAGGATTGATAGTTGCACTCTTGAAAAATAGCAGTAAGGATCTGACACATGTTGCATCAGCCACTTGGTGATCAAACGTAGCCCACACAAAGAGGGAAACAAGCACACAGGGGGTAAGAGGCGCCCAGCACAGAATTAAAAACAAAATAAAAGAGAAAAGGGGGAGGTGGCTTAATTAATTATTTTTTATTAACACAGGCAACACGTTTCGTGGGTCTATGCCAACTTCCTCAGGCAAAATAAAGTACCAAATGGTTTCAAAAGCCAGGAAAAAAGAGGTCTCTTTGTTAAGATCATGAGCTTGTCTGAGGGAAATCTAGTTACATGACTATGTGCTCTATAAAGTGCTTTGAAAGCTCTAAGCGCTACATAAATAAGTAGTATTAATAATAATGAAAACGTACTCCAGAAGAAAAACAGTAGCATCCCTTAACAAACAAACAAAGATAAATAATGTCTGTGTACATGCAAAAGTTGTGACGATCTTCTATATCTCTCCTTGAAGTGTTCTGCGTTATACACTTAAGGGCCATAAATAAACATTTAATTCAAAATGCATTTCATCTGGGAGCAGTGTCCTCAAATGACTTTCTAAGCTTCTGCTGATCGATAAATTAATCTCCAGTGTTTAGCTTTAACTAAGATTAGACCACTGCCTGTGCAAGCTTTTTATTTTACATTATTTTTTTTTCTATTACAGTGCCTTTAGAAAGTGTTTAGCATGTTCTGTTTTGCATAAACAGCAAGGAGGCTTTCAGAGAGCATGTTATATACAGCTATTAAATATCCCTGCTCTATAAAAGTTCACACTAGTTTAGTAAAAGGCAAGGAATTACTGTAAAAATGGCTGGATTTTACACAAACCAGGACCCATTATTTTCCTCCATGTGGCGTTGTTTTTTTTTAATTGGTACTGAATTCCTTGATCAGTGCACAGCCCAATCTCACTATTGGATACTGGTGAATTGACTAGAACATATGGGATTCTCAAATCAAATTTGTCAAATCAAAGTAGTGAATAAAAGTTCAAAGGATCACTGCAGTAAAAATTCCAACATTCTGCTATCACTACAGGCATTCAGGATACAGAATGTAATCGTTCTTCTATGGTGATTACTAGTCCACACACACTTTAAATAAATTAAGTAATATCTTGATTATTTGTGATTGGTTGCTTCAGAGGACAGTTTTAGAATGATCGCTGCACAGACATGTTGTTTTGCTTTCTGCTGAGTGGCTCATCCTTGTTTTATGAATGACTGGGGGAGGTGGAGGATGATGAGCGGGTGGCTCCTTATTGCAGGTATTTCAAAATAAGTTGCTTAAAGAAAAATAGCGGTCAGTCATTCAATAGTGATCCCCTAAAATCGATCTCGAATGACCTCCTCAGTGACATTGGGAGACACCTGTGTGTGCTCTAAATATATCTCCAAGATCATTACAAATAATTATTATTTTGGCTGAAGGACGTAAACCCTCTTTTTGTAAAAATTTCCAGCCATCTGATCTCTCTGCAGTTGATATCCACCCTTAAAATACACCTGCACTAAGAGATACATGGAGGCTGCAATATTTATTTCCTTTTAAACAATACCAGTTGTCTAGCAGTCCTGCTGATCTGTTTGGCTGCAATAGTGTCTGAATCACACACCTGAAACAAGCATGTGGATAATCTCGTCATACTTCAGTCAGAAACCCCTGATTCGCAAGCTTGTTCAGGGTCTAGGGCTCAGGCTGCTTTCCCACCAGGACGTTGCGTCTTAAGGGACGTTATAGCTCGCATAACGTTCCCCTAACGCAACGCCTGGTGGTTTGGTGGAGGACACTACCAAGAGCCGCGTTACGCAGCTCTTGGTGCGCCTTTTCTGTGCTATGGATGCGGAGACCACGTGATCCGCATCACATGGTCCCGCCAGCCAATCGCCGCTCAGAGCGGCGCTCCAGGAAGTAAACACTGTACGTCACACCGTGCAGTGAATATTAATTAGCCATGTGGCTGGCCGAGGAGGAGGAGGGGAGACCTCCTCCTCCAACATTACTGAGCATGTGCAAACAGTCTAACGCGGCTTAGCCGCATATAACGCACAGCATGCAGCACTTTAACTTGACATGCTGCGTTACAATGTAACGCAACGTGGGCTCTGTGAACAGCCCATTGATTTTTCATTACTGTGCGGTGGGCTGCATTACAGGCTGCTCTAACGTGCGCCTGTAACGTCCCACTGTGAAAGCAGCCTCAAAGTACTGGCGTCAGAGGAGCAGTGGGACAGCCAGGCAATGTGCATTGTTTAAAAAGGAAATAAATATTTCCCTATTTTTCTTACTTCAGATGTGCTTTACATTTAAGATGTCTTTTACACTTTAGATGTCTTTCCATCCACCCACAATTTTTGTGCTGTTGTCTGCAGCAGATCTCCAGGCAGTCTCCGGTCCATTCATAGAGGATTGCCCTACGTAATGCAACTGGAACTTTAGTGTCAACCATGTGGTTACAAAGTCACTATTAGTTCAGTACCCTGGAGAGCTCCAGCAGCATGGTAACTGATCTTATGAGCTCAGACAACCACATCAGATAATGAGCAGAGACTTTTAACCATAACAGCTCACTAGTTCAATACGTATTTTGTATTGTGTGTCTATTAAAATGTACCATGCACTTACATTAGTTAGGCAACCCTCTATATGTGAGAAAGTAAAAAGAGCACTCTAAAGTTGACCTGGACTCAGAGCTTTCTCTCTGCTCTACAAGATCAACAACAGCATAATGACCTTTAAAAAAAAACAAAAAAAAACATTTCTTTGTTACAGCTGATACAAATCCTGCAATAAATCTGCAATGTGTCTACTTCCTGCTTTCATGGAAGCAGACATAGGGTTAACATCCTTTGTTTATAAATTAGCTGCTCTGCCAAGGTAGCCAGCCGACACAGCTGAAAGATCAAATTACACAGGTGATTAGTGACAGATAAGGGGGAATTAGACAGGCTTAACTCTTTAATTACATAAAGGGTGTATTTGTCTGTGTTGTCCTACTGCCCTGTTCAGGTACACTTTAAAACAACCCCGAGCCCAAAAATAAAGGGTAAAAAAAATAAAATAAAAATAGCCGGATCAGGTAGAGCAGGGGTAGGGAACCTTGGCTCTCCAGCTGTTAAGGAACTATTAGTCCCACAATGCATTGCAGAAGCCACAGTCATGATAAATAAAGGGAAATGCATGCTGGGATTTGTAGTTTTATCACAGCTGGTCCTGGAGAGCCAAGGTTCCAGCCTGTTACCGCCGCTCTCCACCGCTCCTGTGGCCAGCAATCATTCAGTTTCGTTTTTAGTGATGCTGCAGCTTGCCTCTCTGCTTCTCTTCACAGAGCAGAGAGGCAGGGGAGGGGCGGGATAGAAGTGGTAGAGAGACTCGAAGGAGAGAGATAGAGGCGGGGATAAGCGCACAGAGGCAGGGAAGAGGCTCCAGAAGGAGGGGAAGGGGCGCTTTGCAGGAGTGCCTCTCCTGCTTCCCCTAGTTATCTAGCGACAATCCCATTGTCGGCATTTTCGGGGGTCCGCAGCGGAGAGAAGGGGACGGAGATCGGCACACAGAGGACACAGATGCATGTCATTAAGCAAAGACCATGCCTCTGTGTCCCATTTACATTACAAACAAATGCCTCGGGTACACTTTTAGGCTGCAGTTACAAAATCGTCAAGTTTACAAAAAAAAAAAAAAAACAACAACTAAAAAGTTGTATTAAATGTTTGTTTACAAATCTTTCAGATAAATGAGCTCAGGAATTGAGTTAAGGTCACAAAAGGTTGACGAGCGTTCTCTGGCTCTTACCAGTCTGATAATGCCGCTGCTTCTCACTTTCTCCACTATGTGTAGAGAATAATTCTGAAAATATTGACACGCAGGAAATTGCCAATTACAATATGTTTATTCTGTAAACTTCCATTTGCAATTTTGTTGTTAAATGGTACATAAAACAAATAGGCAAATTTCACAATAACGTGATTTGTCTGTTTGAGCAAAAAGCACAGCTCGGCATTGACTTATTAAAGTTGTTATGCGACCATTTCCATTTGAAATAATCTATGCTGCAAGTGTCTGCATTATTATTACAAAGCGTTCCTGACATAAACAGAAGATAACTGCAGGTCATCACTTTTATCAGCATAGAAAGCGTATATTCCTTATGTAAGTACAGTGGACCGCACATTTAATTCTTGTATATTCTTCCAGCCAATAATGTATCCTGGATTGTTGGTCTACAATACCAGTGCAGCCTTAAAGAACAAGCGACACCCATGGTAACCTAGAAATAAAAAGCACATATATAAGTAGATAAATACTACTTCTACTTACATAACAGATGTATTGTGCTATCCACATAATGATTCCTGTGAATTTTATAAAGGAAAGGCAGAAAATCCTGTTCTAGGCAGTGGCCATTTTGCCAAGCTAATGCTGACATCATATCCTCCCTGACTCTTGTTCCCCCCTCCCTTCTCTTGCTCATTGTGTATTCATTAGCTGCCCTCCTCCCAGAGTCCTCAGACACTCCCACTGAGGTGTATACTAGGAACTGCACTGTCATTTTTTTCTTTTCTTCTCCAATCGCTGAGTCACCTCAGCCTTGCTTGTATACAACACAAGTGAGCAGAGGTGTTTCAGATAAGAAGCTAGGCAGGGAAATAAAATGGAAGAGGAGGAATATATTATAGATAAAAAGAACCCCCAGCATTCAACTGTTTGGCACTGACTACTAAAGGGCCAGTGCTCCTAAAGTATGTGAAAACTCCAAATCATAACAGCAGAAAATGTTTTGCAAGTTTTGAATGCAGGATTAGCATCTTTATCACTTAAAGGGGAACTTCAGCCTAAACAAACATACTGTCATTAAGTTACATTAGTTATGTTAATTAGAATAGATAGGTAATATAATTTTTTTACCCACCCTGTTTTAAAAGAATAGGCAAATGTTTGTGATTCATGGGGGCTGCCATCTTTGTCATGGGGGCAGCCATCTTTTTGGTTGAAAGGAGGTGACAAGGAGCAGGAGACACAGTTCCAGCAGTCCTGTGTCCTGATAACCCCTCCCAGCTGCACATGCTACACTTCAAATGTCAAATTCAAAATGTAAAAAAAAATATTTGCACCAAAACAGCAGAACAAGAGCAACAACATCAGAAATCCCATCATGCTTTGCACAGCATCAGGGGAAAAAAGCCCGGGCAGTTTTCTTCTGTGCAGCCAAAAATGAGGCTTGGATAAGAGAAACAAAGTTCTGATGCTGTGAAACTGTTAAAGAAACACCAGGCCTTTTCAGTGCTGCTGAGTCGATTTTTAGTCCGGAGGTTCACTTTAATACACTCAGACCAGTTGCTGTTGAAATTTGTTTTTTATGATGACAATACCGCTTTAAAGTGATCCTGAAGTGAGCCTGATCAATATAAGTGGAGCATACAAAGATAAAGGCATACAGTCAGTGGTTACATTCATTTAAAGAGGAACTTTAGCGAAAAGGGGAAAAAAATAAATCAATACATTGCAAAGTGAGAAGTTAAAAAATAGAAGAGACACCAAGGAATGACTAATATTCGCCATTCGTAATTTGTTCTTGCTGTTTGATCCACAATTAGCCTGCAGGTAATCATCTTTACTACTGGCAGACATGGAAAAAAAAAACAGACAGCACCAACTGCCATTATCTATAACCACACCCATTAACAACGCAATAGGCTAAAGGTTTTTTTCATATAGATAAACATGTGCACAGAGGGAGATACTGGTGGCTTAGCAGTTGGAAACAGCTGGTATTTCCCACAATGCAAGAAGGATCACAGGCAGGAAACTGTCAGGACCTAGGTCCTGACATCACACTGTGGAAGGGGGTTCACCACAATATCAGACACACAGTCCCCTCTGATGATCAAAAAAAGCTAAAGATTTCTCATGGGAAAGGGAGCATCAGCTACTGATTGGGATGAAGTTCAATCCTAATTACAGTTTCTCTTTAAAACTGCAGGATAAAATCATTTTTTTCATTCCAGAGCTATATCCATGAGTAAAACATTCAAACTGTACTAAGTGTAATAAGTATTTCAATGTATCTTTCAAGCATCCCTAAGGGCCCTTTCACACCAGAGGACTTTATCGGCGTTTTAACGCCACAGCCGAAGTTGGCGTTTTCTAAGGTAAAATGAAAGTCCATAGACTTTCATTTTACCTTTCACATCTAACTCGGCGTTTTGGAGCGTTGCGTTTCAACGCTCCCAGGAGCTTTTTCAGGGCTGTTTACAGCCGAAGTTGGCTGTTGGCGTTTCAATGATAGTCAATGGGAAACGCCAACTTCAGCATTTTCAAAGCGTTTTCAAAGCGTTTTACAGCTGACTTGTTCACTTATTTTTATAGAAAAAAAAGGACGTTTTCATATGAGCTGTAAAACGCTTTTTTAAAACGCTTTGAAAACGCTATGTATTGGCGTTAAGCAAAAGGCTGACTCTTAGCCTTTTCTCCCACAGCCTCTAGTGTGAAAGAGCCCTAAGGGAATGTCAACATGATAGATGACTTCAGTGACCAATAAGGAAGCATAATAACTTAGCTCGCATTACTCTATAGGTAGCAATACATCTATAGATTTGACAGCCAATTTACCATCCAATTTGACAATTATTACCGAATCGGATGAAAATCAGATGAAAAGTCAGCCCAATCAACAGAGTTACCAATTTCGGGACAATATTGGTTGCATGTATTGACATGCTGGAAAATCTCAGGCCAACATGCTCGATCGGGTACGTGGAGGCAATGGCGTGCAATAATCACACACAATAAATGCAATGGAAACCCCTGGCCACCATCCCTTCTAATGTACGTGTACCCCCTTCCCGTTCCCCATGCAGTTATACTTTACCTGTCTGGTGTCCGGTGCTGTGTCCCGGCTCCTCTTACGGATTTGCTCCCCATGAGGTTGCCAGTGCGTTGCATTATAGCATGTGATTGTGTTTTAGGTTGATGACATAAGTACTGAGGAGGCACTGTCGTAGTGCAAAATGATCACAGATTGCATCCCTGCACTGGTGAAACTCCCTCTCTCCAAATGCTGCATGACTATACAGTATATCAGTTTTAGCTTAAAAATACTCCATCTAGGACTTCCATTTTTTTCTTAAAGAAGATCTGAGACGAAGGAATAAAAAAGTTTTATACATACCTGGGCTTCCTCCAGCCCCCTTAGCACTGATTAGTCCCTCACCGTCCTAATCCATTGCCCGCAGCCTCTGCAATTCGGCCTGGTAACTGCGGGAGTCAGGGGCTTACTGCACATGCGCTTGCGAAGAACGCTCCAAGCGGTGGGAGCGAGATGGGGGAGCATGCTTGTCTGCACTGTGCCTGCGCTTACTGGTCCAGATTATGGAGACTGCAGGCGGCAGAGGAACGTGACGAGGGGGTTATCAGGCCAAAGGGGGCTGGAGGAAGCTCCAGGTATGTATAAAACTTTTTTCCCCTCATCTCAGGTACACTTTAAGTAAAAGTGACTTTTTTTTACACCATCTGTTGTGCTATGTTTGCAAATTTACATATACATGACTGTTCAATGGGATTGCAATAATAATGCAATACTAGAGATGCAAAGTGAAGAGAGTTGTGTACTATTCTTTATATCTTTGCTATAACAGTATAGTGTGCTACATGAAAATGCACTATTATCCCATGTACAATATGGCATATAATACCCTGAGTATGCTGGAGAAGGTAATGAAGAAACACTTCCCCCAGGAACTAAATAACCTTGCTTTAAAACTATAAAGATTATGGAGAGATGGCTCAGAACACACTGGACAGTTGTGGCATTTTTATTAGTATAATGCAGTGTAGAGGAATAAGACTTTAGAAACACTTTATCCAATCAAGGAATCGCCCATTTGCAAAATAAAAATGTGCAACGCTATTGAAGAAATTTTCATTGCCTTTTTTGGACATGCAATATCAAAGTGTGAAATCAACTTCTTGGAAATTGAAACGGAATTAAGAAAATCAAAGATGCTATATTAAACCAGCCAGCTCCTGAATATTTGCAGTCTTGTATTTCTATGGCAGAGAATAAATGAATACCGATTCAGGAACAAATAAAAAAATAAATAAAAAGAAAAAAAGAGATACTCAAAAGTGATAGGATGAACTATGAGGAAGACAGAACCTTCTCCTGGAATAACAGGAATGGGGGGGGGGGGGGGGACTTAACGACACATAAAAAGGAACACATTTGGGCAACAATGATTCTGACTATAGTCCACATGCCTGTTATCTTCAGTCAGATGGAGACCAACAGATAAATAGTATTCTGAAGAGGAGATCTCTTTATTGACAGTAAAAAAAAAAACCCAGAGAGGTAAAAAAAAAAATGGATATTAACCACTTGAGGGCCAAAGTGGTATCCCCCCTAAAGATCAGGCCTTTTTGCCTTTTCTTAGTAAAATGGCCACTGCAGTTTTAAGGCCAAGCTGCAGGGCCACACAACACAGCACAGGAGTGATCCCCCCCCCTTTTCTGCTTATGAGAGCTAATCGCTCTCAAGTGCCCCAGGGGGACAGCCGTGTCACACAGCTGTCCCCAGTACAGCGCAGCTGCAGATCGCAGCACTGTACATGTAAATACGCCGTCTAACAGTCTCCCGAGTGGCAATTGCCACTCAGAGACTGAAGGCGGGGCAGAGCTTCGCCCCCCGAGAAGGAGATGTGCGTGCAGCCTGCGCGCGATCTCCTACAAACTGCAGCCCCAGGTCTTGACGCCGATTGGCGTTAGGCGGTCCTGGGCTGCTGCCGCGGCCACGCCCATGGATGTGGAGTGATTTTTAGGTAGTTAAAGAACACTGAATTGGGGAAAAGGTGTATTTTTACTTAGCTTCTTTCAGACCTCCATATTCTTTCAGGTCCCTTGGTGTCCTCTGGGTCCCCTCCGTTGTACCACTTCCCCTAAGAAAGATGTGAAACTGTTCTAGTCGCAGCTACTGTGCATACATGGTCCAGGTTGTGTGCTATCTTGATTTTGCTGTCATTGCTGGGAGCATTCTGTGCATGCTCAGTACAATTCTTGTGAGAGCTGCACAAGCACAAAGCATGCTTGGGAGTGCAATCAAGGTGGCGCATGGATGGGCACATGCTCCAGTTGCAGATCTTTCTGAGGGGCAGTGGCACAGTGGAAAGGACCTGAAGGACACTTATGGTGACCACTAATGATCCATTTTTTTTTCATCCAATCTTACCAAATCTATGTAGTATAAGGGTGAATTGAGTGACTATACTGAATGGATACTTCAGGCAGTTACCTTGTATTACATAGAAATGGTAAGATTGGATGAAAAAGATTGGATCATTAGTGGCCACCATAAGAAACCTGAAAGACTACAGGGAGCTGAAAAAAGCCTCAGGTTAGTAAAGATCCACTTTTTTCCCAATTTAGGTGAGTTTTAAAGAAGCTACAAGTTTTGTGGGATCTGGAGATCTGGATGAGGTTCTCAGAGACAAGTCAACAAGCACAAAATAGATTAGAGTTTAACCACTTACTGACAAGCTGACGCATTAAAACGTCCTGTTGGAGCCTGTTAACGGCTCCAGGACATTTGAATGCATCGCTCGCTCCCTCTGCCACTGTGCACTTGTGCGCGCCTCCCCCGCCACCGTAAATAGTTGATTCAGGGACTTCGCTTTTTAATCTATTTTTTATGAGGGTATATTACTATTACTTTACTACATAGGGGCTTGTAATTATGGAAAGAAAGATAGAAAAATGACACCTACTGTATGATTCCCAATAATATATTGTCGCCATACAATAGGGACATAATTTAAATAGTCTAATAATTGGGACAAATGGGCAAATACAATTTGCGAGTTTTATCCACAGGAGAATGTTTTATTGTAAAACTATAATGGCCAAAACCTGAGAAATAATGATTTTTTTCCATTTTGTACTATCCACAGAAAGCCTAATTGGTGGCAAAAAAACAAGGTATAGATCATTTTTTTGCGATTAGTAGTTATACAGTTATTGGTGAATAAAAGGGAGGAGCACTGACAGCTGAAAATTGCTCTTGTTCGTTAGGAACCCTTATGGGGTGAAGTGGTTAAGTGTGTTTTGAGACTATAAACTATTGCAATTGTTTATCTAATGAGCACTGCACAAAATGATGCTATACAGATTTCTATAGTGAAAATTTTCTGTAAGACTGGGTTCAAACAAGACACAAAATTGCACCCTTTTCTGCAAAGGATATCAACGGATAAACAATGAACAGCAGATCCAATCAGGGGCCTCTCTAGCCATTTTGTCACTCCAGACAAGAAATCCTGTGGGGCCCCTTTCCCATTCACAATATGGTCAAAGAAAACACATTTTCCTTACGAATTTTTTTTATTTTTACTGTGAACATTCAGGAAAAGTGAGAAGTTTTTTATTTTTAGGACAAAAATGTGCAAAAATTGCCAAAAACACAAACGTATTACAATATTATTTTCAATGCCATTTTTGCTCAACAGTTTAACCACTTCCCGACCGCCTAACGCACAGCGGCGGCCGGGAAGTGGAGCCCTTAAGGACCAGCTCACCCACAGAGGTGGCGGTCCTTGTAAGGGCATGGGCGGAGCGATCGCGTCATCCGTGACGCGATCCTCCGCCGGCGCCTGTCACCGCTCCCCGCGATCTCCGCATACAAAGTGTATAATACACTTTGTAATGTTTACAAAGTGTATTATACAGGCTGCTTCCTGCCCTGGTGGTCCCAGTGTCCGAGGGACCACCAGGGCAGGCTGCAGCCACCCTATGTCGCACCCAAGCACACTAATTTCTCCCCCCCCTGCCCCAGATCGCCCACAGCACCCCTCAGACCCCCCCCCCCTGCCCACCCCCAGACCCCTGTTTGCACCCAATCACCCCCCTAATCACCCATCAATCACTCCCTGTCACTATCTGTCAACGCTATTTTTTTTTATCCCCCCCCTGCCCACTGCCCCCTCCTGATCACCCCCCCACCCCTCAGATTCTCCCCAGACCCCCCCCCCCTGTGTACTGTATGCATCTATCCCCCCTGATCACCTGTCAATCACCTGTCAATCACCTGTCAATCACCTGTCAATCACCCATCAATCACCCCCTGTCACTGCCACCCATCAATCAGCCCCTAACCTGCCCCTTGCGGGCAATCTGATCACCCACCCACACCAATAGATCGCCCGCAGATCCGACATCAGATCACCACCCAAACGCAGTGTTTACATCTATTCTCTCCTCTAAACACCCACTAATTACCCATCAATCACCCCCTATCACCACCTGTCACTGTTACCCATCAGATCAGACCCTAATCTGCCCCTTGCGGGCACCCAATCACCCGCCTACACGCTCAGATTGCCCTCAGACCCCCCCCCCCCCTCTTATCAATTCGCCAGGGCAATATTTACATCTGTCCTTCCCTGTAATAACCCACTGATCACCTGTCAATCACCTGTCAATCACCCATCAATCACCCCCTGTCACTGCCACCCATTAATCACCCCCTGTCACTGCCACCCATCAATCAGCCCCTAACCTGCCCCTTGCGGGCAATCTGATTACCCACCCACACCAATAGATCGCCCGCAGATCCGACATCAGATCACCACCCAAGCGCAGTGTTTACATCTATTGTCTCCTCTAAACACCCACTAATTACCCACTAATTACCCATCAAACACCCCCTATCACCACCTGTCACTGTTACCCATCAGATCAGACCCTAATCTGCCCCTTGCGGGCACCCAATCACCCGCCTACACGCTCAGATTGCCCTCAGACCCCCCCCTTATCAATTCGCCAGTGCATTAGTTACATCTGTTCTTCCCTGTAATAACCCACTGATCACCTGTCAATCACCTGTCAATCACCTATCAATCACCCCCTGTCACTGCCACCCATCAATCACCCCCTGGCACTGCCACCCATCAATCACCCCCTGTCACTGCCACTCATTAATCAGCCCCTAACCTGCCCCTTGCGGGCAATCTGATCACCCACCCACACCAATAGTTCGCCCGCAGATCCGACGTCAGATCACCTCCCAAGTGCAGTGTTTATATCTGTTCTCTACCCTAAACACCCACTAATTACCCATCAATCACCCCCTGTCACTGCTACCTATCAGATTAGACCCCTATCTGCCCCTAGGGCACTCAATCACCCGCCCACACCCTCAGAATGCCCTCAGGCCCCAGCCCTGATCACCTCGCCAGTGCATTGCTTGCATCTATTCCCCCCTCTAATCACACCTTGAGACACCCATCAATCACCTCCTGTCACCCCCTAGCACACCTACCCATCAGATCAGGCCCTAATTTGCCCCGTGTGGGCTCCTGATCACTCGGCCAAACCCTCAGATCCCCCTCAGACCCCCTTCCGATCACCTCCCCAGTGCATTGATTGCATCTATTTTCCCCTCTAACCACCCCTGAGACACCCATCAATCACCTCCTGTCACCCCCCCTAGCACTCCTATCCATCAGATCAGGCCCAATACAACCTGTCATCTAAAAGGCCACCCTGCATATGACCGTTTCCACAAAATTCGCCCCCTCATAGACCACCTGTCATCAAAATTTGCAGATGCTTATACCCCTGAACAGTCATTTTGAGACATTTGGTTTCCAGACTACTCATGGTTTTGGGCCCGTAAAATGCCAGGGCGGTATAGGAACCCCAGAAACTGACCCCATTTTAGAAAAAAAACACCCCAATGTATTCTGTTAGGTGTATGACGAGTTCATAGAAGATTTTATTTTTTGTCAAAATTTAGCGGAAATTTATTTTTGTTTTTTTTTTCACAAAGTGTCATTTTTCACTAACTTGTGACAAAAAATAAAATCTTCTATGAACTCGCCATACACCTAACGGAATACCTTGGGGTGTCTTCTTTCTAAAATGGGGTCACTTGTGGGGTTCCTATACTGCCCTGGCATTTTAGGGGCCCTAAACCGTGAGGAGTAGTCTAGAAAACAAATGCCTCAAAATGACCTGTGATTAGGACGTTGGGCCCCTTAGCGCATCTAGGTTGCAAAAAAGTGTCACACATGTGGTATCGCCGTACTCAGGAGAAGTAGTATAATGTGTTTTAGGGTGTATTTTTACACATACCCATGCTGGGTAGGAGAAATCTCTCTGTAAATGGACAATTGTGTGTAAAAAAAATCAAACAATTGTCATTTACAGAGGTATTTCTCTCACCCAGCATGGGTATGTGTAAAAATACACCCCAAAACACATTATACTACTTCTCCCGAGTACGGCAATACCACATGATTGGCACTTTTTTGCAGCCTAACTGCGCTAAGGGGCCCAAAGTCCAATGAGTACCTTTAGGATTTCACAGGTCATTTTGAGAAATTTTGTTTCAAGACTACTCCTCACGGTTTAGGGCCTCTAAAATGCCAGGACAGTATAGGAACCCCACAAATGACCCCATTCTAGAAAGAAGACACCCAAACGTATTCCGTTAGGAGTATGGTGAGTTCATAGAAGATTTTATTTTTTGTCACAAGTTAGCGGAAAATGACACTTTGTGAAAAAAAACAATTAAAATCAATTTCCGCTAACTTGTGACAAAAAAATAAAAACTTCTATGAACTCACCATACTCCTAACAGAATACCTTGGGGTGTCTTCTTTCTAAAATGGGGTCATTAGTGGGGTTCCTATACTGCCCTGGCATTTTAGGGGCCCTAAACCGTGAGGAGTAGTCTTGAAACAAAAATGACCTGTGAAATCCTAAAGGTACTCATTGGACTTTGGGCCCCTTAGCGCAGTTAGGCTGCAAAAAAGTGCCAATCATGTGGTATCGCCGTACTCAGGAGAAGTAGTATAATGTGTTTTGGGGTGTATTTTTACACATACCCATGCTGGGTGGGAGAAATACCTCTGTAAATGACAATCTTTTGATTTTTTTTACACACAATTGTCCATTTACAGAGTTATTTCTCCCACCCAGCATGGGTATGTGTAAAAATACACCCCAAAACACATTGTACTACTTCTTCCGAGTACGGCAATACCACATGTGTGGCACTTTTTTGCACCCTATCTGCGCTAAGGGGCCCAAAGTCCAATGAGTACCTTTAGGATTTCACAGGTCATTTTGAGAAATTTTGTTTCAAGACTACTCCTCACGGTTTAGGGCCCCTAAAATGCCAGGACAGTATAGGAACCCCACAAATGACTCCATTTTAGAAAGAAAACACCCCAAGGTATTCTGTTAGTAGTACGGTGAGTTCATAGAAGATTTTTTTTTTGTCACAAGTTAGCGGAAATTGATTTTTATTGGTTTTTTTTCACAAAGTGTCATTTTCCGCTAACTTGTGACAAAAAATAAAATCTTCTATGAACTCACCGTTATACTAACGGAATACCTTGGGGTGTCTTCTTTCTAAAATGGGGTCATTTGTGGGGTTCCTATACTGTACTGGCATTTTAGGGGCCCTAAACCGTGAGGAGTAGTCTTGAAACGAAATTTCTCAAAATGACCTGTGAAATCCTAAAGGTACTCATTGGACTTTGGGCCCCTTAGCGCAGTTAGGGTGCAAAAAAGTGCCACACATGTGGCATCACCGTACTCAGGAGAAGTAGTATAATGTGTTTTGGGGTGTATTTTTACACATACCCATGCTGAGTGGGAGAAAGATCTCTGTAAATGGACAATTGTGTGTAAAAAAAATTAACAAATTGTCATTTACAGAGATATTTCTCCCACCCAGCATGGGTATGTGTAAAAATACACCCCAAAACACATTATACTACTTCTCCTGAGTACGGCAATACCACATGTGTGGCACTTTTTTGCAGCCTAACTGCGCTAAGGGGCCCAAAGTCCAATGAGCACCTTTAGGCTTTACAGGGGTGCTTACAAATTAGCACCCCCCAAAATGCGAGGACAGTAAACACACCCCACAAATGACCCCATTTTGGAAAGTAGACACTTCAAGGTATTCAGAGAGGGGCATGGTGAGTCCGTTCAGATTTCATTTTTTTTTTGTCGCAAGTTAGAAGAAATGGAAACTTTTTTTTTTTTTTTTGTCACAAAGTGTCATTTTCCGCTTACTTGTGACAAAAATTAATATCTTCTATGAACTCACTATGCCTCTCAGTGAATACTTTGGGATGTCTTCTTTCCAAAACGGGGTCATTTGGGGGGTATTTATACTGTCCTGGAATTCTAGCCCCTCATGAAACATGTCAGGTGGTCAGAAAAGTCATAGATGCTTGAAAATGGGAAAATTCACTTTTTGCACCATAGTTTGTAAACGCTATAACTTTTACCCAAACCAATAAATATACACTGAATGGGGTTTTTTTTAATCAAAAACATGTTTGTCCACATTTTTCGCGCTGCATGTACCGTATATACTCGCAAGCAAGCCGAATTTTTGACCCCCCAAAAGTGGGCCAAAAGTTGGGGGGTCGGCTTGCTTGCGAGTCATGTGTGGGTGGGTGGGTGGATAGGTGCTGTCCCTCCCCGCTCCCCCCGCGGCCACCGCTGCTATTACCTTAGGCGGCGCCGCTGCCTCTATCCCCGTCCTCCTCCGGTAACTCATTCACAGCAGCGCGCCCCCCGCTGCTGTGATGACGCAGGAAACCATAGAGAGCGGTTCCCATAGTAACGGCATCACGCTACAGGAAGCCGCTCTCTATGGTTTCCTCGTCATCACAGCAGCGAGAGGCGCGCTGCTGTGAATGAGTTACTACCGGAGGAGGACGGGGATAGAGGAAGCGGCGCCGCCTGAGGTAATAGCAGCAGCGGCGGCCGCAGGGGGAGCGGGGAGGGACAGCACCTACCCACCCATACTGGGGCATTATGCTAGCTATATGGGGCACTATACTAGCTATAATGGGGCACTATACTAGCTATACTGGGGGCACTATACTAGCTATACTGGGGGCACTATACTAGCTATACTGGGGGCACTATACTAGCTATACTGGGGGCACTATACTAGCTATACTGGGGGCACTATACTAGCTATACTGGGGGCACTATACTAGCTATACTGGGGGCACTATACTAGCTATAATGGGGCACTATACTAGCTATACTGGGGGCACTATACTAGCTATACTGGGGGCACTATACTAGCTATACTGGGGGCACTATACTAGCTATACTGGGGGCACTATACTAGCTATACTGGGGGCACTATACTAGCTATACTGGGGGCACTATACTAGCTATACTGGGGGCACTATACTAGCTATACTGGGGGCACTATACTAGCTATACTGGGGGCACTATACTAGCTATACTGGGGGCACTATACTAGCTATACTGGGGGCACTATACTAGCTATACTGGGGGCACTATACTAGCTATACTGGGGGCACTATACTAGCTATACTGGGGGCACTATACTAGCTATACTGGGGGCACTATACTAGCTATACTGGGGGCACTATACTAGCTATACTGGGGGCACTATACTAGCTATACTGGGGGCACTATACTAGCTATAATGGGGCACTATACTAGCTATACTGGGGGCACTATACTAGCTATAATGGGGCACTATACTAGCTATACTGGGGGCACTATACTAGCTATACTGGGGGCACTATACTAGCTATACTGGGGGCACTATACTAGCTATACTGGGGGCACTATACTAGCTATACTGGGGGCACTATACTAGCTATAATGGGGCACTATACTAGCTATACTGGGGGCACTATACTAGCTATACTGGGGGCACTATACTAGCTATACTGGGGGCACTATACTAGCTATACTGGGGGCACTATACTAGCTATACTGGGGGCACTATACTAGCTATACTGGGGGCACTATACTAGCTATACTGGGGGCACTATACTAACTATACTGAGCACTATACTAGCTAAACTGGGGCACTTCACTAGCTATACTGAGCACTATACTAGCTATACTGAGCACTATACTAGCTATACTGGGGCATTTTACTAGCTATACTGAGTACTACCTACCTATACTGAGCACTATACTAGCTAAACTGGGGCACTTCACTAGCTATAATGAGCACTATACTAGCTATACTGAGCACTATACTAGCTATACTGGGACATACTGGGGGGATCACGCGGCCAGCGTTTCCTACCCCCGGCTTACATGAGGGTCAATCATTTTTTCCTGTTTTTTGGGGTAAAAGTGGGGGGGTCGGCTTACATGCGGGTCGGCTTGCTTGCGAGTATATACGGTATACAGAAATTTTACTTTATTTGAAAAATGTCAGCACAGAAAGTTAAAAAAATCATTTTTTTGCCAAAATTCATGTCTTTTTTGATGAATATAATAAAAAGTAAAAATCGCAGCAGCAATCAAATAGCACCAAAATAAAGCTTTATTAGTGACAAGAAAAGGAGGTAAAATTCATTTAGGTGGTAGGTTGTATGACCGAGCAATAAACCGTCAAAGCTGCAGTGGTCTGAATGGAAAAAAAGTGGCCGGTCCTTAAGGGGTGTAAAGCCCACGGTCCTCAAGTGGTTAATTCACCATTATTTTGGCAAAAATGAATGCAAAAAGAATATCGGCATTTTCATTTACTACTGCTGTGTGCTAATATTTCCTTCAATTGACATTTTTAAAACTGAATTTAGGGTACAGGCGCCTCCTTTCACAGAAGAATAGGTAACATTTTGTCACTCGGCTTACCAAACTATCAGATGGTCAGTGGTGCTCAAATACCCCTTTTAAAAATTCGAATTTGGTCGAATTCGAATAGTAAATTATTCGAGGTCAGTCGAATATTCGAGTCGAATATTTTTTACTATTCGATTCGACCTCGGACTTCGAGCTCACTATTCGAGTCGGTATTCGAGCTCACTATTCGAGCTGACTATTCGAATTGGCCCAAAATAGCTTCCAACACTTGTTTTGAGGGTGAATGATGCAAGAAACATCTTTTTTTCCAAGTAACAACAGCAAGTGATTATGTGGGGATGTTCCTTTAAAAAAAAATGTGGAAAGAGAAGTTGTGTCCTTAATTTGGTTCAGTAGTGTAGTGTTACTGTATATACTTGTTCTTCTTCTTCTTTATCTTTCTTAATCTTCTTCTAGATCTTCTTCTTCTTCTTCTTCTTCTTCTTCATCATCTTCTTCTTCTTCTTCATCTTCATCTTCTTCATCTTCTTCTTCATCTTCTTCTTCTTCTTCTTCATCTTCTTCTTCTTCTTCATCTTCTTCATCTTCTTCATCTTCATCTTCTTCATCTTCATCTTCTTCATCTTCATCTTCTTCTTCATCTTCTTCATCTTCTTCATCTTCTTCATCTTCTTCTTCTTCTTCTTCATCTTCTTCTTCTTCTTCTTCATCTTCTTCATCTTCTTCTTCTTCTTCTTCATCTTCTTCATCATCTTCTTCTTCTTCTTCATCTTCATCTTCTTCATCTTCTTCTTCATCTTCTTCATCTTCTTCTTCATCTTCTTCTTCTTCATCTTCTTCTTCTTCATCTTCTTCTTCTTCTTCTTCATCTTCTTCATCATCTTCTTCTTCTTCTTCATCTTCATCTTCTTCATCTTCTTCTTCATCTTCTTCTTCTTCATCTTCTTCTTCTTCTTCATCTTCATCTTCTTCATCTTCATCTTCTTCTTCTTCATCTTCTTCTTCATCTTCTTCTTCATCTTCTCCTTCTCCTTCTTTTTCAATATCGTCTTCTTCTTCTTCTTCACGTATTTCTCTTTTCAAATTTTTTTTTAAAGAAATGCAGCTATTTTTGAGCGTAACAAATAGCTGGTGGGCGCACGCATGTTGGAAGCGCCATTGTATGTGCTCCCTGGCAGTGGAAACACAAAGACAGCAGGAGGTAAATTCAGCAGCAGGAGGAGGAGGATGAGTGTGTGGCAGCAGGCAGTCAATGAGGCAGGCAGCTCGCCGTGACATAATAGCCCTGGTACCTAGCGGTGATACCAGGGCTGTAAATAAACACAACAGGAGGTCCCAGACAGCGGTCGTGCAGCCCACATTGTGTCCAATACACAACTGGGACAACACAGTTTTCAACCCGGGCACCTCAGAAAAATTAAACCTTTTTTTTTTTTTATTGGTTTTTTTTGGTTTTGGTTTTACAACCAATATAGCTATTGTTTTGACGTAATAGCTGGTGGCAGAGTGGCAGCAGAAGGTAATTCTGTGTACCCTGGCAGTGGGAAACACAGACAGACAGCAGCAGCAGGAGGAATGGAGGAGCAGTGTGAGCAGCTATTGTTGTGACGTAATAGCTGGTGGCAGAGTGGCAGCAGACGGTAATTCTGTGTACCCTGGCAGTGGGAAACACAGACAGACAGCAGCAGCAGGAGGAATGGAGGAGCAGTGTGAGTGTGGCAGCAGGTAGGCAGCGTGACATAATAGCCCTGGTACCTAGCGGTGATACCAGGGCTGTAAATAAACACAACAGGAGGTCCCAGACAGCGGTCGTGCAGCCCACATTGTGTCCAATACACAACTGGGACAACACAGTTTTCAACCCGGGCACCTCAGAAAAATTAAACCTTTTTTTTTTTTTATTGGTTTTTTTTGGTTTTGGTTTTACAACCAATATAGCTATTGTTTTGACGTAATAGCTGGTGGCAGAGTGGCAGCAGAAGGTAATTCTGTGTACCCTGGCAGTGGGAAACACAGACAGACAGCAGCAGCAGGAGGAATGGAGGAGCAGTGTGAGCAGCTATTGTTGTGACGTAATAGCTGGTGGCAGAGTGGCAGCAGACGGTAATTCTGTGTACCCTGGCAGTGGGAAACACAGACAGACAGCAGCAGCAGGAGGAATGGAGGAGCAGTGTGAGTGTGGCAGCAGGTAGGCAGCGTGACATAATAGCCCTGGTACCTAGCGGTGATACCAGGGCTGTAAATAAACACAACAGGAGGTCCCAGACAGCGGTCGTGCAGCCCACATTGTGTCCAATACACAACTGGGACAACACAGTTTTCAACCCGGGCACCTCAGAAAAATTAAACCTTTTTTTTTTTTTATTGGTTTTTTTTGGTTTTGGTTTTACAACCAATATAGCTATTGTTTTGACGTAATAGCTGGTGGCAGAGTGGCAGCAGAAGGTAATTCTGTGTACCCTGGCAGTGGGAAACACAGACAGACAGCAGCAGCAGGAGGAATGGAGGAGCAGTGTGAGCAGCTATTGTTGTGACGTAATAGCTGGTGGCAGAGTGGCAGCAGACGGTAATTCTGTGTACCCTGGCAGTGGGAAACACAGACAGACAGCAGCAGCAGGAGGAATGGAGGAGCAGTGTGAGTGTGGCAGCAGGTAGGCAGCGTGACATAATAGCCCTGGTACCTAGCGGTGATACCAGGGCTGTAAATAAACACAACAGGAGGTCCCAGACAGCGGTCGTGCAGCCCACATTGTGTCCAATACACAACTGGGACAACACAGTTTTCAACCCGGGCACCTCAGAAAAATTAAACCTTTTTTTTTTTTTATTGGTTTTTTTTGGTTTTGGTTTTACAACCAATATAGCTATTGTTTTGACGTAATAGCTGGTGGCAGAGTGGCAGCAGAAGGTAATTCTGTGTACCCTGGCAGTGGGAAACACAGACAGACAGCAGAAGGGCAGTACACAGCAGCAGCCCACTGTAGGTGTGAAATGTGTGGCTGCAGGCGACGTAATAGTCAAAGTGAACCAGGCTGGCTTAGTGAGCAGGAGCCAGGAGGTGGTAAAGGGTGGTAAGGCACATTAACGATGGTACTAAGTTCCGGCAGCCAGTTCATGTCCCCCTCTCGCCGACAACAGGGGCCAGGAACTCGCCTTCCACCCACGCCTGGTTCATCTTGAGAAACGTCAGTCTGTCCACAGACTTGTGAGACAGACGTGAGCGTTTCTCGGTGACCACGCCACCAGCTGCACTGAAGCAGCGCTCGGACAGCACGCTGGAAGGGGGGCAGGACAGCACTTCCAGGGCGTACTGCGCCAGCTCGCTCCAGATCTCCATGCGCTTGACCCAATACTCCATGGGATCAACAGGGGCATCGCTGTCAAGCCCGCTGTAGGACCCCATGTAGTCAGCCACCATGCGGGTCAGGCGCTGGCTGTGACCGGAGGAGGATGCTGCTGCATGCATCTCCTCTCTAGTCACTGCTGCCGGAGCCTCTACAGTCCTGTAGAGCTCGTGGCTGAGAGACAGCAGGTCTGTGGGGCGCTTGCTGCTGCTGGATGCAGGCACCTGCTGCTGCCTCTGTGCTGGCTGCTGGACAGTGGGGGTGGAAGGCTGGGGGAAGGCTTCCTCCAAGCGCTCAACAAGGGCCTGCTGCAAGCTCCTTATTTGTTGCGCTGGGTCTCCTCCTGCAGGCGGCAGGAACTGGCTCAACTTCCCCTTGAGGCGTGGGTCCAACATCATGCTGATCCAGATGTCCTCCCTCTGCTTCATCTGGATCACCCTGGGGTCCCTGCGCAGGCACGTCAGCATGTGCGCTGCCATTGGGAAGAGGCGGGCCACGTCTGCTGGCACATCGACGTCAGTGCTGTCCTCCTCATCCTCCTCCTCTGCTGCCTCATCCTCTCTCCACCCCCGCACCAACTCAGCTGCACTGCGCTGATCCCCCTCATCAGCAGCCAGGTCAGGGACCTCCACCAAGTCCTCCTCCTCCTCCCCCTCAGAGGTGGACTGTGCAGCTGCTTGCCGCTCCTGCTGGTCCAAGGCTGCCGCTCCCTGTGCCAGCAAAGCATCGAGTGCCCTGTTCAGCAGAGAAACCAGGGGCACCCACTCGCAGACCATAGCATGGTCCCTGCTCACCATGTTTGTGGCCTGCAGGAAGGGAGCCAGCACTAAGCACACCTGCTGCATGTGCCTCCAGTCATCATCGGGGACGATGGACGGGATGTTGCTGGTCTTGTCCCTTCTCTGAGCTGCGGAAACAGTGGCCAGGGCAAGGTAGTGGTTGACAGCGTGCTTCTGTTCAACCAGACGCTCCAACATCGCCAGGGTGGAGTTCCAGCGAGTCGGAACGTCAATGATCAGCCGATGGCGTGGCAGATCCAGCTCCTTTTGCACGTCTTCCAGGCTCGCACAGGCTGCAGCCGAGCGCCGGAAGTGACGCACAACGTTCCTTGCCGTTTCCAGCAGCTCGTCCATCCCCTGGTAGGTGCGCAGGAACTTCTGCACCACCAGGTTCAGCACGTGGGCAAGACAGGGGATGTGGGTCAGGTTTCCCCTGTCTATGGCAGCAACCAGATTGGCCCCATTGTCGGACACCACCTCTCCGACTCTGAGGCCTCTGGGGGTCAGCCAAATCCGCTCCTGCTCCTGGAGTTTGGCCAACACGTGGGCTGCCGTCAGCTTGGTCTTGCCAAGGCTGACCAAGTGCAGCAGCGCTTGGCAGTGGCGGGCCTTCACACTGCTGCTGAGGCGGGGGGTTTGGCCAGGTGTGGCGGAGGATGGCAGAGGATCGGAGGAACCCGCTGCAGTTCCCCTGACCCTGCGGGGTGGCACCACCCACTGTGTTGCTGCTGCTGCTGTGCCCGCTGCTGCTCTCCCATCCTCACCCCCTTCCACCAAGCTGACCCAGTGGACAGTGAAGGACAGGTAGCGGCCTGTCCCGAAGCGGCTGCTCCAGGAGTCCATGGTGACGTGGACCCTTTCACCAACCGCGTGCTCCAGCCCTCGCTCCACATTGGCCATCACAAAGCGGTGCAGTGCAGGAATGGCCTTGCGGGCGAAGAAGTGTCTGCTGGGGAGCTGCCAGTCTGGGGCTGCACAAGCAAGCAGCGCCCGCATGTCGCTCCCCTCCTGCACGAGCGTGTACGGCAGGAGTTGGGAGCACATGGCCCGTGCCAGCAAGCCGTTCAGCTGCCGCACGCGACGGCTGCTGGGAGGCAGAGCCCTAACCACCCCCTGGAAGGACTCGCTCAAAAGGCTCTGGCGTGCCTTTTTGCTGGCACGGGAATCAGCAGACGGAGCAGAGGAGGCCACTGAGGACTGGCTGCCAGAACAGGCCTCAGTGTCGGCGGCAGGAGTTGCAGAGGGGGGAGGAGCAGGGCGTTTCCGCACTCCTGCTGGTGCTGCTGGAGGAGCAGGAGGGCGGGTGGCTGCTGTTGCTGCTGCTGCTGCTGAAGGCTGTGCAGTGATGGGATTGGTGCCACTGCCAGCACCAGATGCCTTCAGCCTCTGGAACTCCTCATGCTGGTGGAAGTGTTTCGCAGAAAGGTGGTTGATCAGCGAGCTGGTGCTGAACTTCAAGGGGTCTGCACCTCTGCTCAACTTCCGCTGACAGTGGTTGCAAGTGGCGTACTTGCTGTACACTGTGGGCATGGTGAAAAACCGCCAGATTGGTGACAAAAACATCCCCCTACGGCATGGAAGCGCTGCTGCCTGTTTCCCTGTGGTGGTTGGGGGGGGGGGGGGGTCTTGGGTGCGGCTGGTGGTGGTACTGGCTGATGCTGCTGCTGCTGCTGCTGAGCCTGAGACACCAGCAGGCTGTGGGACGCTGCCAATGCTTGCAATGATGCGCCTCCTTGCAAGGCCCACAACCGCATCCTCCTCCTCCTCCTCAGAGCTGCTGAGGACGACATCCTCTGGATGTGTTGGCACCCAGTCTCTGTCTGTCACCGGGTCATCATCATCATGCCCCTCCTGAAACATGTCCTGCTCTGATGATGACCCCCCAAACTCCTCTGCTGATGCATGGATGGGACGCTTGACTGTCGCCACAGTCTTGCTGTCCAATCCCTCCTCCCCCAAAGTGCCCATCAGCATCTCCTCCTCCAAATCGCCAACAACAGCATTCAATTGACTCATCATGCCTGGGGTCAAAAGAGTGCTGAGTGACAGGTCGGCGACTGACGGTGAACTGGCCTCCTCCCCAGGCCCTGCTGGGCGGCTGCTGCGAACAGGGGTGGTGGTGGTGAGGGTGGAGGCCTCGGATGCAGAGCTGATGGCGGGCTGCTCATCCTCCGTCATGAGTTGCACCACAGTGTCTGCATCCTTTTCCTCAATGGGACGTTTCCGACCCGGCTGGAGGAAAATGGGAGCAGGTGCTACACGCTGCTGCTGCTGTGTCTCTGCAGCGTGAGTTGCAGATGCTCCTCCTGGGCGGCGCCCAAGGCGTCCACGGCCAGTGGCTATGGGAGGAATGTTAGCCACTGACGCTGCTGCTGCTGCTGCGGAACTGTGCATGGTGGCGCGCCCGCGGCCGCGGCTTGCCACAATGCTGCTCCCTCTCTTCCTGATTCCCTTGCTGCCCTTCCCCTTGCCCAAACCGCGCTGGCTGCCACTTCCAGACATCTTCAATGTTTTGGGCGTATAGACAAAAGTTTTGTAAAAGGGCGGGTGAAAAGTGGGGTACTTTAATGGAGTGGGTTGGTTGGTGAGGTGACTGAGTGAGTGTCCCCTAGTACAGTAAGTAAGTATTAACAGTCAGGAAGTACAACTAGCAGTTACAATAATCAGTAGTAGTAATCACAAGTAAATTTAGTGTGTGTACACTCAGACAGTGAGTGCACGCACGCAGGAGCTAGTAGCCTATGGACACAGTGACTGAGTGTCCTAGACTCCTAGTACGGTAAGAGTAAGTAAGTAGTAACAGTAAGTAGAACTAACTAATAACAATAATCAATCAGCGATCAGAAGGAAATGGAGTGTGGGTGGTGTGTGTGTACACTCAGACAGTGAGTGCACGCACGCAGGAGCTAGTAGCCTATGGACACAGTGACTGAGTGTCCTAGACTCCTAGTACAGTAAGAGTAAGTAAGTAGTAACAGTAAGTAGAACTAACTAATAACAATAATCAATCAGCGATCAGAAGGAAATGGAGTGTGGGTGGTGTGTGTACACTCAGACAGTGAGTGCACGCACGCAGGAGCTAGTAGCCTATGGACACAGTGACTGGGTGTCCTAGACTCCTAGTACAGTAAGAGTAAGTAAGTAGTAACAGTAAGTAGTAGAACTAACTAATAACAATAATCAATCAGCGATCAGAAGGAAATGGAGTGTGGGTGGTGTGTGTACACTCAGACAGTGAGTGCACGCACGCAGGAGCTAGTAGCCTATGGACACAGTGACTGAGTGTCCTAGACTCCTAGTACAGTAAGTAGTAACAGTAAGTAGTAGAACTAACTAATAACAATAATCAATCAGCGATCAGAAGGAAATGGAGTGTGGGTGGTGTGTGTACACTCAGACAGTGAGTGCACGCACGCAGGAGCTAGTAGCCTATGGACACAGTGACTGAGTGTCCTAGACTCCTAGTACAGTAAGTAGTAACAGTAAGTAGTAGAACTAACTAATAACAATAATCAATCAGCGATCAGAAGGAAATGGAGTGTGGGTGGTGTGTGTACACTCAGACAGTGAGTGCACGCACGCAGGAGCTAGTAGCCTATGGACACAGTGACTGAGTGTCCTAGACTCCTAGTACAGTAAGAGTAAGTAAGTAGTAACAGTAAGTAGAACTAACTAATAACAATAATCAATCAGCGATCAGAAGGAAATGGAGTGTGGGTGTGTGTACACTCAGACAGTGAGTGCACGCACGCAGGAGCTAGTAGCCTATGAACACAGTGACTGAGTGTCCTAGACTCCTAGTACAGTAAGAGTAAGTAGTAACAGTAAGTAGAACTAACTAATTACAATAATCAATCAGCGATCAGAAGGAAATAGAGTGTGTGTTGTGTGTGTACACTCAGACAGTGAGTGCGCACACGCAGGAGCTAGTAGCCTATATGAACAGTGACAGTGAGTGTCCCTACGGGTACAGTAAGAGTAAGTAGTAAGTAAGTACAACTAACAATAATCAATCAGTAATCAGAAGGAAATAGAGTGTGTGTACACACAGACAGTGAGTGAGTGCACACACGCAGGAGCTAGCTAGTAGCCTATAAACAGTGACAGTCAGTGAGTGTCCTACTCCTAGTACAGTATAACTACAATACTATTAGTAAAGGACAGCAGAAATACTGGTATAGATGATGAGAGAAATAAACAGAGGACAGCTGCCCACAGAGGCAAGGCCCCCCTGAGGCCTAAACCTGTAAGCTTGCAGCAGCTGCCTGTCTCTAATGTAACACACAAGCTACTAACTAAAATACAATGTCTATCTAAATAACAACAATACAGGTGTATATGGCAGGTGTAGGTGAGCAAAAACGCTAGGTAAATGAACACAATAGAGCACTTGCTAAGCCAAAGCACAAAGGAGCAGATCTCTCTCTGTACAAGTCTCAGGCAAGCATGGAAAACCCGAACATGGCGGCCGCTATTTATAGGGTAGGGGCTGGCCAGGGTCCCCCTCTGTGATTGGCTGCCGTCAGAGGGCCTGGGAGCCCTCTGATTGGCTCTAAGGACATCAATCTGGGCTATGACGCTATTCGAGCTCGGTACCGAGCTCGAATAGCGCCGGTTTGCTCGAATAGCTCGAATAGTGAATGGGCTATTCGAGTGTTCTCGAATAGCCCATTCGAATAGCTACAGCTATTCGGAGCTCGAATACCGAGCTCGAATAGCTGAAAAAGAGCTCGAATATTCGAGCTACTCGAATATTCGAGCTCTGCTGAGCACCACTACAGATGGTATATTTAGAACTGTTCCTGACGTTGGGCATTGCGCGGAAATACTGAATTTTAAAGTATCTGTTCTTTTGAATGACCTCCACTAAAAGGTATAGGAGCTACAAATGTATATCTCTAAGCACTACCTAGATTTCAGATATCTGCATTAAAGGCTAACATTCTATATTTAAATCCACATTTGAGCCAGAAAGGTGTTAACAAGCTCAACGTTGTTTTTATTTGATTTTCCGAAAGATCAGAACCTCTGGCTTGCGCCATATGACAGCTTGGCTCATTTACTGACGGTTTCTGCTCATCAGGCTTGTCATCCACAGATCTGCCCTGCTTTTACAGTTCATGTTTGTGATTTGCTGCAACCTCCAACCTGCACCATATGTTGCAGATAGTGAGCTGACCCATCCCAGAAGCCCCGTGATACACATTTCTGTTGCGCACGCCAAATACATTTTCACTTTAGAATACTTATTATCATTATACATATTCTTGTAAGGTTTACATGCTTTATTTGGTTGTGTGAAAAAAAAATGGTATATTTAATTCATCTTTAGCCATTTCGCACTGTAATGTGTTGCATAATTGCTGTATTACAGCAGTTCATTTACAAATACAGTCAAAATAATCATAAACCATGGTAAAGGTAAAGTTTTACATACTTATATATTTTACATTGTTTTGTGCTAATTACCTCTAATATGTGTTTGTCATCTGTATTATAAAACAAGAGCCCTAACTGTTAGAATAAGATTTGTGATTCCTAGTACAGAAATGATTGCAGGAATTTCTTTTAATCTGTGTCTCCATCTATCAGGCTGGAGACTGCAGGTTTATGCTGGGCTTTTATGGACTTCAGGTTAGGTCTTAGAAACACCCCTTGCGAGTGATAAAGCAGAGCGCAATGATGATGTCATCTCCCTCCTCAATTTAGGTAGCCAGGTGTGGGGGCCGGTATAAGAAATAGGAAGTCATATCCCAAGTTTAGGTAGCCAGGTATGCCCCAGTATTATCAGCCGCCTCGTCTTATAACCATCCCATCTCTGTAATTTGCTACATAGCTAAATATAATCATTTTCTTCACTCATTGCTGTGCAGACAGGCAGAAAAATGTCCTTCAAACAAGATGGTTATTGGCCGATGGGACTAGTCGTGGCCGCCTCTGCCTGAGAATCTAGCATGCATAGGGTGGGCCTGGGCCACTGACCCCCTGAATGCACCCACAACTGAACCATCTGAATGCCAGCCAAGGTTATTTTGATGGTGATGGTGTGCCATCAACTCTCCGCCAAGGCACTGGGGCAACAGAGGGAGCAAAACTGGCGGGGATTTCATCGTAGATAGCGGTGTAGAGGGTAAGTTACTGGGTTACTGTTAGGAGACGGTGGGGGTATGTTAGTGTTAGACTTAGATAGTGGTAAGTTAGCAAATTTAGGCATAGATAGCAGCAGGTTAGTGTTAGGGCTAGGTAAGAGGGGAGGTTAGTGTTAGGCTTAGGTAGCGGTAGGTTAGTATTAGTAGATAGAGTGAGGGTTAGTGTAAAAGAAAGGTTAGGTAATGCGATAGCGGCTTCACTCAGTGCCCTTTTGTCATAGACACATTACCGTCACATGGTACCCTTGAAAGAATAAACAATTTGTTAAGTAATAGCAAACATAAAATGCTGTTTATATCATGAAAAGCAAAAGGAAAATGTGCAGCTTCTCACCTATTTCTGCAGGTAAAAGCTGCTGCCATATTTGCAACTATCATTCGGTTCCAGTGTGCATGTCATTGGACAAGGACATAGTGCTGAGACGTTCAAATGTAAATAAGTCTCTCCTCTAGGAACTAAATCAGGCATCGGCAAACTTGGCCCTCCAGCTGTTAAGGAACTACAAGTCCCACAATGCATTTAACTTTATGAGTCATGACTGTGGCTGTAAGACTCCTGCAATGCATTGTGGGACTTGTAGTTCCTCAACAGCTGGAGGGCCAAGTTTGCCCATGCCTGAACTAAATGAACCACTTTCTACCTTTCGCTGACATGGCTGCTGTTTACACTTCACAAAACTCACAATAAGACGGTAAGACTGCATCAACATTCTATTTTCCCTCCTAAGTAGACTGGCAATTCATTGGCACATAAGTAGGGATGCTCATACAGATTTTACATTTTTGCATTTCTGACTGGAAATTGTTATTTCCGAACGGAAATTGGATTTCCGCGAAAATCCGATTTACAACAACTCGGTAATTTTAGCCCAATCACAGATCTCGAAAGCCCTGGACCAATCAAAGAGTGGATAATTTTTTCCCACAAAAATCAGATTACCGCATTCATTTTAGACCAATCACAAGGCTTGGAAACTAGCCAATATTCCTGAGTCTTGTGATTAGCCTAAAATGTCCATGGTATTCAGATTACCAGGGAAACATCCTGCATTCTTCGATTGGTCCAATATTTCTGAGTCAACTCTGAAGGATTTAGCCAAAGGATGCAAAAAAATGACAAAAAAATGGAAAATTGGAAATCAGAAGTTTACAGAATCGGTATCAGTATTGGTGGAAATCATTACTCACAGGTTTACTATCAGTTCAGATTTACTTAAAGGGAACCTAAACTGAGAGGGATATGGGTGTTTCCTTTTAAACAATACCAGTTGCCAGACAGTCCTGCTGATCTCTTAGGCTGCAGTAGTGGCTGAATCACACACCACCTGAAACAAGCATGCAGCTATTCCAGTCTGACTTCAGTCAGAGCACCTGATCTGCATGCTTATTCAGGGGCTGTGGCTAGAGACACAGGATCAGCAGAGGAGTCAGGCAACTGGTATTATTTTAAAAGGAAGAATCCATATCCTTCTCGGTTTAGGTTCCCTTTAAATAGTAAGAATAGATTTGATAAATATTTAGTGCTTCCCCAGAAACCTTTGCGAATTCAAGAAAGGTCTTATTTTACAGCTGTGTTTACCACAGAAGAGAAGCAAAAAATTTTAACACGTTGACAGGCTGTAATTCTTTCATCCCATTAGCAGCTTCAATATCTCATTTATCTTGTTTGAGGTAAGTGCACTGCTTTTGGCCACAGTCAGCAGAACTTGTGCTGTAAATTCTTGGAATTCTTTTCTCTCTCTCTCTCTGTTATCATAAAATACAGACACTGAAAGCAGAAGTCCTCTGCTATTGTCCCACACCGCCCCCTAGTGACAAGTGGCCATAAATACACATTACAGCCACTGAGGGCTCTTTTCCACTATGAAATTATTCCGATCGCGATCGCAATCGCGTCTCAATTTCGATTGAGCAGCTATACTCATTATAGTACAGCTCAATCGAATTAAAAACGCGGCAGGACAACGATTGTGCTTTGACCAAAATCGCATCTCAATTGGATCGCACTAATGGAAATTGCTGCTGCAGTTTCCATTAGTTTTATGTACCTTGCGATTTGCAATCAGAATCAAGTCGCAAATCGCAGGGTAGTGGAAAAAGGCCCTAAGGCTTTATTCCTATTGCGTTCCACTCGTGTTGCCTTTTTTAGAGACTTTTTTTCCCCCTCTCCCGACGCTTGGGTGAGCGATGCGGCTTTGTTAAAAATGCTTTTCTAATCACTTTTCCCGAATGTTTTTATAATTTACTCTCTGACGCAAGCCAGGAAGTAAACTGTTTGACCCGGAAAAAGAATAAATACAATGTATTTATTTTTAAAAACGTGAACGCAAAGCAAATTTGTGAGCGTTTTGTGTTTTTCCTATACCTTCCATTGAGGCGCCTCAAAAATGGTACAGGCAGCGCTTTGCTGAGCGCATCGGAAATTAACCGCTCAGACGTGAACTCTCTCATAGAGAATCATTGCACAAGCGCTTTCAGGCTGATTTTGAAAATCGCCAGCTCTTAAAAAAAAAAAATCCCAAAACGCCTCCAGTGTGAACGAGCCCTTATAGCATACTAATTAGAAGCAGGAAAATGTAATGTAAGAAATAAAAAGTGCTAAAACAAATTGGCCTGGGGTCCTTGAAAGACTGTAAATAAATTGGCTCCTAAAGTGTCAATGAATCAGACTATATGGTGACTTTTTATATTTGTCTGACACAGTTATGAATATTTTCTAAGTAAAGCAACATTTTTATCCCAAATAAATATAAAGTGAAATGGTTTTAAACTTTGCTACCCATCAGTAAACAAAACTGAGTGAAAACCGTCCAATCCAGTTACTGCAAAAGAGCCAGAGTGCAGCAGCACTGCCATCATTGTATAATACACCTCACTAAGCAGCCTGTAAGACAAAATGATGTGCTGTGATGGCACAACCCAGACAAGGCATTTCACGTCTCCCTACTGTAGTCCCCAGAATATGTATTTTCTCTCTATTGTCCAGCTGCCGTTAGCTCAGTCTTTGTTGTAAGTACACTCTGCATTCTTCATAATCAAACATTATTTTGGAGCCTGGTGCTTCCCTCAAGAGAACACAGAAAAACAAAACAAAACAGGACAAAAAAATGCTGCATGCCCACTGGCAAAGGGCCACTGTACTCGGTCCAGTTCATGTTTCCAACATCAGTGCCGGATATAAGCTGAAGGCAAAGAAAACATTAAACTAATGCGTGTGTTGCGTCGCAGCTGATGACCAAATCAAAGCAGATAGTCAAACAAAATTACCTGAACACGCATAGAGATTTTCAGCTATTCCAAATCTCTCTTTAATGCAAAAGATAGGGCAATGAATGCTCTACTGGCCTGCAGAAGAATGCCTGGATACCTCTCAGCTATTTATATTGGCTGATGTGACTTTGTAGAAGCAGCTAAACTTTGTTATTCAGGGATGTGGCACAGCTAAAGATAGCACACTGAGGTCACATGTATTAAAATTTCCATCCAATGTGTGTTTTTTTTTCTTTTATTAACCCCTTCATTGGCTCCTGTCCCTTTGATCAATGTGAGCTCCTGACTGACTCACAGAGCTCTGCTGTCATACTGACAGCTGGGCAAGTGAGCTGCAGTGCGGAGAGAGCGACGTGATCAGCGGTAGCAACGAGAGCAGTGAGAGCACACAGCGGCGGTGAGTTAAAACTATGCCCTCCCTGGCAGGAATAACAGCAAACAGGACGTAGATTTCAATCACTGCCATCCGAAAGTGTTTAAGGTTTCTGTACATGTAATGTATTTCAATGCCATTTCATTGTTTGTGCGTTAGCATGCAGTTTACATTATGCAGTTTTTCTGTATTTTAATTTGGATGCCAGGTCTGCTTTTTCCCGCATGTGATGTGTGACTCGTGTTTCAATACCAGTCAATGGGAACACAGAACAATTGCAGAAACATTGAGTTTTGCGCACAAAAAAAATCACACACAATATTGCAGTTCATCAGATATATTTCAGTGTACCGCTAAGTTAGCTTCCTTTATTTCATGAAAAAAAAAATCATAAAATGAAAATTTGCATATAAACGCAAACAAAATGAGCAAAAACACTCCTTACAATTTAAACCCAAAATTACAGAAAATACTGCAAATGCAAAAATTGCATGCAAAAATGGCATGACAAATGTAAAAGGCCTCTAAAGCAGGGCAATTTCTTGGGCAGTGCGGGCAGGGCGACCGCCCTGTGCGCAGACCGGCAAAAAAAAGAAGGGGGATGGAGGCAGAAGGACACACAGTAACTGCTAGAAGAAGTAAGAAGATTACCAGGGCGATCACCTACCTTTACTCCTCCTGGGCTGCCTGCATCCGACGTCAAGTCATCATCATGTCACCACCGCGTGATGACACCTGATGTCCTGTAGCGGTACCGTGGCGCCCATGGAAGAGAAGGCTTTCCGGGCTCTCTTCACCTGTGTGTTTTCCTGGTCCCTGCTTCCTCCTGGATAAGTGACTGGTCACTAGTAAGTAGGCAGATCTACTTGTGACCTGTGGCTGTGTGACTGTCCCTAAAGAGTAAGGGTTTGCGAGTCCATGGGGGTGGGAGGGGAGTAGGCACAATTTTTACACCCTTGCCCTAGGTGCAATTTAGCCTAGAAACTGCCCTGCTCTAAAGGAACCATGAAGAGTGGTCACAGTCAATTTAATGGACTTACTAGGGAAAACCTGTGAAACAGGAAGTATTGGGAGGATGGAGTGCAGCACGGAATGCTATGGTAAAATATTATGGCAAATTCAACCATCTCTATAACTGTTATGTTAGCTCCCAATACAACTCATAATGGTTGGTTAAAAGGAACTAAAGTGAGAAGTATATGGAGGCTGCCATATGTATTTCCATTTACACAATACCAGCTGCGTGGCAGCCCTGCTGATCTATTTGGCTGCAGTAATGTCTGAGTCACATCAGAAACAAGTATGCAGCTAATCTTGTTAGATCTGACAATAATGTCAGAAACATCTGATCAGCTGCATGCTGGTTCGGGATCTATGGCTAATAGTATTAGAGGCAGAGGATCAGCAGGATAGCAGGGCAACTGGTATTGCTTAAAAGGAAATAAATATGTCAGCCCACCTATACCTCTCACTTCAGTTGTTCTTTAAATGACACCCGAGGCGAAAATAAACTAATGAAATAAACAATTGTATCTATCTTTCTTCTCCTAGAAAATGACTTTTTTAAGATATTCCACAGTTTTATTTTATGTGTAAATCTACATTTTAAGTTTTAACTATTTTATTGTTTTTGCTCAATGACACATTCATTGAAGTATGACAGAGCTAAAATGTATGAAGTATTGACCCTTGTTATCTCTTTCCTGCTGTTAGAAGCCATTTTCTGTTAGAAAGTGTTTTATAGTTGGAATTTCTTATCAGTGAGGGTCCCACTGTAGTCACTTCCTGTCTGAGTCAGCCACTTACATACCTGATATTTAACTCTTTCAGGCAGAGAAAGAAAAAAAGGAACACAACATACTTATTTGTGTGCTAGGCACTGTACATACACATGTCTATCTCATCATGTCACATGTCACCTCGGGTATCCTTTAAAGCATTTTTTCCATGAGCAGCTGAAGGTGGTGAATTTACAACCTGTCAGCTGCTCTCATCCACTGTCTGGTTGCTTTCTAGCACTCAGCAAAGGCAGCAGACAGACAACCGCCCTTGGAGCAACCGCCATGCTCAGATGCAACATGAGACTTTTTTTTTTGTCCCAGGGTGTCGCGAACATAGAATTTTCCGTTCATGAACGAGAACTTCTGCAAACACCTGGACTGTGGCATGCTGGAGGGGGATCCATGCCAAAAGTCCCACAAAAAATTATGGAGTTGATGCAAAGTTGGGTTTTAATCCAGGGGTGTAACTATAGGCCCTGCAAGGGGTGCACCCACGATGGGAAGGGGGAGGCAGAAGCAGTAGGGGCCCTGTGGGGGGAGAAGTTTCTATTTCCTGAGAGACTGACAACTAAGACTACGGAGAGGAAAAATAAAAACTTTCTGCTCTCTGCATGATTGTGTCTGATTAGCCACTGATAAGGAATCATACAAAGTTTTGCAGCCAAAGATTTGTAGACAGTCTTTATTCAGCTTTCAGCAGGGTCTTGTGTACAGCACTGTTTTACCCCCAGCCTCTCTACCCTTCCCCAAGTGCTGTGTACTGTAGTGATGCTGGAGAAGTCTGCATTGCCAGTTCTGCTCCCTCAGAGCTGGACAGAGTGCGTGTAATAAGCTGAGGCTGGGAGCACACTCATCTGTCTGTGTTTTCTGCACACCATGTGTGTCTATGCATGCATGTTATATCACAGAAGTTAATGTGGTTGATATAGAAAATGTGTGCAGAAAGCGAGGGGGGAGGGCATCCAAAGTTTTGCAGGGGGGCCCAGTGATTTCTAGTTACACCCCTGTCTTAATCCCTAAAGGGCAGAAATCACATTATGCACAGCTCTGGGTGTCAGTGGGCTGTTGAGTGACACACACAGAGAAGAGCAATAGTACAATCAGAATACAGTAAAATAGTAATGTACAGGAGTGGTACTGTGTCTGCAAGTTAATGCAGCAACAGCAGTAGTGTGCACACAGCTCTGGGTGTCAGTGGGCTGTGAAGTGTCTCACACAGAGAAATGCAATAGTACTATCAGAAAACAGTGAAATAATAATGCACTGGAGTGGTTCTGTGCATGCAACATAGTGACGCAGCAACAATATCAGTATTGTGCACACAGCTATGGGTGTCAATGGCAGGGTTGCCACCTCAGCCCTTTAAACACGGCACATATGAGTTATACAGATTTTAGGGCTACTCAAACATAATCAGTGCCTAAACTGCATGTAACTAGCCACAAGGCATGTATAATTCATATGTGCCAGTATTTAAAGGGATGAGCTGGCAACCCTAGTCAGTGGGCTGTGGAGTGTCACACACACAAAAAAACACAGGAGACCAATGTGCTAGACCTCAAAAGGGCTGTTTGTTGTGCTTTCACAGACACCACAACTGCTTTTTGATAGGGCGTGGGGGGTCTAGGAGGGGGTGTGACGGACGAGCCGTCAGACCAGAAAATGCAATCGCAATTGGTTTCCTGCCTCGATTGTCATTGCGTTGCCAGATCAGAATCTGATGTCTGTGGATCCCAGGCAGTCAAGCCTGGGGGGTCTCTACTGTCTTTATAGGAGTTAGCAGAGTTCTTTTCATAAGAGCAAGTTGCGATGATTTGCTCAGCTGCCTGTGCAGGCAGGCAGCTTTTTGACCATTGTGTAGGTTTACATGCTGCAGGACTCTGGAAAGAAGAGCTTCTGTCAGTTTTGCAGCTTGTGCTTGCAGAGGAATTTGCATACGTTGTCATGCAAATTGCCTGGCCACATTCATTGGAGGCGTGTACTATAAGTACTATGTCTTTCCCACAATGCTTCGCTGGTCATAAGGATTTCGTCCTATGTAACACTCCTGGTGGGGTGTCAGCCTTACTCTCTGTTTGAAGATCAGCTTAGAGTAATTCTTGAATCTGCGCTAGGCAGGTTTTCCCTAGTGCAGTTAGGATTGTTTATCTGTTTGTTTGTTCTGTTGCCATTGTCCTGTCCCAACGGTGGTCGACAGGAAATGGTTCTGATCTCTGTTCTTGGAGTATAGCTGGTGCAGCGGTTGCTACCAGCTATCTCTTCTGATCTGTCTCTTTGGATCGCGCTAGCCACTTTTCGCTAGCGCTGTGGATCCTTCTGTTCTGCCTCCTGGGATCGCGCTAGCCACTTTCCGCTAGTGCTGTGGATCCTTCTGTTCTGCTACTCTGTACCTGGATCACGCTAGCCACTTTCGCTAGTGCTGTGGATCCTATCTCTCGCTTGTCCCTGTTTTCGTGTGTCTGTCTTGTCTGCTACGATCGCTTGCTGGAGGCTCGGTGAGGTAACCGTTAAGCAAGCGCTCGCGTCCTCTGTTTCATGTTTGTCTGTCGATGGTTAGTTAGGCGTGCTTGTCTCTATTGTGCTTATCACGTGGAGACCGCGCATAACCGCGTGCACTGTTGCGAATGAGTGCGGTGTTCGCGGTTAGCTAGCATTTGTTATTTTCCGCATCTCCTCATTGTATTATTTGCTGTGCCTTTGCTAACCTCGTATTCTGTTCTGATCTGCCTTGTGTCACGTCTGGCGATCGCACCTCTCGCAATAGCGTTCCTGTTTCATATCTGCTGTTGTGTGTGCACTGTCGCGGGGTGGCGACTAGGTTGGCGCACACACATACAACCTGTCCCTTTGCTTGTCTCATTCGCAATCGCCTCTCTTGCGATTGCGTTCTGCGCTTCGTACAATTCCTGTCTGGCATTTGTGGAGGTACAGAGGATTGGTTCCTCTGCACTCCCCAGCGCCATCTGCCGACAGGAATTTTCCCTCTACAGGTGCGTAGCACCTTTTGCTGGGTGCCTGCAATTACACGCTTGTGGAGGATTTCCGCCGTGTCAGCGCACGCGTTGTGCGCTGATCACGGAGAAAGTTCCCCAATCGTTACAGTATGACCAGCCCAACCCAAAACCCCAGTGTAGACGGAATTTCCGATTTGTACGATTTTGTCGAATATGGCTCTTGTACCTTTAAGAGATTTAAAAAACTTGAACCTGAATCAGCAGATGAATTTTTGTCTGAGTGTACGAAACTGTTAGCGAACCCTGAATTCCAATGCACCCCAGTGTCTACCTGGGCCCCCCAAATGGTCTACATTCTGTTGGGGGGCGAAATGTCAATGTGGGCTTATGATGTGTTCGATCATACCACCCTGAGTCAAAGACCCCTGGAATTATTGGCCTTTTTAATTCACAATTGGCTGAGATTACCTCAATTACCATACCCCCTTAATGAGTTGTTGTCAGCAGCTCAATCAGCTGTTCCATCTACTCTTTCATCCATAAAGCAGCCATCCAAAGCCTCTAAGTCTAAACGTAAAAGATCTAGGAAGGCTTCCCAGCGGAAAGATCCATTGCCCATAGCAACCACAAATAAAGAGGTTATTTCTGTCAAGTCTGAAATGGGCAAAACCATGCAGTATGATAATGATGTTTATAATGCATCTGCTGATCAGTTTCCAGGTTTTTTGCCCCAATCCAAAGCTTATGTGGATCCTGCTATGGGTAGGATCGCACACTACATTAAAGCAGTTAAAAAATCTGTTCTTGTTCCTGAACTCCACCCCTATGGAGATTATCTGGATACTGGCCTGTTTGAACCCCCATTTGCTTCCTGGGATGTTGGGGCCTTGCTGGAGGAATTCGATTTTGATTGGAAAGCCTTTTGCGATTTTTACATCGCAAAAAGCGAAGATGTCTTGAATGCTTGTCTCGATTCTATGTACCTTCTGATTGATTCCGATGAATGTGACAAGGATGATGTGGATCTGGTGATCTATGTATGGCAAACGATTTTGGATGAGTTGCACACACACCAACCAATTGATTCCAATAAAGAGACATCGTTGTCGGATGATTGTTCCTGCCTTTCTGGGGTAAAGCATGAGAGTCTTGACTTTGTGCAATCTGAAATGAATGAGTATGCCGCTGTGGTTGATTCCTGTGCGAATCCTGAAGGATTCTCTCCTGACAGTGTGCAGTTTGAATCTGTGCGATATGATGCCTGTTTCTCGGATGTTCTTGCAGATTGTGATCGGCATGAGTCTGCCGGTTTCCTCAAGGATGTGTGGGATCCTTTGTCATTTAGAAACAGATCTTTGAGATCTTCCATCTGTGACCCTGCTATGGGGAAAGTTTCTCGACTGTGCAGCGTCAAAAGTAAAATTAATATGCCTAATAAAGTTTATCCTGTTGATGTCGCTATTTCTTCTGCAAATGAGTCTCTGTCTCACCCTGTTCTCACCTGTAAGGGCCCATTGCCTGGGGACAGTTGCTCCAGCGTTTCGGTCCTAGATGCCTTGCAGTTTGCTTCGCAGATCGCGGAGGTTTGCGCTATGGAAGCGTCAGTTTCACAACCTAAAGTGATTTTTGATTCGCAGGTTTTGCGTCCTGGCTCCTCGGATTTGACATTGTTGGCCGAATCTAAGAGTGAGACAGCGCTTCGGTTTTGCGAATCTGACTCTGAAACATTTTTGCTGGGTCCAGAGAGAGTTTCTCTGAGCCGGCCCTGTACCATGAATAACAATATGATGTCCAATCACACTGACATTTGTGAGTCCCTTTCTTGCTCTGAGGGAAGTGCTGATTCTGCACCCTGTACTCTGGATCAGTCAATGTGGCCTTGCTTAGAATCCCATGCAGTGTCCCTAGAGGCTTGTCTGGGTATTGCCACTATACTCACCTGTTTTTCTACAGTTTTGGAGTTGCAAGCTAGTTTGACTGCTACGCAGAATTCTGGGTGCAGCGAGATTAAAGTTAGGGAGTCAGTGTGTGGTTCAGTGAATATTCCTGTACATTCCGCTCATGATGATGAAATTCAGTCTCAGATTATGGTGGAACCTTCCCTGGGACATCTGCCCTGTTCACAAAATAAAGTTCCAGTTTTGCCCTGTAACATGGATAGTACAGAATCCTTCTTAGAAAACTTGGAAAATGATGTTCCTGAGGTCTTGTTTGATGTTCTGGAGGTCTCAGAGTTCCTCCCAAAGGGAGCAGAACTTGTAGGAGATGTCTCCTGCCCCCCAAGTCCTTCTGAGGTGTTGCCCAAACATGCCACATGCTTGTAGTTCGCGGAGAATGCGAACAGCGGAAGTTTGCCACACACTGTCCGCCGGTGAACTGTTCAGGCCATCTCTATCAAACATGATACACATGGTGTTACCATACGCTTATAGCCGGCAGCCTTGTGCCTAAACTGCTTGACAAACGAGTATTACAATGTAAAAAGCTGATCAGATGAAGATAGTGTTTTTGAAAGGGCACTTACACTTTAGAAACAATTTTAGCCGTTCACCAGAAAAGAGTAACATTGAGCAAACATGCTGTGCTGCAGTTTACTAGGCAAACCTCATGGGTGATGTGTTGTGGATTACGGCTGCTTGGTGAACCTGCAAGCTAGCGTTCATAGTTTACAAATAGGTCTGTCCCCCAAACTGCGCCATAAGTGTGCCTGATGTTGACCAACCACCCCCCTTGGCCCCCCCCCCCCCTTTTGGCTCAATACCTTAAAGCCATGCTGACATCACTGCCCCAGGAGCATAGAGAGATGGGTGGGTGGGCAGGAATGGAACAAATGTTATGTAGATCCTGTATTAAGCACTTGCTAGTTTGGGTGCTGAGGACAAACATTCAAATCCCAACATGGACCCGTATGTCAATGACATGAACTGTCTGTCATAGGAACTATCACAGAAAAGAGCCATCATTTTTTGTAGAAAAAACACTGCACTTTCAGACCACCCTATAAATAATAGTGGGAATCAGCTGAAACGTAAACAATTTCCCGTCCCACTTTACACTTCATCATATTGATATTTAAGTGGCAATCAAAGTATTTGTAAAGTGAGGGCAGCACGGTGGTGTAGTGGTTAACACTCTCACTTTGCAGTGCTGGGTCCCTGGTTTGAATCCCAGCCAGGTCAACATCTGCAAGGAGTTTGTATGTTGTCTCCGTGGGTTTCCTTTTGGGAACTCTGGTTTCCTCCCACATCCCATAAACATACAGATAAGTTAATTGACTTCCCCCTAAATTGTCCCTAGACTATAATACATGCACTACATGATATAGACATATGACTATGGTAGGGACTAGAAAGTGAGCCCCTTTGAGGAACCGTTAGTGACAAGACAATATACTCCGTACAGTGCTGTGTAATCTGTCAGCGCTATATAAATACTTAAAATAAAGAAATAAGTGATCACCATTTTATACATCACTAAAACGTGTTTAGCACTTTTATTGTGGCAGACACTATACGCTACTATGGAGACAAGCGGTGTCTTATTCTAAATCTCCGTTTGCCAGTTTGCCCCAGAAAGCCACTTTAAAAATCAGCAGTACATGGCCAAAAAGAAAGACGATGAGTCGTGTGCTGCTACTTTTTCTCGCAATAGGTAAGGGCTATGGCTAAAGATTCCTTGCCACATTCTAAGTGAATGGAGCAGCAGATCACCAATTTATGAGAATTCTGGTGATCTAGTACTGATAAACAAGATATGATTGTCATTTTATAAATACATATGATTATATTTTGTAAAGCAGAGAATTTTTTTTATAAATAGGTCCTATAAAAGGTAGGCAAATCAGGTGCATGCAGCTTCTGGAAAAATCAAGACAGTTAGGTATAGGCATCAGGAAGGGTGTTTGTGCAAGGGGGATGGCTATGATTAGGTTTTGGGAAGGGAGGTGATGGGAATGGAGCTTGTGTGGGGTGCAGGCTGTTAAGGTTAGGCGTCAAGAAGGGGGTTTGTGTAGGAGGGGGCAGTTAGGGTTAGGCACCTACGGGGGGGGGGTGGGGGTCTTAGGGTTAGGCACCACTGGGGGGTCTTAGGGTTAGGCACCACTGGGGGGTCTTAGGGTTAGGCACCACTGGGGGGTCTTAGGGTTAGGCACCACTGGGGGGGTCTTAGGGTTAGGCACCACTGGGGGGGTCTTAGGGTTAGGCACCACTGGGGGGTCTTAGGGTTAGGCACCACTGGGGGGTCTTAGGGTTAGGCACCACTGGGGGGGTCTTAGGGTTAGGCACCACTGGGGGGGTCTTAGGGTTAGGCACCACTGGGGGGTCTTAGGGTTAGGCACCACTGGGGGGTCTTAGGGTTAGGCACCACTGGGGGGGGGTCTTGGGGTTAGGCACCAACTGTGGGAGGGTCTTAGGGTTAGGCACCACCAGGGGGGGTTAGGGCTAGGCACCGCCCGGGGGGGGGGGGGTAGGGCTAGGCTCTGGCGCTTTGAGTCCGCAAGGAGAAAAGCGCAATATAAATGTTATTTGTCTTGTCTTGTCTTGTCTAGTGCAGGGTTCTGTGTGATAGTAGGGTTAGGTTTATCTATAGTAAAATATCTGTAACAGTTACCCATAATTTACTAATAAAAATTAACACTTTAAATAGTAGAGTATCAGTAAATGTACCGATATATTACTATCGACACTGTTCCTGCACCTGATTTTCCATGGCGCCCAAAATTCATGTGCACCCTATAAAATACTTCCTGTTGTGTTACAAGGCTCATGAAAGGATATTGTAAACAACAGATTGTAAGAGAGATTATGCTAGACAAAAAAGCATTATTGTGAAATGCTGCAATATAGTAAAAAATAAATACATGAACGCGTTATTCTTGTATATAATACTCTAGCCTACCTAGACGGTTTAGAAGATAATTTTATATCACCGCAGTGTTCCCTGCAATGTGCCGACATCTCAATAACTGGTGAGATACAGATAGAGAATGGCAGCTGTTCCTATCCAAAATTGGCATTAGAGCCCCGTCATCTGACACAGATTCATTAGTCAAGTCGAAGGATCTAATGATGTCTGGGGATAGGCACGGGCATCCAAGCTCTGGAAGATGTGCTGAATTTCTGAATATTTAAGCATACATATATTCAACAGCTAACATGACAGCCCAGATGGGGGAAGGGCACACAGGACTTCAGCGTTTTGATCAGGTCATCTCTGGATTTTCTATTTAGCTAATATAACTCAGATTGATGCCTTATGAATAGTGAAAGGATAGTGACAGATCCATTTGGGCTAATGGTCTCAGAGCACTAAATTGGATGGGTGTTTCTGCTAAAAGCAGACCTTGAGAAAATCAAACTGTAACTATATAATCTTCATCATAGTCTTAGCTGAATGCTTAAAGTGGACTTAAGATTTGCAGACAACTGGAATTGCAGATAGACACTCCAAAGACAGAAAAATACTGTACTGCCTCGTACACATACTGGAAGGAACTTGGTTGAGGCAGCCATTCAGGGCCAAGAACTAACATGTACAGGTGTCCCATGAGTTCACTCAAAACCAACGATTGAGCACATTGTTCCCCATTTACCCTGCTGAAAGCTACTCCTTCCCTTGCCAAGCCATTGTCCCTCCGCCTCGCTCAACAACAGTACACATGTTTCCGGCAGTATTGCTGTTCAAATCCAAGTTTCCTGATTTGGAAACCCAGAATACAGCGGACAGTGCCCTTCAGTACCACAGCTAAGGGACAAGGTCATGGGGAGGTTACTCAAGTGTAATTCAGCAGACTCCGATGCTTTGCTTTCTACTTCCTAGCTGGATTTAAACACCAACACTATTCTTGGGTATACACTGGTCGGTATGGCACTCGCTGCACACAGTGTTGCCCTGAGAATTGAGTACTAAAAGGAACTGGAGGCACCCGTAATTTGAGGAAGTAAATATTTATATCTATAAGGTAGATATGTTGCTCGGATACCCCCGATCAAGGATTCAAGTAAATCTGGCCACGGCAATCCTGAAATTTGGATAAGCCGTGATTGTGATCCGGATTTAAAACTGACTGACGAATTTGACTCAGATTTTATCCGTGATTGCCTGTAAAATCCATGATCATAGGTTCGTGATCCAGATTTGACTGTAATGTTAATAGCAAAGCCCCCATACATGCCCCAATCCTCAGAATTGTACGGATAATAAAGGTGATCAGTGGGTACAACTTAAAAAAAAAATTCAAAAAGAACTTATAGTTTGAGAACATCTAATTTAAAGTTTCCAATGAAAAAGTATTTGTGATTAAATCCCGCCAAAACCCGCCGACTTCAAAAGTTAATAGCAAAGCCCCCTTACATGCTATAAACACCAAATTTGCAGGATATGTTAAGTAGAACAGTGGGAACAATGGAAAACAAAATTCCATAAAGACCTTATAGTTTTTGAGATAATCGATTTTAAAGGTTCAAAGGAAATTTCAAAGAAAAATTTTTACATGTAAATGCGGTAAATACATTAATTGTCATTTACCGCATTTAAATGTATACTATTTTCCTTTGAACCTTTAAAATCGATTATCTCAAAAAACTATAAGGTCTTTTTGGAAAAAATAAAAATTTCCCGTGTTTCCACTGTTCTACCTAACATATCCTGCAAATTTGGTATTTAAATCATGTTGGGGCTTTGCTATCAACCACTAAAGGCAGCGACTTTTCAGCTTATGATCACGGCTATTTTTTTCGTGATCACACCCGTGGTCACGGGCGGAATATGTAAAATAGCGGCCGCATCCATGATTCAATTCTGTGAGCGATTCCCGATCACCGATTCAGATCACGATGTCGGATAGTGAAAAAATGCTTGTGAATCACGGCTATGCCAGGATCACAGATTGTATCCGAGCAACACTAGTATCCAACTATCCAACAATATTCTTAGAAGTGTCCTACCTTATGGATGTCTCATTCTAGACAAAGACAATTTGTAGTTCAGGGTAAAATTCAAAATGTTTTCATTAGTGCACTTGACAACGCGTTTCACGGAAAAAGCCACTTCCTCGGGTCAGTAACCCTGCCTGATAGAGAGAATGCAGTGCTTCTCGTTCTAGACAAAGACAAGGGGCTTGATTCACAAAACGGTGCTAACTGTTAGAATGCTGTGAAATGTGCTTCGTGTGAAATTTCACGTGATAACGGTTTTCGTGCAAAAATTCATGTTTGCGCGTTAACACAAATTTTTCACACAATATCGGTCGCGTTTGCACGATAAATTTGTGTTATCGTGCGAACACGAATGTTAACGCGCAAAAAAATTGTGGTAACGTGCAAACGTGAATTTTTCCGTGCAAAAATAGTGTTTTGCGCGAAAACCGTTTTTCACATGAAAACACGCTAAAACGCGTGAACAGCCATGCTAACAGCCGTGCTAACAGTTAGCACCATTTTGTGAATCAAGCCCAAAGTGTCTTTGTCTAGAACGAGACATCCATAAGATAGGACACTTCTAAGAATATTGTTGGATACTACCTTCTAGATATACATATTTACTACCTCCTATCACGGGCACCTCCAGTTCCTTTTAGTACTTAGTATATATACCCCGAGTTTTAGGGGGATTAGTCTAAGGTTTACTCCTGGACCCCAAAAATCCTTTTTATTGGAGCAGCGACCACGACGATCCAAGGCCGAGTGGGGATGGCTATTCCTCACAGGTGTAAATGAGTGGTTGCCTCAGACAGCAACCTATCTTTGTATATTTCTTGATATTTTCTCTTTTCTCGATTATCCTGGTGACCTAACGATGTTGTGCCAGATTGGGCTCCCGGATCTCCCTGTGTTTTTCTCTCCACAATTCTGCCCTGAGAATTGAGCTTGATCGTTATGAGTGACATTTATCAAATATATGTACACATTTGAATAATTTTTCATTGCAATAGTTGTGGTTCAATCTGGTCCTTATTGTCTTGTTTGCGGTTATTATTAATCAGCCCTGGAAAGGACTAGCAGGGAACTCCATGTGATTATCATAAAGAGAGTGCTTAGCAGGGTGGGATAAACTCTGTTCCCTAATCCTAGGTACACACAATACAATTTTCTGGCAGATTTACCTAACGTCAATTTTTTCCAAAATGTCCAATCTGAATTTTAATCAATTTTCTGATCGATTTTTTGATCGATTTCCATTCACTTCTATGGAAATTGATCAGAATTTTTTTTAATCAAAGAAAGCTATATTAAAGCATAAATATAAAGTGGATATACCAACAAACAAACAATGAACAGTACAATATTCATAGAGACATAAAAAAACAACAACAGGGGGACCATATACATACTGCTTAAGAAAAAGTACAAATCTGATCCACCTGGAAAATGGGGAACTAAAACCACCCTATTAAGATTCCAGGGATCATTTCAAATATAAAGTCTGTAAGCTCACCAAACCTGTATAAAAAGAAAAACAAAGGAAAAAAGCAATAAAATAAGACAAACCATGTCATGTCAAATAGCATCAAATATGGGTCCTGATAACCAAAAGAGGGTTTAAGAGAAGTAAAAAAAGAGAGGGCCAAGGGAATGTAAGAAATCCATAATAAAATGATCATGTAGGCCTTTCATAATTGTCTATAGAGATTCCAGTTTTCCCAGAAAAGATCAAATGTAGGTAGGTTCTCAATACTAAAATACTGTAATACATTCTATCCATTATCATAATCATGTCCAATCTCTGAGCAACCAAAGAGATGTCAAGGGTAGATGAATTCCGTTGGAAGGCAATACTCCATATAATAAAGCTTAGAGAAGCTGTTAGTGAAATCGGAAATCCAAAAACCTGGCGGGCCATAGTTTTCCATTTATCCCAAAATGTAACAGCCTCGGGGCATTCCCAATAACTGTGTATAAGCGTATTATCAGAATGACATCCGCAAAAGCAGAGCAAAGACACAGAAGGATAGAATTTATGTAATTTGGCTGGGGCATAATACCACCGAAAAAGGAGCTTAACAGCTGTGTCTTTAACAATATTAGATTTGACTACCTTAGAAATTGAGGCCCATGAAACTGACCAGTCTGATAAAGAAATCTGAATTCTCAATTCACGTTCCCAAGCTCTCACATATAGCATTTTTTTCATCAGGGTTACGTCCAAGGAGTAATGCATAAAGTAGTGAAATAAGACCCTTACATCTAGAAGACCCAAAATAAAGAGGTTCAAACATTTTTAGTTCATTATTGGGAGGGGAAGGGAACTGAGAACAAAAAAAATGTTGAATTTGACAATACCGCAATGTTTCACTAAGGGGGGCATTTCTACCAAATCTGAACACCGAAAAAAAGAAATACATTTCCCTGCTAACCAAAATGTATTAGCTGAGGTTAACCCCTGTTCTCTCCACCAGGAAAATACCAGAGGGCTATTAAAAACAGGGGGGAATCAAGGGTTCCCCAATAAGGATAACCTAGAGGAAAGAGGGGATATCAAATCAAATTGAGGTTGATCAGAAAATGTATTGAAATTCAGATCAGACATGTTGGAAAAAATTGATCTGGCAGGAAAATCTGCCAGAAAATTGTTTCCGTGTGTACCTAGCATTAGATAGAAAATATCCTACAGAATTGTAGTCATTCACCTGTATTGTTCTGAATAGCAACATTCTCTTGCATATTCTCATTATTTATATGTAAATGGAGCAGCTGTAGATGGACATCTATGTAAATCTGTTACCCTCTGGAGATATTTTGTAGCTTAAATTTGTTATTTGTATTGTTGACATTAGCTAAACTTAAATCAACTTTATTTAAGAAAAAAATGCCAAACTAACATTCCCAGATAATTTGCTTTGATGATTTTGATGTTGGTAAAAACCCTTCCCTAAGTGTATAAGAGAAAATGTCACATGCACTGCCACAGCTGCTATGAGATCCATAACCAAGGGAGCCATATCTGTATTGTGACAATAAGGGGGTCTGTTGTGGACCCCTGAGCTGCAGTGTGACAAGCAGAGGGGTGAATTAATTTACCTGTCTAGGCCACCAAATACTAGAGGCCTACCTCGTCACCGCTATCCTCTGATTTAGCTTAGGCTCTTCCATGTCAGCACTGTACATGACCTGGGGATTTCACTAATCACTTCCTAATTAAATCCAAGTGAAGATGCAGCTGTAATGAAGCGCTGATTTACTAGGTTTGGTTTATGAATGGAAAAAGGAGCTTGTGTTCTGATGCATATGTTGTTGATCAGCACTTGGTCATATGGACTCAAGTACTGCCTGAAGGAGCTAATTATAGGGACCCATTTTTCTTTCAGGTATTGACAATTTCAAGATTAAAACAAACCTGAAAAGAAAATGAACTTATGAGATAATGAATTATAATTATAGTACAGAAAGAGAAATAGAACATTATTAGCATACAAAAGAGTCCCATATTGTTTTCCAGTACAAGAAGAGTTAAAAAAAAACTTCAGTTGTTATCTATGCAAAAGAGCTTCTCTGAGCTATTTGACCCACTGGATTGAATGCAGTCTCTATGCCAGATCAGCGCTTCAACCATTAACTTGTTCTGTGGGAATTAATACCACCACCAGGGACACCCTAAAGGATCCACACTCACCGATACCGGTGGGCCAGATATTAAAGTGGCCTTATTGCGTCTCTGGGGTACTTTTCAGGCTCCCCACACTCTGTGGCTGATACCACTCAGTTGGCTTTTCCTTATATCTTCTTGGGTCATGTATGTACCTAAATGCAAAAAGATGCTATCATTGTGCAGATATCTATTTAAGATCCCTAACATCCCCTGAATTAGTCATTTATGACGAAATCGATAGGGAGGAGCCACATGCGGAAGTAACACACGCCGGAGCGCTGGGACGCGGTGGTGTGGCGAGCGAGCGGGACCCCATTGACATCGGTACGGCGGCCAGCCGGGGAGGCTGCACGGGGTGGAGCCGTTCCAATACTCCACAGGCTTACCATCAGCTTATGACATGTGAGTGGAACCTTTTAATAAAATGTCATCTTAAATAGATATCTGCGCAATGATAGCATCTTTTTGCATTGAGGTACATACATGACCTAAGAAGATATAAGGAAAAGCCAATTGAGTGGTATCAGCCACAGGTAGAGGTGTAGCGAACGGTTCGCCGGCGAACGGTTCCAGGCGAACTTTGGGGTTCGCGCTCGCCTGCACCAGGCGAACTTTTGCGGAAGTTCGATTCGCCCCATAATGCACTATGAGGGTCAACTTTGACCCTCTGCATCACAGTCAGCAGGCACATTGTAGCCATTCAGGCTACACTAAGCCCTGGAGCCCCCCCCCCCCTTATATAAGGCAGCCTCCGGCGGCCATTACAGTCACTCGTCTGCCTGCTATTAGACAGACTAGGGAGAGCTGCTGCAGACTTGTTCTTCTAGGGACAGATTAGTTAGGTTCTTGGCTGCTTAGCTTGCTCCTGGCTGATTGTTATTGCTTTTATAGCACCCAGCAACAGCTCTTGTCAGAGCTCATCCTGTACTTTTTTTTTTTTCTGTGTGTCAAACTGACACTTTTGTTGCATGCACAGCATTGCTAAATGATAGTGTGTGTGCCACTGCCAGCAGCCCAGTACATTCAGTGACTACCTGTGTGTGTGACAGGGAGCTGCACATTGTACTACCCAGTACTGCATATACCCAGTACCTGTTGTGTATACTTAACCCACCTCATCACTGCATATACCTAGCTTTGTGTTGAGTGAACCCAGCTCACTGCATCTAACTACCGGTTGTGTTGAGTGAGAACCCACCTCACTGCATCTTAAGTACCTTCACTGTTCAGTGAACCCAGCTCACTGCATCTAACTACCCAGTACCTGTTGTGTATACTTAACCCATCTCATCACTGCATATACCTAGCGTTGTGTTCAGTGAACCCAGCTCACTGCATCTAAATACCTGTTGTGTTGAGTGAGAACCCACCTGGCCACCTCACTGCATCTAACTACCGGTTGTGTTGAGTGAGAACACACCTCACTGCATCTTAAGTACCTTCACTGTTCAGTGAACCCAGCTCACTGCATCTAACTACCCAGTACCTGTTGTGTATACTTAACCCACCTCATCACTGCATATACCTAGCGTTGTGTTGAGTGAACCCAGCTTACTGCATCTAAATACCTGTTGTGTTGGGTGAGAACCCACCTGGCCACCTCACTGCATCTAACTACCGGTTGTGTTGAGTGAGAACCCACCTCACTGCATATAGCTAGCATCCCCCCGAGATAGACAAAATGGACAAACCAGGTAGAGGAAGAGGTAGAGGCAGGCCCAGAGGAAGGCCACCAGGCACCGGCAGGTCTGTGCGAGGCGGTGTTTCTCTGATTTCGTGTGGACTTGCCCCAAAATACAGTGCTCAGAAGAAGGCACATGCCATCACTTCCCAAAATCGTGAGGAGGTGATTGAGTTTTTAACACAGAACACCTCATCTCCCGCAGCCACCAGTGCTACAACAAGCACCACATCCGCTGCATTTGACACTTCGCAGGAGTTATTTGGTGGTGGTGGTGAAATCACTGATTCCCTGCCACTACTGCCACAACAACAAGAAGGCGTAGGTACACCACCTCATACGTCTGAGTTAGGTGGCGATAATATGGACGTAACGTGTGTGGATGGGGTTGATGGTGGACCACCTGAAGTTGGTGCACTTGAGGAGGTGTCTGAAGAAAGCACAGCTGGCCAGGAGGATTATGATAACGATTATACGGATACCACATATGTTCCCGGTAGAGGAGTTCAGAGGAGGAGTCAGAGAGGAGTAGGAGGAGACGACTCCATGATAGAAGCAGAGGGAGCTCGTCCTCAGAAACAGCTGGGGGCAGTGTCCGGCGCCATGTATCGCCAGCTATGGCCAGCCAGCACACATGCCCTTCAACGTCAGCTGCTGATGCCACCGTAGCGCCATCAGCCCAGGGGGGCTCAGTGGTTTGGAAATTTTTTCACGTGTGTGTCTCAGATCGGAGCAAAGCCATCTGTTGTCTCTGCCAGCAAAAATTGAGCCGTGGAAAGGCCAACTCTCACGTAGGGACAAGTGCCTTACGAAGGCACCTGGAGAGAAGGCACAAACAGCTATGGCAAGAACACCTGAGGAAAAGCAGCACCCCTCAAAAGACAAGCCACCCTCCTTCTCCTCTTCCTCCTTCAGGTGCATCGTCTTCATCCACTTTCTCCCTTGCACCTTCACAGCCACCCTCCTCCACACCGCCTCTTCCCTTGAGCGGTTCCTTCTCCTCTGCCCACAGCAGTACCCAGCTGTCCGTGAAGGAAGTATTTGAGCGGAAGAAGCAAATGTCTGCCAGTCACCCTCTTGCCTGGCGTCTGACAGCTGGCGTGGCGGAACTATTAGCTCGCCAGCTATTACCATACAAGCTGGTGGAGTCGGAGGCTTTCCGTAAGTTTGTGGCCATTGGTACACCGCAGTGGAAGATACCAGGCCGCAATTATTTTTCACAAAAGGCCATACCCAAACTCTACCGTGCAGTTGAGAGGCAAGTGGTGTCATCTCTGGCACACAGCATTGGGTCAAGGGTCCACCTGACCACGGATGCCTGGTCTGCCAAGCACGAGCAGGGCCACTACATTACATACACCTGTTGACCGATGGCAGCAAGCAGGGAGTACGTGGCTGCGCAGCAGACCGACTTGTCACACCTCCACGGCTTGCAGGCAGGCCTCCAGCCACCTCCTCTCCACCTGCTACCACCGCTTCACTGTCGTCATCTTCCTCCTCCTCCTTGGCTGGTGCCACGATCTCCTCTCCAGCTACACAGCCCCAGCACCCCAGGGCCTATGCTGCATGCCAGGTACGACGGTGTCACGCAGTGTTAGACATGTCTTGCCTGAAAGCGGAGAGTCACACTGGAGCAGCTCTCCTGGCTGCTCTTAACAAACAGGTGGAGCAATGGCTGACCCCGCACAAGCTTGAGATCGGCAACGTGGTGTGTGACAACGGCAGCAATCTGATTGCTGTGTTGAATTTGAGAAAGCTGACACACATACCCTGCATGGCACATGTGCTGAATCTGGTCGTGCAAAGATTTGTGTCCAAGTACCCAGGCTTAGAGGACGTCCTGAAGCAGGCCAGGAAGTTGTGTGGGCATTTCAGGCGCTCTTACAAGGCCATGGCACGCTTTGCGGAGATTCAGCGTAGAAACAACTTGCCGGTGAGACGCCTGATTTGCGATAATCCGACTCGCTGGAATTCCACCCTGCTGATGTTCTCTCGCCTGCTAGACCAGGAGAAAGCCGTCACCCACTACCTGTATCATTACAGTACAAGGACACAATCTGGGAGGATGGGGATGTTGTGGCCCAACAACTGGACACTGATGCGAAATGCATGCAGGATCATGGAGCCCTTTGAGCAGGTGACCAAACTGGTGAGTCGCGATGAGGGCACCATCAGCGACTTGATCCCCTACGCCTACTTCCTGGAGCGTGCTGTGCGTAGAGTGGTGGATACAGCTGTGGAGGAGCGTGAACGAGAAGAGTTACGGCAGCAGGAGTCGTGGGAGCCATTTACATACGAACCCGATGTTCCCACAACACCTGCGGCAGCACAGAGGGGGGAGGAGGAGGAGGAGGAAGAAGAGGAGTCGTGTGGGGAAGGAGAGGAGTCAGACTCTGATTATGGTGATGATGAGGAAGGTGTTTCTGTGGAGGAGGAAGAGGCGGCGGAAGAAGAACAACCGCGGCAGCCGTAACAGGGGGCTTCTGCTGCTCCACGTTCCCGTGGTATTGTTCGTGGCTGGGGGGAGGAAGAGGAGTTGCGTCCCATCACTGAGGAAGAGCAAGAGGAGATGGAGAGTACGTCTGCATCCTGCTTTGTGCAGATGTCCTCTTTCATGTTGTCCAGCCTGTTGAGGGACCCCGTATAAAAAAAACTCAAGATGAATGACCTGTATTGGGTGGCCACGCTACTAGACCCTCGGTACAGGCACAAAGTGGCGGACCTCTTAGCAACTCAACAAAAGGCGGAAAGGATGCAGCACTTGCAGAACAAGCTGTCGATGATGCTTTACAATGCATTTAAGGGTGATGTGGCTGCAAAACGCAATCAAGGTACCACTGGCAGTAACCCTCCTGCTCCCAAGTCCACGCAGGCAAGAACAGGACGCTCCAGCGATCTCAGGGTGATGTCGGACATGCGGACGTTCTTTAGTCCAACTCCTCGCCATAGTCCTTCCGGATCCACCCTCCACCAATGCCTGGACCGGCAGGTAGCCGACTACCTGGCCTTGAGTGTGGATGTAGACTCTGCGAAAAGCGACGATGAACCCTTGGACTACTGGTTGCGCAGGCTTGACCTGTGGCCAGAGCTGTCCTAATTTGCCATACAATTTCTCTCTTGCCCTGCCGCAAGCGTCCTGTCAGAAAGGACCTTTAGTGCAGCTGGAGGCATAGTTACTGAGAAGAGTAGTCGCCTAAGTCACGACAGTGTTCAGTACCTGACCTTTATCAAGATGAATGAGGAATGGATCCCGGAGGGCTACTGCACGACCGAAGACTAAGTCAGTCCCCACACACAGCATCTCTGCCTGCAGGCTGATTGACTGCCTTCTCCGCCACCACCAACAGGGTCCAGGACTCTAGGCGGATTCCTGAATTTTTAAGGCCGCTGCTAGCAGCGGCCGCTACACTAATTTTTGTACACTAATTTTTCTGGTGCGTGTACATGCCTGCCTAATTTTTCTGGCTGCACTGCGGGCGGCTGCAACAACAAAACAAAAGGCATGTACATGTGCCCATCCCCCTTCATGATCATTACCTTGCCGCGGTGAAGGGGCTTGCGCATCACAATGAAGCAATGACCGCCGGCTATTTGAGTGTCTCGGGTAGGGGTGGCACACAAAAGATAATAAGGTCGTTGCTTCATTGTGGTCAGACCAAATTTGATCAGCTGGACAGTCACTGTTGTTCTATCATCGAGCTGCCACAGCCCGGCGACCATATGGGCTTGAAAAACGCCACGGCCTACACTCTGGCCACAGTGCACACCAGTCCAGTACGGCCGTCACTACGCAAACAGCTGTTTGCGCTGCGTTACACAGTGAGTTTGGTGTGTCAGTGTGTAGCAGAACTCTAATTACACTCCCTGATTGATGTATATCCATGCAAGACGTTTTAAAGCACTTTAGGCCTGCAATTTAGCATTCAGTGTGATTTCTGCCCTTAAAATGCTGCTTTGCGTCAAATCCAGATTTTTCCCCGGGACTTTTGGCATGTATCCCACTCCGCCATGCCCCCCTCCAGGTGTTAGACCCCTTGAAACATCTTTTCCATCACTTTTGTGGCCAGCATAATTTTTTCTATTTTTGAAAGTTCGCATCCCCATTGAAGTCTATTGCGGTTCGCAAACTTTTCCGCGAACCGAACCTTCCGCGGAAGTTCGCGAACCCGGTTCGCGAACCGAAAATCGGAGGTTCGCGACATCTCTAGCCACAGGGTGTGGTGAGCCTGAAAAGTACCCCAGAGGCACAATAAGGCCACTGTAATATCTGGCCCACCGGTATCAGTGAGTGTGGATCCTTTAGGGTGTTCCTGGTGGTGGTATAATTCCCACAGAACAAGTTAATGGTTGAAGCGCTGATCTGGAATAGAGACGGCATTTATATTGAAGGACTGACTCAAGCCTTTTTTTTCCAGAAGCGAACCCATAATATTACATAGAAACTGTGTGATACATAGTGTTGATCCCTAGTAGAATACAACATATTGGTGTAGACAATTGTGTATGTCATAATATTTATGAATCATATTGATTATTGTGGACATCTGAGCGCTGTATGAAATTTTGGATAAACACTGGATTGAATACCTTCTTGTTTTCTGAAGCACCTAAACAGCCAAGAAACAGAGGGAGACAGCTTGTGATAAAGTTTTACTGCAGGAAAATTCAAAGGGTCATAATTTCTGCTTGGTTTTATAGCTTAAAAACAGTGTGGTTGCAGTGTTATATGAAAAAAAAACTATATAACGGAAAATAAAAATATGAGGCTCTTGTCTTTGCTACTAATGTTCTATTCCTTATTCGTGCTACATATAACATTCATTATATCATCCAGGTCAAGAATGTTAGGGTGAGGAAAATGTAATGTTATTGTTGTGTTGTTATGGTCAGGTGAGGGTTTATGCAGGGTTATTGAACATGGGAAGGGTAGCAACAGGAGAGAGTGGGGTTAAAATAGCTCTCCTGACCTTTTACGCTTATGGTTAGGTTTTTGTTAAACATTAGTGTCCCCATCCCACAAGCACTGTGTTTTTTTTTTACCACCATTGCACCCCCACCCCCGCACTGAGCAGAAAATCTCTACTGTACAGTAAGCAATACTATTTCCTTTTGTGCCAACTCTCCATATTACACCCTTTTTTTTATTCCCAAAGACTTATAAACCGCAAAGCAAATGTCCTCAGAATTTGTCTGTTTAACGCCTGTACTATCCTTTCACTTGGATTTCACTAACAAGACTCTTGCCACTACAATCCATTCTGCTCACTATTACTTACAACCAGGGTTTGAATCCTGGCTCAAGCCAGTACCTAAAACAGTAAGGAGTCTTTGAGCAAGATTCCCTAATGATCCTGGTCACCCAAGTGCTTTGAGTCTGTTAGGTGCAAAGCATGATATGAATGTTCTGTGTCTTGTCTTATAGTAACTCAGTCCCCAGATCCCAGCTATGCATCTGTATAAATATACAATGTATGACCAATGCTGATATAGTAAATAGTAAACTAATTGGACATATTCCTTGAAGTTTGCAATAAAGGGATTCTACTGTAGTGCATACAGCACATGGGCCTTAGTTAGCCACTTCTGTGTTGGTTGTGGGTTAGGATTTTATAATCAGGAAAGATCAATTGTGTTTGTGAGGAGGAAGGGGTAGAAAGACCAGCAAATCTTAGCATTTCTCAATTATAAACTCTGTTGTTCTGCATCAGAATGACTAGCAGGAAAATCTCATGTACATTTCAGGTGTTTTCAAACCCCTGCCCTTGTCTGCACTGGCCTCTATACCCTAGAACAGTGCTGATCGTAATGGAAAAAGCTACGCTTACGGATCATTACGCGTAATTTTACGCTATTACGCATTACGAAATTACGCTTACGGCATAGACATTCAATTTCGGTACATGTCTGTAATTACGCATTGCCCTTACGCAATTACGCGTAAGAATACCGTAATTCAAGTTGTTACGTTATAGGCTTACGCGTAAATTCCTACTAGCAATTAATGCGTAAGGTCATGCTGCCAAGCGGAAAAGTTGACGCATGGATCAATGTTAGGTAGCCGCCGACTTTAAGGGTTAATAGCAAAGCCCCCTTAAGTGCTAAGAGCCTCAAATTTGGAGAATATATTAAGGAGATCAGAAGGAATAAGAGGGAAAATTTTTTTTTCAAAAAGACCTTATAGTTTTTGAGAAAATCGATGTTAAAGTTTCAAAGGAAAAATAGATACATTTAAAAACCCGCCGACTTTAACGGTTAATAGCAAAGCCTGCTTAAAATTTAGAAACACCAAATTTACAGGGTATATTAAGGGGATCAGTGGGAATAAGAGGAAAAAATTTTTTTTCAAAAAGACCTTATAGTTTTTGAGAAAATCGATTTTTAAGTTTCAAGGGCAAAAATGTCTTTTAAATGCGGAAAATGTCAGTTTTTTTTGCACAGGTAACAATAGTGTTTTATTTTCATAGATTCCCCCAAGTGGGAAGAGTTTTACTTACTTCGTTCTGAGTGTGGGAAATATTAAAAAAAAAACGACGTGGGGTCCCCCCTCCCAGACCTCTTTAACCCCTCGTCCCCCATGCAGACTGGGATAGCCAGAATGCGGAGCACCGGCCGCGTGGGGCTCCGCACCCTGACTATACCAGCCCGCATGGTCCATGGATTGGGGGGTCTCGGAAGGGGAGGGGCAGCCAAGCTTTCCCCTCCCCCTCCGAGCCCTTGTCCAATCCAAGGACAAGGGGCTCTTCTCCACCTCCGATGGGCGGTGGAGGTGGAGGCCGCGATTTCCTGGGGGGGAGGTTCATGGTGGCATCTGGGAGTCCCCTTTAAAAAGGGGTCCCCCAGATGCCCACCCCCCCTCCCAGGAGAAATGAGTATAGAGGTACTTGTACCCCTTACCCATTTCCTTTAAGAGTTAAAAGTAAATAAACACACAGACACTTTGAAAAAGTATTTTAATTGAACAAAAAACATAACCACGAAAAAAGTCCTTTAATATTCTTAATTAACCATTAATACTTACCTGTCCCTTTAAAAGCCAGTTCCCACGCAATATCCTCGGAAATATACTAATCAGTTACAATGTAACAAAGCTATTACAATGTAACAACTTTGTTACTTTGTAACACCACCGCACCCGACGTCACTCGCCGCCACCGCCGCGTCTGCGCTGACCCGACAGAGCTCTGAGCTATATAGCTCAGAGCTCCCTAAGCATCTTTGTATTTGGGCTCCAAGGAGCCCCATTGGTCCTTAGCAGACCAATGGGGTTCCTTTAAATCAGAAGGAACCCCATTGGTCTGCTAAGGACCAATGGGGCTCCTTGGAGCCCAAATACAAAGATGCTAAGAGAGCTCTGAGCTATATAGCTCAGAGCTCTGTCGGGTCAGTGCGGGACGCTAAGTCCCCGCCGCCTCCCGCTGTCAGCCCCGCCCACATCTGTCACCCACATGTCACCCACATGTGGGTGACATGTGGGTGACATGTGGAAGAGGCGGGGAGGACAGCGGGAGGCGGCGGGGACTTAGCCTCCCGCACGGACCCGACAGAGCTCTGAGCTATATAGCTCAGAGCTCTCTTAGCATCTTTGTATTTGGGCTCCAAGGAGCCCCATTGGTCCTTAGCAGACCAATGGGGTTCCTTCTGATTTAAAGGAACCCCATTGGTCTGCTAAGGACCAATGGGGCTCCTTGGAGCCCAAATACAAAGATGCTTAGGGAGCTCTGAGCTATATAGCTCAGAGCTCTGTCGGGTCAGCGCAGACGCGGCGGTGGCGGCGAGTGACGTCGGGTGCGGTGGTGTTACAAAGTAACAAAGTTGTTACATTGTAATAGCTTTGTTACATTGTAACTGATTAGTATATTTCCGAGGATATTGCGTGGGAACTGGCTTTTAAAGGGACAGGTAAGTATTAATGGTTAATTAAGAATATTAAAGGACTTTTTTCGTGGTTATGTTTTTTGTTCAATTAAAATACTTTTTCAAAGTGTCTGTGTGTTTATTTACTTTTAACTCTTAAAGGAAATGGGTAAGGGGTACAAGTACCTCTATACTCATTTCTCCTGGGAGGGGGGGTGGGCATCTGGGGGACCCCTTTTTAAAGGGGACTCCCAGATGCCACCATGAACCTCCCCCCCAGGAAATCGCGGCCTCCACCTCCACCGCCCATCGGAGGTGGAGAAGAGCCCCTTGTCCTTGGATTGGACAAGGGCTCGGAGGGGGAGGGGAAAGCTTGGCTGCCCCTCCCCTTCCGAGACCCCCCAATCCATGGACCATGCGGGCTGGTATAGTCAGGGTGCGGAGCCCCACGCGGCCGGTGCTCCGCATTCTGGCTATCCCAGTCTGCATGGGGGACAAGGGGTTAAAGAGGTCTGGGAGGGGGGACCCCACGTCGTTTTTTTTTAATATTTCCCACACTCAGAACGAAGTAAGTAAAACTCTTCCCACTTGGGGGAATCTATGAAAATAAAACACTATTGTTACCTGTGCAAAAAAAACTGACATTTTCCGCATTTAAAAGACATTTTTGCCCTTGAAACTTAAAAATCGATTTTCTCAAAAACTATAAGGTCTTTTTGAAAAAAATTTTTTTCCTCTTATTCCCACTGATCCCCTTAATATACCCTGTAAATTTGGTGTTTCTAAATTTTAAGCAGGCTTTGCTATTAACCGTTAAAGTCGGCGGGTTTTTAAATGTATCTATTTTTCCTTTGAAACTTTAACATCGATTTTCTCAAAAACTATAAAGTCTTTTTGCAAAAAAAAATTTTCCTCTTATTCCTTCTGATCTCCTTAATATATTCTCCAAATTTGAGGCTCTTAGCACTTAAGGGGGCTTTGCTATTAACCCTTAAAGTCGGCGGCTTTTTTATATTATACGGGAGCGTAATATTACGCGATTACGGCAGACTGTGTAATTTCAATGGGAGTTTACTGTCTTACGCGTAATTTGTTACGCGTAAAACGTAACCCACGGTCTACGCGTAATTAATTACGCGTAATACCGTAACCTTACACGTAACGCTTACGGTGCATTTATAGTGAATTACGATGCGTAATTACGCTAATGCGTAATTTCGGCCCAGCACTGCCCTAGAATGAGAGGAGTCTTATTCTCCCCATATAATTCAGATCCAACAATGTCTCCTGGAGACTAAAGCCTTTAAATACTGTCCGTTTCTTTCCATGTCTGAGATGCCTCGATGCAGTCCATCAGATTAAATGAAGCATACACAGACTAATGAAATGACAGCTCTGCGGGATTTTTCGCCTTCGCTTCTGATTAGACACACACGACCATACGGCAGCCATCGCAGGGACGAGGCAAACGTTTGCTCTATTCTTCAGAGGCTTTCACCATTCACATCCCTCTGAAGGCTAATAAACATTTACCTCGCATGTAGCAATAGTCTCCAGTCTGATGTGTCTGCGAGAAACCTTATCTCAATATGACATGTTCAAAGCTGTGACAATGTTAAATAAAACTCTGAAATCAAGCATAAAAAGGAATCTGGTTCTCTCTCGCTCTCTTCGCTGAAATAGACACACGGAGAAATCTGAAGCATTTGACCTCCTCGTATTGCTTTTTTTGCAGAGATGACACTTACTCTGCGTTCTTGCAGCAATGCAGCTCTTTACAGACACAAGAATTGTGGAATGAAAGCTTGGCACTGAGCTTCTCCACTCTTGATCACATACCTTACAACTATTTAGCTTAAGTAACCCAGTTTAGCAAAGCACATCAGATTGATATCTGGAAAAAAAATGCTAATGTTTCAGCTTTGCTCTTTCTCACTTTCTCGTAGGTATGTAGTGAGATCAGAGGATGGCACAGCAATCAGTCTAGACCCTTATGGCTCATACACAAGGGTTACAATTGTCGCCGCAACCAAGTGGCAAGCGCGGAGCTTCCGGCGGGGGGGAGGAACCTTCGGCGTCATCTTCTGCTGCATCTCTGTCCCTCTGTGCGCCGTGTGTACGGCTGCTGCACAGAGGGACCTGGCGACGAGCTGTCGCCAAGCTGTCGCGCACACGCCCCCCGTGTGCTAGCGACAAGCTACAGCAATACCCCATGTGTACCAGCCAATATAGTCCTTCATACGGCTAGGGGTGCACTTGCTACTCATGTCTAATGGCACTAATGGCGATGTCACATGGGTGATTCCCTTAATGCGGACAGATCACAAGTGAGGAATCACCCTCCATCCCTTCCTACTTCAATCGGATACAATAACAACTAAAAGCTGACAGACGCAAGAATATTTCTATCAAGTCTTTCTATTTAACTCACGGTTACATACAGGGCCGGATTTACAACTCAGGGAACTATAGGCACTGGCATTCTGGTGTCCTAAACCCTGCCTCTGAACACAGGCCACACCCTACGTAAAAATGTTCTGAACTCCAATCCCTGCCTTATGTCATTAACTGTCCTTAGAATCTTACACTCTAATATTATCCTTAGTGACATGAGACAAGGATTAGGGTATAAGTGCCTGAGGTTAGTGACATGAGGCAGGAATTAGACTGTAAATTCCTGAGGTCAGTGATCTGAGGAGGAGGGGCCACCTCTCCCCCATAAAGCCGCCTGTAGGCACTTGCCTACAGCACCTTATGAAAAATCCAGCCCTGGTTACATAGGTACATATTGGAAAGCTGCAGTATGCAGACAGAGCATTGCAATTTTACTGGTACTTACCGCACTAGAGTAGCATGCGTTGCGCAAATAGCACAACCTTTACGACTTGGGTAACACTTGTATTGTTATAGTAATGAGCACTGTGCAAGCAATGCACTGCCATAATAAGGTGAGGTTTGAGCATGTACCATGGGTTGTGCTTATTGCGCAACACCTTCTACTCTAGTAGTGTAAGTAGCGGTCCATTTGTCATGCACTGTCTGTGCATGGAGGTTTTAGCGTAGGATAGTGAATCATTCCCATAGTTACCTAGGTTAAATAAAGACATGTATGTATCAAGTTCGATCTCATCAGTTTGTTTGCACCCAGATCCATAGGGAGGAGAAGATACATGGGTAAAATGTTTCTCTGTCGGGATCATTGAATTACCATTCTGTGATCTTCAATGGAAGGAAGGCACCCAAAGTTCATTTAAATGCAGGTATGGAATTTATTACTTAAGTTTAGTGTAAAGTTAATTGGTTCAGAGGCATGACATAAAACAGTTTAAAAATATAAGAGGTAAAGGTAAACTCAGGGTAAAAAATAACCTCAATAGTATGATTAAGAACTGTAATTTTATTCATCCAAATAAACAAAACTCCAACTGCAATGCGTTTCTCTGGACTAGGTTCCCACTTCTTCAGGAATGTAAAGAGAACAAAATCTCCAATAAGCCATAGAAGAGCCTAGTGTCTCCAAAACATGAAGTCTATTCAGATCATGGAGAGGCCTAGTCAGTCTCCAGACCTCAATCCCATAGAAAATTTGGAGAGGGAGCTGAAGGTTCAAGTCGCTAACCAAAACCTAAATGATTTAGAGAGTGGTTAAAATTCCTTCTGAGATGTTGAGATGTGTGCAAACCTGATGATGACCAACTACAAGGACTGTCTTACCAATGAGTTTGCCAGCAAAGATTTCTTACCAAACAGAAAGTCACACTTCCTATTTCACTCACTAATATGCAAATCAATTCATACATTTTATGTTTTCTTTCCTCGATTTTAATGTTCTGTCTCTCTCCATTAAAATGAAACTACAATAAAAAAAATACCAACAGCTTTTTTTGTAGGTGTTCAAGCTTACAAATTTAGAGAACAAATAATTACATCCCGTATTGTATAAAACAAGCTATATACTTGCACAGTACAATGTAAACATTTATGCTTGAGTGGTGCTTCAACAGTAAGGAAATAGTTAATAATCTGGTTCACATGTACAGCCCTGTATTCCAACAATTGCAGCCTTATCTGCTTGTTCTGGAGGTATTTGTGCAGTAAGACAAGCATTTCATAGACAAAGGATTTTCATCCACTTTGACTGGAAAAATAATGTGAATTGGCAGTCAAGATTTAACATCTTTTGGGGTCTTAACTCTCTAATTCATTACACTGCTTATATATAAATAACACCAGTTTATTATGAAACGCGTCAGGCATGAAGTCATTCTCATTTTAGTTCCGCACACGAATACTGTGCATTTGAACGCTCTCTGCACCAGGGAAGTAATAAGCAATGTTTATCGAAGAAAGCAGAAGGGTAATATTTATTTTGAATGCATGACTGGTGATGAATTGAGAAAGTTGCCCGTGTTTGAGAAACTGCAGATTTATAAGCGGGACTGTAATTGAGATCTTTGACAGGGAACGCTATAATGTTTCACAAGCTTTTACTCTCATTTACACACAAAAGCTAAAGGTCTTTGTAGCAGTGTAAAATGTTAAGCACCTGCTGGGTAGAGGCAGGCGGATAGAGTTGTGTGCTTCTAAACTTAGAAAGCTATTGACACAACCTTTGAAATCACTATGCCACTTCTTTCCTGTAAAAAAAAAAAATGTTCATGTTGCTTGCTTTGTTAAAGAAATACTGTACCTGCTTTGGAGAAGATTCTATCTATCTATCTATCTATCTATCTATCTATCTATCTATCTATCTATCTATCTATCTATCTATCTATCTATCTATCTATCTAGTTTTCATTATTTTCAGAAAATAAGCATCTTGTATTATTGGTCAACTCTATGAGATGTATATTTGCACATTGTATTCAGTATCAGGGCATAAGAACAGTGCCCGGGTCCCCATGAAACGTTATCGTAGTGGGGCAACCCCACCTTTAGGGGCCAGTCAAACTTCACCCCACCCCCAACCTCCACCTTGCAGAGTAGTGCAGGAAGTAGGGTAATATATACCTGTTCCAGCGATGCGTCAGTTGTCCTCTTCCTCCTGGCAACTGAATGCTCTATGCTGCATACAAGTATCCCGATCAAATGAAATGCATCCGGAGCTGGAGGATGGCAGCATAGAGAGTACAGCTGCTGGGGAGGAAGTGAAGACCCAACGAAAAGCTGGAACAGGTAAATGTCACACTGCTCCCTGCTACTCTGCATGGTGAAGAGAGAGAGTAGGAGTGGGCCCGCCCCTCGTAGCCTCCAGAGTATTGATAATCACAAGGTTATGGAAATATTTTTTTGGTGCATTTACTAGGAATGAATATTGAAAGTGTCTACTTTTTTCTTATTGTTATTATAAATTATGTGATGTGGATGGGAAGCCCAGGCCCGCACCGTGCCATATCAGGTTGGGTTCACACTACAAAACGATATGCACCATTTATCAAATGGAAGGAATAGCAAACAAATAGACATGTCAACGGATTCAATGTTATCAATAGGACCTCGCCCCTAGAGAAACCAGAAGCATGCTGGCAGAACATGTTGGTGTGACACGTGGGGCCGCCGCGTCCTGGATGCTGCATGGCTGTGTCTACCTGGTGTCTCTGGTGCTGCCTTCTCTCCCTCACCACTGTGCTGTGCCAACTGGTGCTTGTGACTTGCCTTACTAGATTGCCAAGATGAACATCCATTGGTCTTTGCACCCATGTTGAACACTTCCAGTCAAAGCCAGGACAAGGTCCCCCAGCACACAAGGCTGAAACGTCAAAGTGCGCCCCTCCATCCCTCCCACCCCAGCCATCACACACTGGTTGCTATTAGACTAAGAGGTGCCCCAGAGCCCCCAACACCTTAATCTCTCGTTATCTGGCTTGCAGTCACTGCTGCCATGTATCCCTTTTCTTATTCCTCTCTGCTTCAAACACAATAGGGGAATGATAGATGAGTGAGTTGTTCGCCCCTCCTACACTGCACACTGAGGCTGGAGCCTCTCTCGCCTCTGCCTCAGCCTGGCCCTGCTTCCAGTCACATGTTGATCAGGAACTAGACATCTGAACTATGCTACAGTCAGCCAATCCTCACTGCTGCAACACAGTAAAGACCTTAGCTTGAAGGATGTGGGGAAATACCTATACCAGTCTACTCTGCTTATCTGCATGTGCTGCTTACTAATCTCTGCATTTCATCTACTGCTTTGCTGGACTTGCTGTGTGGTGGATACAGCTGTCAGAGCTGTTTGCTTATCCATGCTTGGAACAGTGTTCCTGCAATAAAGTGTGCATATTGCCTATACCATGGACATGGAACTTTGATTTAACTGCAAATAATTTGGCTGCACTTTCCTTCCTTGGTGGACAAGAAATAGTTTCCAACAAGTTGAGTTTGCCGAAGTAATTCAGTTTGTGCTCATTTACCTCTTATATCAGAATCAGAATCAGAATATTTTATTTCGCCGTGCCCGGAATTGGATTTGGCAAATACAGGGCTAGTGTGAAAAAGAACAAGACATACGATACAATACATAGTAAGCAGCAGGGATACAGTTACAGCAATTGGACACATATTAACACTTATACATGTAGTGTGCAGCCGTGCAGTCAAGCTAGGTGCTACCAGTAGATAGACCTAAGAGTTCAGATTGTTTACGGCTAAGGGAAAGAAACTGTTCCTGTGCCTTGTGGTCCTTGTGTAGATGGATCAGAATCTCTGGCCTAAGGGAAGTCTACTGAAGAAGCGAAAGCCTGGGTGGGATGGATCATTAGCGATTTTATGAGCTCTGGAGCGCAGTCTAGAGTTGAATATTTGGTCTAGAGAGGGGAGTGGTTTCCCAATGATTCTCTCCGCTGATCTGATGACCCTCTGCAGTTTGTGTCTGTCGCCTGGCAGAGGATCCAGCATACCAGACCAGGATGGAGGAGCAGAAAACAGATTCAATTGTGGCAGTGTAGAAGCTCGTCAGCCATACCGAACTTCTTTAGTTGCCGTAGGAAAAATAGTCTCTGCTGGGCTTTTTTCTGGGTGGAGGTTGTGTTGGCTTTCCAAGTCAGGTCCTTAGAGATTGTCGTGCCGAGGAGGCGTGCACAGGGAACGTTCTCAACTACCATGCCATCAATGCTGACCGGGGGTGGAGTGGTGGCGTGTTTCCTAAAGTCAATGATCATCTCAACCGTTTTTGCAGTGTTGAGGACCAGCCCATTCTCCCTGCACCAGTGGCAAATTCTGTCAACCTGGTGGCGATACTCCTGCTCATCATTCCCAGAGATGAGGCCAACAATGGTGGTGTCGTCAGCGAACATGATGACTTTGACGGAGTTCACAGTGGACCTGCAGTTGTGAGTGTATAGGGAGAATAGGAACGGTGACAGTACAAAACCTTGAGGGGCCCCTGCGTTGGTGGTCCTTGGTTGAGACATGATCGTGTCCAGCTTGACGGCCTGGGTTCTGTTACTTAAGAAGTCTGTGATCCAGAGGCGGAGGGTAGGGTGGACCCCAAGGGCAGCCAGGTTCTCTTGAAGTATTTGGGGGCTGATGGTGTTGAACGCCGAGCTAAAGTCGAGTAGAAGGATCCTGGCGTATGAGTCAGGTCTATCCAGGTGTTCATTTACAAGTTCCAGGCAGATGTTTATGGCGTCGTCAGTAGACCTGTTAGCTCTATACGCAAACTGAAACAGGTCCAGCAGGGACTCAGTGGATAGCTTTAGGAGGGGCAAAACTAAGCCTTCAAAGGATTTCATGATGAATGATGTGAGAGCCACCGGCCTAAAATTATTATTGAGGTCTGAGACACCATGTTTTTTGGGGACAGGGACCTCTTGAAGCAAGCAGGGACCCTGCCTTCCTGGATGGATTTGGTGAAGATGGATGAGAGAATTGGAGCAAGCTGCTGCGCGCAGGTTTTCAGACAGGCTGGTGACACTCCATCTGGGCCTGAAGCTTTCCTTGCATTAATCCCTGACAGGTGTTTTCTGACATCACTCTCATCCACCGCTAGAGGGAGTGGGCTTGGATGTGGGGGTGCCAACTCCGAGGAGGTGACAGAAGGCTCTGGGGACCTTGCTGGGACTGGCATGTTCTCAAATCTACAGTAGAACTCACTGAGGTTCTCAGCGAGCTCGATGCTGGGAGTTGCATGATGGGGTGCGGGCTTGTAGTTCGTGGCAGCCTTAAGCCCCTTCCAGACTGTACGTGTGTCCCTTGAGCAGAGGTTCTGTTCCAATTTTACAGCGTAGTTCTTTTTGGCGGCCCTCAGTTCCTTGTTTAGGGTGTTTTTAACCCTCCTATACTCCTCCTGGTTGCCAGACTTGAACGCCAGTTCCTTGCTTCTGCGCAGGTGCCGAAGTTTATTGGAGAACCATGGTTTGTTGTTCGGGTTGTGCTTGCAGATTTTTGTTGGTACACATTGGTCCTCACAGAAGCTGTACGAGGATACAATGTCTGCCCACACGTCTAAGTCCGGTGCTTCCAGAGCCTTCCAGTCCGTACAGTCGAAGCAGGCTTGAAGTTGTAGTTTAGCCTCCTCCGATCATACTTTGCTAGATCTTAGGACTGGTTTATCAGTTTCCAGGCGTCTCCTGCAGGTGGGTATCAGGTGAATGATGCAGTGGTCCGATGAACCAAGTGCTGCCCATGGGGTTGCCTTGTATGCGTCTTTCAGGATCGTGTAGCAGTGATCCAGAGTGTTGGCGTTCCTAGTGGGGCATAGACGTTCCTAGGGACATAGACATTATCAATGATCTGAGGGTATGGGAGTTGTGGTTGGGGTGTGAGCGTGGTATGGATGAGGGAGTTGGCCACTCCATTGCTGCTATCCTGCATCTTTTATCCTTTTGATATTGGATAAAAATTTTGCAACTCTAAGGATATAGTTTGATGTAATTATTGGCATGTATGCTACTTACCTTTTTAACCTTCCTCAAATGCTTGTTGAATGTTATCAATAGGACTTATTCACAAATGTCCTTTTGAAATGTATCCCTTGGTGCCAATCCTAAAAAAATTCACAAAGTCCACCAGATGTATCACGAAGTCCAGAAGACGTATCACAAAGTCCAGAAGACGGACATGTCATAAAATCATTGTTATTATTATATGTTCGATGCAATGGACATGGCTGAATGGGTATAGTGATAGTGCGGGTGTGTACACCATCAGCGTCCATGGCACTGCACAAGTGTAGTGTGAACCTACACCCCCAATCCAACACCTTAGACAAAGCAAAGCAAAACATTACACCTAATCTGATCTATAATGTGGCAAAACACTTCCGTGAGAAGCACCATGGTGGTTTTTTTCTTTTCAGGGGATCAAGCATACCTCAAAGTCTACTAGGACAGACATTTTTACAAAATATTGTGGACCCATGAAGCAAATTGCATTTCAATTGGGGACACATGCACCAGGTCACCTGCATGTGAGGCGGGATCTCAGTATTGCTACCGGATCATAATGATCCTAGGTTACCTTATGTTTAGATATTGTTTTCTTTGGATGCTGCTATTAATATAATCATTATTTTCATTTTTGTATTTTTTTTATCTTGTTTTGTACTTTTTGATGCTTACTTTGTTACATGCTTCGCCTATGTATTCTTTTCATATGCCATTATAATGAGTTTTGTTTTATCTAACATATGACAGTGGTTGTTCCCACCTTCTCCTCTTTTATGTAAATATCTCCCCTTTCTGGGTGTGTCTTTGTGCTCATTGTAGGTGAAGTTTTGTGCTTTATTTGTGTCACACCTCACACTGCGTACCTATGCTATGATTAAGGACAATTGAGTGTTCAAAATATGTCAGCAGTCGGTGTTATGGCTTTTACCTAATCCAAAAATGATTATTCACACTCTATTGGACATTGTGCAGAGCCTACTTTCTTTTGTAACTGTCTTGAGGTTTGAGTCATCCAGTTCCTGCACTGATGACAAATCAGAGGTTGAGCAGATTTCACTTACCGTATAAACTTATGTATAAGCCATGTATAGGCCAGCCCCTAACTTTTGCCCCTGAAAAACCTAATAATGTGTGACCCACAGATAAGCTGTCCCTCCAATGTCTCCCCCTGTATGTGGGGCAGAGTGCCTCCCCCCTGTATGTGGTGCAGAGTGTGGTGCATGTAATGCAGAGCGAAGCATGCTTGCAGAGTGTAGTATGTTCAGCATAATGTGTGTACTGTATATTCAGCAGAGTGTATGTATGTGATGATGCAGAGTGCTATGCAGTGTACATATGGCTTCCTCACCTTGTTCCGGACGGCCATCTTCCCGTCTCCCATGCAGCTCTGTATTTGCTAGAGATCAAGGCTTCAGTGTCTACTGGTCTCTGGGCAGCCATCTTCCTGTCTTCCTTGTAGCTTTGTACTTGCCGCTGACATCTAGTGGCCAAGTATTATACACTCTGTAGTCAGGAGGAGCTCCACACCAGAATGAAGATGAGTGTGCCTCGACCTTCACCTCTGCGTCCACCGAGGTGCTCAAAGCATTCAAGTAGTAAAGAGGTCGGCACCACTCCAAGCATCAAGAAAAGCTCTTTTATTGCATCACCATTGTGGCTTAACAATCTAGTGGCCAAGTACAGAACTGCGAGCAAAACAGGAAGTGGTTCCCCTAGAGGAGAAGAAAGTGAAACCTGTTCCTCTAGCAAGGAGAGCTGCACGGGAAATGTGAAGATCACTGCCAGGAACAAGGAGAGATTACTATCACCACACATGAATCGCATATAAGCTGACCCCCCACTTTTGGGACACTTTTTGACCCAAAAATGTTCTCTCTTATGCGAGTATATATGGTGCCTGTTAAATGTGATCAGGCCCATTGCAGTCAGAAATGTCTTTGGATTACCAATATTTTAACATGTATGTTGTTAAATTTATTGGTGTACAACTATAACTTTATGTAAGGTGTGTGGTCATGAATATTTAATACCAATCTATTTTTCCCCCTTTAAAGTTCCACTGTAGACCTTTACTTTGGATTGAATTACAATTACAGTGCATAAATATAATTGTTGCATATGTGTTTCTCCCTTTTTTTTTTCGATATGACAATTTTAAAGTGCTCAGTGGAGCTTGTCTCCATTGCAAATCTGACATTTAGCGCTAGACGTTATAAAGCACTTTCTGATTTTTAAAATGAGCTGGCTGTCAGCTAGTGGGATTGCCATCTGTTCGGGCGACCTTATAGAATCAGGCCCTAAATCAACCACTACTAACGCGTTTCACTGCTGTGTCTATGACAGATCAGTTAATCCACAATCTAATGATATTTGAGCTGTTCCAGCGATATGTGGTATAAATGTCATCTATCACGTATCATAGAAACGTATGTAAGAATCCTCTAGGGGGAATATGTGCTCTTTTCCATAATATTCCAGATAATATACACAAGGGGAACCATCTCATTTTTCAGTCATTTCGTTTAAGACCACATTCCTGATTTGTAGTCAAAACATGGCTTCCCTTAACCACTTCCACACCATGACATTTTATGCTGATCTGTGCAGCGTGGGCTCTCCAGCCCACAGCACAGATCAGCTAGCAGCCAGGGCGATCAGACTTCCCCCCTTTTTTCCCCACTAAGGGGATGTCCTGCTGGGGGGGTCTGATCGCCGCCGGCTGCTTGCGCTTGCGGGGGGGGGGCTCTTCAAAGCCCCCCTCCGCAGCGCTTTCTGGCCTCCTTCCCCTTCCCTCCCTCTCCCTCCCCCTGTGAGCGGCGCAGGACGGAAATCCGTCCTGCGCCTGATGGGATAGGCTTTAGCCTATCAGGTGCCGGCGGTCCCCGGCCAATCAGAGGCCGGGGATCGCCGATCTCCTCTACGGCGCTGCTGCGCAGCAGCGCCGTATACATGTAAACACCGGGGAAGATCTTCCCCGTGTGTTTACATTTACCCTGCGAGCCGCCGATCGGCTCGCAGGGTGTTCACGGAGACACCCTCCGTGAGCTGACATGGAACGGCCGCTCATACGAGCGGCCGTTTCCATGGTATACACTTCTGGATTCAGGGGCGTGTATATACGTACCGAGAATCCGGAAGTGGTTAAAGAAGACTAAGAGGCAGACATGCTGTATGCAGATTTAAAGGGCCAATATGGGGAACAAAAACTCATGCTGTTGTAATATCCCTGTAGGCAGTCATGTAATAGGTAGAACATAAAAATCTGAATATACTTTGCGAACGTTAGAAAAAGTGCTTAGAAAAACATTTCTCACCATCTGACTGCTCCTCTGTTGCAAGGTAAAACATTGGACTCTGTTGCAAGGTTAGACATCCGCAGTTTGAATCCCAGTGTCTCCCCATGTTCTCCCTGTGTCTGTGTGGGTTTCCTCTGGGCACTCTGGTTTCCTCCCACATCCCAAATACATACAGAATAAGTTAATTGCCTTCCCACCTAAAATTGGCCATAGATTACGATACTTACACTACATGATACATACATAGACATAGGACTATGGTAGGGATTAGATTGCTCTGAGGGACAGTAGCCTGGCTCTTCTACTGACCACATATGCTATTGCTCCGTTGTTATTGCCTGATGAAGCGGGATCAAACCTGTGAAACGCGTTGCATATTTGGAGTTCATAAATAAAATATATTGACTGTGTTTACTACAGTCGTTGTGTGTCTACTTGGAGGAGGTAAGTCCACCACTACCTCCTCTATTTACCAAGAATTTGATTTTTAAGCTTATTTAGCTTCCTTTTATCCTTTTGGCGCCTCTGTTCTCCTGCATAATATTGAGTCCACCCTGGGTGGAGGGTTGAACCCCCTTTTTCTCATCTACAGAGAGCGACTTTTTATTCCTGAGTGGGGTCTGGAAAATCTCCCCACCTGCCTTTACAGTGGTTGCCTAATGGTAACCCTGGTTTGTGAGTATTAATATTTACTCTATCTAGTAACCATTTACCAGTACATATTACACTATTGGGGCTCTTGGTGTTCCTTGTTTTTATCTCGTTGCATACATAGACATAGGACTATGGTAGGGATTAGATTGCTCTGAGGGACAGTTGAGTTAAATAACAAGACAAAATGTTCTGTACATCGATGCAGAAGATGTTAGTGTTATATAAGATGTTAGCGCTATATAATTACTACATAATAATAATCCTAGCCAAGAGGTAAATTTGATGCACATTGAATACAGCATGAAATTGAGCCAATCAGATACTTTTACTGCTGATTTTGATTGCTGTAATTCAATGCATACATTTGCAATGTATTTGCATACAATCTGATTGACCTCTCTCTAACTGAGGGCCAGTGCACACCAAAACCGCTAACGGATCGCTAGCGGTTTTTGAAGAGATTTTCAGAGCGATTCTAGGCATGTTTAGAGAGATTTTCTAAACATGTCTAGCGTTTTTTGGAGCATTTTTGTGTAGCGTTATTTATATTTTGTTACAGTACAGCTTTAACTGAACAGCTACTGTAACAAAAACGCCTGGAAAACCGCTCTGATCTAGTTTTTTCAAAGCGGTTTTCCATTTTTCTATGCTTAAAAATGAGGCAGAATCGCCTCCGAAATCAGTAAAAATGCTGCAGGACCAGAGTTTGCGTTTGGGGGGAAAACGATCCGCACCATTCCATTGACATTCATTAGCCAAGTGGTTTTCCACCCGCAATTTTAACCATTTAAGGACCGCAGTGATTGAAATCTACGCCCTGTTTTAGTGGTCTTTTGGCTGGCAGGGTGTAGATTTCAATCACTGTCCGCAGCATGCATCCGCCGTCTCCGCCACTCCCTGCCGATCGCGCCGCTCAAACCCGACGATTCTCGCCGCATCTCACAGGCTCTGGCTGTCTCTATGATGGCAGAGCCATGTGAGCCAGTCAGGAGCCGATTTCATTGGCTCCTGGCCCTGTCTTTCAATGTAAGCTGTTCCCATTGGCTTACATTGAAAAACAGGGTCAGGAGCCAATGAAAGCGGCTCCTGACCGGCTCACATGACTCTGCCGTCATAGAGACAGGCAGAGTCTATGTCCTGAGGGTCTCGGCGAGCGGCGATGATGGCGGTTGCGACGGGTATGTGCTGCGATTCGTCGGGATTCTGTCTGGATTGGACCAGCGGTCTCTGGTCCTTAAGTGCCCAGAGACTGCTGGTCCTTAAGTGGTTAAAAAAATACTCAGAACCGCTCTTGGTGTGCACCAGCCCTTGAATTGTGGGAGAGTCAATTCAGTGTATTTGCAATTTGATACCATTTGCAAGAACTGTAGTGGAATCAGCCTAGTAGGGTTCCACTGTCATAAAACTGCACTGAAAGCACTGCCAACAGGCCTTAGTTAATATTTTTAAATGGTACTGTGCACACTAGATAGTTAGATCCCCAAATTATTTGCAATCCTAAATGGTAACATTATTTGCCTGGATAGTACGGTATTTCACAGAGTGCTATACCCCTCCCCAACTTTACCCCTGAGAGACACAGCTCCTCTATGATGGTGTTTTTATACCCAATCATGTTACTAGCCTGATGCTAATAAACTTAATCAGTTTGGGATGTCCTGCTACTTGTTTTTTTTTTTTTTTTAGCATTACAAATCTTTTGTAGACTTTTGTCCTGCCCAGCTTTTGATTTTTTTTAAATGTGTCACTGCTATGCTATCACATTCAAAACAAGCTATTTTTACTCAAAACTATGTTTCAGTTTCAAGATTTTATAAGCTGTCTTTGCACTTTTTTAGTTAAATACAAGGTTTAACCTCCTTAGCGGTATGCCCGACAGTGTGTCGGGCATACCGCTACCTGTCCTCCTGAGTGCCCCCCACTGAATAAATGTGCTGTAATACCTGCAAAACCTTCTGCTAGCACTAGGCTAACTAGTAAATGTGTCCTGCACCCTCCGCTCCCCTGCGATCCCCCTGTTTATACATTACCCCCCTAGATCCAGCGATCACGCAGCCTCCCGGCACAGCTCCGGTCTCTCTATGGGGAGGATCGGGTTTGCGCATGATGTCATGTGCAATCCTCCCAATAGTGAAGACCGGAGCTGTCTGGGGAGGCTGCGTCAATCGCTGGATATAAGCTGGGTAAAGTATAATCGCGAGAGCGGCGGGGATCGGAGGGTGCAGGACTCATTTACTAGCTAGCCAGGTGCATGTATTGCAGGTATTACAGCATATTTATTCAGCGGGGTGGGGCACAAAGTTGCATCACCTCCTGAGCGGCGTAACATTCAGGAGGTTAAATAATTTGCAAATAATTGCATTTTGTTTTTACTGACCAGCGTTACTTGCAAATTTTCACCACAGTCATTTTCGCATTGAAAATGTCATTTTTCGATTTTGAGGACATTTTCATGAAAGTACAGTGCATTTTCGCAATATGGTGAAAATTTGTGAAAACGAGAACGTTCAATATTTTTTACAGTGAAAATGCAAACAATCGTTTCTTCTAGCATGAAAATTCATGCAAAATTCAAAAAATCACAAACTTATTACAAAATGATTTTCAATGGCATTTTTGCTCGAAAGTCAAATTAACATTATTTTTGAAAAAATTAATGCAAAAATAATATCGTCATTTTCGCTCATCACTGTTTCGGACATTTAAAGAGAACCTGAGACAAGAAACATCTCAGGTTCCATACTTACCTGGGGATTTCGTAAAGGAAACATCAAGCTAAAGGAAGAAAATGAGCTTTATTTACTTCCTCTAGCCCCTCTCCCTTGCTGCAGCTCTGGTGGCTCCTGGTCCCCTCTGATGCGAATGCCGACCTCGCCAGGTCAGCAACCACTACGCCTGCGTGAGCGCCGCTGCCAATCATGCTCAGGTTGTCTGGGGCGTTCTGTGCAGGCGCAGAACTACTATTCTTCCTTTAGCTTGATGTTTCATTTTTGTCTAGAAATATCTGGATCCTTACTCATGATGAAACATATTTATAGTACGTTAACCTTTTCGGGACCGCCTCTATGAGATCCTACGCCACACTTGTGGCTGTTCTAGCCTGATGCGGCATAGGATCTACGCCGGCCCGCAGTTTCCGCTCCCGACATGATCGTGCGCACCCGGAGGGGGAGATTAAGCTGTCATATGACAGCCGACATCTCCCCCGAGTGATCAGCAGCCATCGCGTATGGCTGCTGATCACGTGATACTACGATCGCCGTCGGATCGTAGTGATCAGTTTGACAGCTGCGGCGGCAGGGGGGAAAGAAGAGGATCCACTCACCTCCCTGCCGTTCCTGCGACGATCGGCGCCCCCCTCCGCTCTGGCCGGCATCTCCGCTCCGTCTGACGTCAGCGCCGGGTCCCGGCTTGATGACGTCATCAAGCCGCGACCCGGAACTGAACGTCAGATAGAACGGAGATGCCGGCCGGAGAAGAGGGTCCCGTGCGGCTCATCGCTGGAGCCTGGAAGGTAAGTGAAGGCTGCGGGCAGAAGAGAGGGCACCTGCCACCATGGGGGGGACACAAATTGGGCAGCCACAGACGGGATCCAGCCGCCTGACCCCCCCAAACGCGCGCACCCCCTTCCCACGCAAAATGCCTGGTCCTTAAGGGGGGGTAGGTGGCCAGTCCCGAAAAGGTTAAACAAATCAATTTCTAAAAGAATTGTGGTGGTGATGTGTTAAAGTGTACCTGAGATGAGAAGCATCTCAGGTACCATACTTACATGGGGTATGGTACTGCTCATCCCTTGCCGTCTACTTGAGTGGCTCCAGTCCCTGGCAATTCAGCCTGAAAGCCTGGCTGAGTTGCGCATGCACAGCCTGGCCAGGCGCGCTCCCCGGTCGCGCTCCTGTCCCTTGAATTGCTGGGGACCAGAGCCACCCGGGAAGATGGCGAGGGACGAGCAGCCCTAAGGGGGTCTAAGGAAGCTGCAGGTAAGTATGGTATCTCAGACGCTTCTCATCTCAGGCACACTTTAACACATCACCACGATTCTTTTAGAAATTGATTTGTTTAACGTACTATAAATATGTTTCATCACCAGTAAAGATTCAGAAATTTCGAGACAAATAACCTGTTATGGTTATGTTACTTCAGAACATTTACTAACAAATCAACCTCTGTTTTCTCCAGTGAGGGCTGTGTGTCATCCCACCGGCCCCATACACAGTCTTCTCAGCTAATCATGTGACTCTCCTCAGAGCTGAAGCAGTCAACCAAGCTTCCATCACGCCAGAGTCTGCTGTCAGGTTTGCTTTAAACAAACTTTATCTTAAATGTGGAGCATCGCAGCTGAACTTGTTATACATTCTGAGCACTCTCGGTGTGTTGTGTTACACCTGCTCACCTGTTCATTTTCTAAGACAATCAATTAAAAGACTTCATTTGCACTGGCAGCTCAATATATTTACCATTACAATCCACCCGATCCAATTTATCTTTAATCACAGGAATTTAATAGCTATGCAGTTTTGTTCCCTCTTAACAAGGTAAGTTTGTAAAGTGTAGAACAATATTTTGTGAAATAACCACTAAGGCCTTCATAAATCTGCAGCAGACATGGATACGCTGGCTCCTTTGGTTTACACTAGATTTGAAGAGTCTAAACATGTTTTATTCAATTCTCTGGCGAAATTCAATTCTTGCTTTTAGTAAAATAATAATATAAAAAATATCTTTCTAGTGTATTTAACATCCTGGAACTTAAAGAGAAACAAAAGTCTCTCAAAATACAGGTTTTTATTTTAAAAATCTCTTTAATATCAATGACCTAACTGAAACGCTGCACACTAACTAAATCACCCCGAACTCCCGGGGGCACATTGCAGGGAGAGCTTCCATGAAGAGGCAGAGCTTTGGGCTGTAGCTCTGCCTCTACATGCATCCATCTGCACGGATCGCCGCCTCCGCCCGCCCCTCTCAGTCTTCTTTCACTGAGAGGGGTGGGGAGAGGCGGAGATATGTGCGGATTGACGCGCATGAAGGCAGAGCTACAGCCCAAAGCTCTGCCTACCCAGGCAGCAAAATACATGACCAAGAAAGTTGTGGATTTTTGCTGGGGAGTTTGGGGTGATTGAGTTAGTGTTCAGCCGCAGATATGCAGTGTTTCAGTTAGGGCATTGATGTTAAAGAGATTTTTAAAATAAAAACCTGTATTTTGAGAGACTTCAGAGTCTCTTTAAGGACGAGCCTGACTCATCTCAAAAACATGTCGTTATTGTTATGGGTAAGTCAGGCTTGTCTAGCATAATCACCTGCAATCAACCTTACAATCGCTGGTTTGTGCAATCCTACTTGCGGACTTCTCAGCTTCATGACCCTCACTTATCTGGGGTCTTCTGCTTGTTTTCTGGGGGTAATCTCCCTTTTTCCGGCATGGTCCCACAGAGATGATATGTCTTTGCTGAGTCCATGTGATGACACTGCATGCACGCCCTGGTGTTGGGCGCATGCAGAGTCATCACATCTGGCAGCACGTTCAATTTTTTGTATTTGCTTCCATTCAAAAATCTGAATTCGATCCAATATAACAAAAGTCTAATCATTAAAAAAATGTATATGTATATATATATATATATATATATATATATATATATATATATACAGGATCTTCTCAAAAAAATAGCATATTGTGATAAAGTTTATTATTTTCTGTAGTGTACTGATAAACATTAGACTTTCATATATTTTAGATTCAAATACACACAACTGAAGTAGTTCAAGCCTTTAATTGCTTTAATATTGATGATTTTGGCATACAGCTCATGAAAACCCAAATTTCCTATCTCAAAAAATTAGCATATTTCATCCGACCAATAAGAGAAAAGTGTTTTTAAAACGAAAAAAGTCAACCATCAAATAATTATGTTCAGTTATGCACTCAATACTTGGTCGGGAGTCCTTTTGCAGAAATGACTGCTTCAATGCGGCGTGGCATGGAGGCAATCAGCCTGTGGCACTGCTCAGGTGTTATGGAGGCCCAGGATGCTTCGATAGCGGCCTTAAGCTCATCCAGAGTGTTGGGTCTTGCGTCTTTCAACTTTCTCTTCACAATATCCCACAGATTCTCTATGGGGTTCAGGTCAGGAGAGTTGGCAGGCCAATTGAGCACAGTAATACCATGGTCAGTAAACCATTTACCAGTGGTTTTGGCACTGTGAGCAGGTGCCAGGTCGTGCTAAAAAATGAAATCTTCATCTCCACAAAGCTTTTTAGCAGATAGAAGCATGAAGTGCTCCAAAATCTCCTGATAGCTAGCTGCATTGACCCTGCCCTTGATAAAACACAGTGGACCAACACCAGCAGCTGACATGGCACCCCAGACCATCACTGACTGTGGGTACTTGGCACTGGATTTCAGGCATTTTGGCATTTCCCTCTCCCCAGTCTTCCTCCAGACTCTGGCACCTTGATTTCCGAATGACATGTAAAAGTTGCTTTCATCCAAAAAAAGTACTTTGGACCCTTGAGCAACAGTCCAGTGCTGCTTCTCTGTAGCCCAGGTCAGGCGCTTCTGCCGCTGTTTCTGGTTCAAAAGTGGGTTCATGCTTTCATCTGCTGAAAAGCTTTATGGAGATGAAGATTTCATTTTTCAGCATGACCTGGCACCTGCTCACAGTGCCAAAACCACTGGTAAATGGTTTACTGACCATGGTATTACTGTGCTCAATTGGCCTGCCAAATCTCCTGACCTGAACCCCATAGAGAATCTGTGGGATATTGTGAAGAGAAAGTTGAGAGACGCAATACCCAACACTCTGGATGAGCTTAAAGAGAACCAGAGACGAAGCACCCTCATGTATTTTATTACATTTATCAGTGGGAACATGACAGTAAACACCTACCCTGCTTTTAGTTTCATTGTTATCTGCTTAATTAGTCTATTAGCAACTGTGATAAGAATCCACGGACTATTCAGTCGAGGTTTGACCTGGAATCATTATAGCTGAGTCACTCTTCTGTGTAGTCTTTTCAAGCCCAAGCCTTCCCCCTCCTGGCTTAGAGTTCCTGCTTTGCATACTGAGAGCTGTGATGACATGGGAGGGGCTGCTGCTCCTGAGAGAGAAGCTCTGTGGCTGTAATATGATCTCTGTGTGCACTAGATACTGATAATAACTGCAGTTTCATTCCTATGAGAGACACTTCCTACAGGCAGCTGTACATCATACCAAAATGAAAGCACATAGATGAAAGGCTGCATTTAGCCTAGATAGCAGCATAGTCTCATAAAGCCTAGACAGCACATCCAGAACAACTCATAACCCGGAAGGAGAAGGGATATGAGCCGGCGGCCATATTTGATTTTTCCTGGAGCAATAATGGATAAAAAAACACTAAAAAAGGCACACCAGAGCGGCAAAATTGTCAGGTAGAGCATTTATTCTTTACAAGCTATCAACTGATATGTTTATTTTGTGTGAAACGTTCATCTCTGGTTCCCTTTAAGGTTGCTATCGAAGCATCCTGGGCCTCCATAACACCTGAGCAGTGCCACAGGCTGATTGCCTCCATGCCACGCTGCATTGAAGCAGTCATTTCTGCAAAAGGATTCCCGACCAAGTATTGAGTGCATAACTGAGGATAATTATTTGAAGGTTGACTTTTTTTGTTTTAAAAACACTTTTCTTTTATTGGTCAGAAGAAATATGCTAATTTTTTGAGATAGGAAATTTGGGTTTTTATGAGCTGTATGCCAAAATCATCAATATTAAAACAATAAAAGGCTTGAACTACTTCAGTTGTGTGTATTTGAATCTAAAATATATGAAAGTCTAATGTTTATCAGTACATTACAGAAAATAATGAACTTTATCACAATATGCTAATTTTTTGAGAAGATCCTGTATATCTCGTATGTATGCTTTTGGACAGCTTGCAAGCAGTCTGCAAAAATGCTCACAGTATGAAGAAAAGCATTACAAAATTACACAACATTTGGTACAAAAATCTCGCAAAGATTGAACGCCAGGCAGGTTAAAGCATGACTGAAATGCAAAAAAAACAAAAACAAAACTAGATACTTACCTCAGTATAGGGAAGTCTCTGGATAGTCCGGAGATGTCCTTGATCTCCCTGCAGCCCTCTGTAACAGTACTTGCTCTTTCTGAAACATATTCAACAAAATAGCTTAACTGTAATGATTGTATAACGTATTGGTGTACCAACACAGATGTCTGATTATTGTGTGATCTGCAGAATCACCAATAATGCAGACTCTATACCTGATTATGTGGTGATCTGCAGCATCACCAATAATGCAAGTATAGAAGGCAGAGATGTAGAGACAATAGTGTTTGGTGCAACAGTAGAGGGTAGATCTCACCAGTGGAAATGGCAGATAGTTTGACTAACCTCACCAGGGGAGATGGTGGGTACTATCTGCAAACAATCTGTGCTAGGCCCCACCAGAGGAGCTGGAGGGTACCAGCCAAGCTAGGAGCCCACACCAGAGGAGCTGGTGAGTGCTATCAGCAACGGTACTAAATAGTTTAGCTAGACCTCACCAGAGGAGCTGGTGGGTACTATCAACAATAGTAACTAGATAGTTTAGCTAGACCTCACCAGAGGAGCTGGTGGGTACTATCAGAGCACCTCTCCAGTGACAAGGGCTCACTGGAGAGTAGAAGGGTCAGACAGGCAAGGTTCAGCAACAGAGAGGCAGGTACAGTACAAAATCAGAAGGCAAGAGAATAGTAATGATTCAGGCAGAGGTTCGGCAACTAAGATCAGATGGGCAGAAGTACAGAAACGTTGAGCAGAATCAGAGTCAGAGATAAGCCAGAGTCGTACACAGAATATCAATAATACAATAAGGCAATAATCCTAGTCTTGTGTGAAATCCCTGGTTTCCTCCCAGATCAAAACACACCGGAACTAGTCTAAGGTCCGGGTGCTAACACTGACGTATTTGCAACAGCAGACAGTTTGCAAGTGAGTGGAGAATGCTTATGAAGCAGCGAGGAGAGCCCACAGCCACGCCCCTGCCAATCAGCCAATCCGGGCGCCCTGAGTTTTTTTCAGCTGACGCGCCTTCTTTCAGCATAAAGGTCCTGTCTCCGCGCGAGACAGCGACCCTATGAGCAACTGACAGTCCTTTCCCTGGCGTGCTAGACGCCAGCGGGACGGATGAGGCCTCAGTACCAAGAACAAAGGCGGCTGCAGAGGTATCCTGCGTACCCGCAGCCGCCATCATAGGGGATGGTACAGTACCCTCCCCTCTAGGCGTGGACTCCGGAAACAAGCCACCTGGTCTGTCAGGATGTGATCTGTGAAAGTCCTCCCTGAGTTCTTCTGCATGCATACGAGAAATTGGTACCCAAGATCTCTCCTCTGGCCCATACCCCCTCCAATGAACCAGGTACTGTATGGAGTTACGTACCACCCGAGAATCCAAAATCTGCTCTACCTCATATTCCGGTTCCCCATCAATCACCACGGGGGGGGGGGGGGGCGTGCGAGGAATCCACATGCACGGCAGGTTTCAAAAGGAACACATGGAAAGTTTTAACACCTCTCATGCTGGGCGCAAGTGCAACTAAATAAGTCACGTTATTGACTTTCTTGGATACAGAGTATGGCCCTATAAATTTAGGACCCAATTTAACAGAAGGTTGCTTTAAGGCCAAGTGCCGGGTAGACACCAACACCTTATCACCCGGTGCAAAGTTCCACTCTACAGAGCGTCTCCTATCTGCCTGTCTTTTCTGGGTAGCAAAAGCCTTTATTAGATTATTCCTGACCATTTCCTAGATCTCTCTTAGTGTTCCCTGCCACTGCGCCAATGCCGGGAAAGGAGATGAGACCACAGGCACAGGAGAGAACTTTGGCGAACTTCCCGTTACAACATGATAAGGGGAGAATCCCGAGGAAGCGCACTTTAAATTATTGTGGGCAAATTCTGCGAAGGGCAGAAATTTGACCCAATCCATCTGAGCCTCTGCCACGTAACACCTAAGAAATTGCTCCAGAGCCTGATTAACCCTTTCGGTCTGCCCGTTTGTCTGTGGGTGGTAGCCGGAGGAAAATGATAGATTCATACCCAAATGATGACAAAAGGCCTTCCAAAATCTGGAAACGAACTGGACTCCCCTATCTGACACCACATTCTCTGGAATCCCATGTAATCTAAAAATGTGGTGGATGAAGAGCTCTGCCAGTTCCTGTGCAGTGGGGAGTCCGTCCAAGGGAATGAAATGGGCCATCTTGCTGAACCTATCGACTACCACCCATATGACTGTTTTCCCATCAGACCTAGGCAGTTCACCCACAAAGTCCATGGACAAGTGGGTCCATGGCTGCTCTGGCACTGGAAGTGACTGTAGTGTATCCACAGAAGCCCGTCTGGATGACTTACTCCTAGCACACACAGAGCAACTACCGACAAAGTCTTTACAATCAGACACCATAGAGGGCCACCATACACATCTGTCCAGCAACTCTAGAGTGCGGGCCACACCAGGGTGACCGGCATTTTTATGAGTATGAAACATATGGAGAATTTTGAATCTAAACTGTAGTGGCACAAACAGAACCCCATCTGGTTTCCCCTCAGGAACCTCTTGCTGGAATGGGCTCAATATAGAGGCCCAATCTTTCCAGCTTTCTATCTCATGGGGGACAGAGGACTGCTCAGATGACCCCTCCACTTGGATCTTGGTAGCGCCTATGGTAACTTTCTCCAAACAATGATGACGACAGTGGGAGGACCAACTTACTAACTGCCTGGAACTCCAGTCGATCTGAGGGGAGTGTTTTTTAAGCCACGGAATACCCAGAATAACAGTGGAGGTGGACATTTTGAGTACCAGAAATTGTACCTGTTCCTTATGCAAGACTCCCAGTTGACATAACACTATCGGAGTCTGGGTAAGGGACTGTTTCTCCTGCAATGGGGAATCGTCCATTGGGGTGATCTGTACCTGCTGTCCCACAGAAATAAGCGAAAAACCGAATTTAAGAGCAAAATCATAAGCCATAACATTAATAGCGGAACCCGAGTCTATGAAGGCCTGGGTGGAATGAGTCTGTCCCTCCCAGGTGATAGAACACGGAAGTAGCAAGCGTTCATTGTTTTGAGATATGACTGGATCGCCTAGGGTAGTACCTCTAGCTACTCCTAGGCGATCAAGTTTTCCGCTTTCTTGGGACAGTTGAATACTATATGCCCTTTCTCGGCACAATAAAGACGGAGTTTTTCATTACGTCTCCGGTTTTTCTCAACCTCGGTGAGCTTGGACTGTCCAATCTGCATTGGCTTATCCCAAGGAGGAGAAGAGGAGACAGGAGGCGAAAGGTACCAGAAGCAAATCTCCCTGGCATCTTACCCCTGGCCTGCTTCTGGTAGCGAACTCGCCGATCAATCTTGATGGCCAATGATATGGCCTCATCTAAAGATTTGGGTTCAGGGTGACCCAACATCAAATCTGCTACTGCATCAGATAACCGCGATAAAAAGCAATCTAGTAAGGCGTACTGACCCCACCTGGCTGACACTGCCCACCTCCTAAACTCAGGGGCGTCGCTAGCCCTATTTTGGGGTGGCACGTGCCCCCAATCTGTCCTGGGGTGCCACAGATCTCCGCCCGGCCGCCCCCTCTGGCAGCGGCTCCCTCCAGCCGCTGCCGCCGCGTCACTCAGACCTCAGGATCAGGCGGCGAGCCGGCGACCAATCGTGCGGGCGCTAGGACCCAGCGCCGCACTGATATGCGGAAGTGACATCACTTCTGCATATCGAGCGGGTGCGTTCGGTGCCTGCTGGTACTGGTCTGGTCGCCGCTGATCATGAGGTCTGCTGCGAGGTAAGGGGGGGGGGAGCGGCGGCGGCTAGAGGGGGGGCCTCCCTGTCACTCACTCACTCCCTAAAGGGCCTCCCTGTCACTCACTCACTCACTCCCTAAAGGGCCTCCCTGACACTCACTCACTCCCTAAAGGGCCTCCCTGGCACTCACTCACTTCCTAAAGGGCCTCCCTGTCAGTCACTCACTCCCTAAAGGGCCTCCCTGTCACTCACTTACTTCCTAAAGGGGCTCCCTGGCATTCACTCACTTCCTAAAGGGCCTCCCTGTCACTCACTCACTCCCTAAAGGGCCTCCCTGTCACTCACTTACTTCCTAAAGGGGCTCCCTGGCACTCACTCACTTCCTAAAGGGCCTCCCTGTCACTCACTCACTTCCTAAAGGGCCTCCCTGTCACTCATTCCCTAAAGGGGCTCCCTGGCACTCACTCACTTCCTAAAGGGGCTCCCTGGCACTCACTCACTTCCTAAAGGGCCTCCCTGTCACTCACTCACTTCCTAAAGGGGCTCCCTGTCACTCACTCACTTCCTAAAGGGCCTCCCTGTCACTCACTCACTTCCTAAAGGGCCTCCCTTTCACTCACTCACTTCCTAAAGGGGCTTCCTGGCACTCACTCACTTCCTAAAGGGGCTCCCTGTCACTCACTCACTCCCTAAAGGGCCTCCCTGTCACTCACTCACTCCCTAAAGGGGCTCCCTGGCACTCACTCACTACCTAAAGGGCCTCCCTGTCACTCACTCACTTCCTAAAGGGCCTCCCTGTCACTCATTCCCTAAAGAGGCTCCCTGGCACTCACTCACTTCCTAAAGGGGCTCCCTGGCACTCACTAACTTCCTAAAGGGGCTCCCTGGCACTCACTCACTGCCTAAAGGGGCTCCCTGGCACTTACTCACTACCTAAAGGGGCTCCCTGGCACTCACTCACTTCCTAAAGGGGCTCCCTGGCACTCACTCACTACCTAAAGGGGCTCCCTGGCACTCACTCACTACCTAAAGGGACTCCTGTCACTCACTCACTACCTAAAGGGGCTCCCTAGCACTCACTCCCTAAAGGGGCTCCCTGGCACTCACTCACTGCCTAAAGGGACTCCTTGGCACTCACTCCCTGCCTAAAGGGCCTCACTGTCACTCACTCACTACCTTAAGGGCCTCCTTGTCACTCACTCACTTCCTAAAGGGTCTCCCTGTCACTCACTCACTTCCTAAAGGGGCTCCCTAGCACTCACTCACTGCCTAAAGGGGCTCCCTGTCACTTACTCACTCACTCCCTAAAGGGGCTCCCTGGCACTCGCTCACTGCCTAAAGGGGCTTTCTGTCACTCACTCACTGCCTAAAGGGGCTCCCTGTCACTCACTCACTGCCTAAAGGGGCTCCCTGTCACTCACTTACTACCTAAAAGGGCCTCCCTGTCACTCACTCACTGCCTGGAGGGGCTCCCTGGCACTCACTCACTGTCTGAAGGGGCTCCCTGGCACTCACTCACTGCCTGAAGGGGCTCCCTGGCACTCACTCACTGCCTGAAGGGGCTCCCTGGCACTCACTCACTACCTAAAGGGGCTCCCTGGCACTCACTCACTACCTAAAGGGGCTCCCTGTCACTCACTATCGGGGTCCCTTTCACTCACTACCTAACTGGAGGCGCCTGTCACTCACTAGCTAACCTGGGGGTCCCTGTCACTCACTACCTAACTTGGGGGGCTACCATATTAAGGGGGCATTCTGCCTATTTATGTGAAATGCTGTCTATTTATGTGCCTCATGACTGCTGAATTTGTCTTGTTGGGAGCCTTATGATTTGTTGGGGGCCTCAAGATTGCTGAATTTGTCTTGTTGGGGGCCTCATGATTTGTTGGGGGCCTCATGATTGCTGAATTTGTCTTGTTGGGGGCCTCATGATTTGTTGGAGGCCTCATGATTGCTGAATTTGTCTTGTTAGGGGCCTCATGATTTGTTGGAGGCCTCATGATTGCTGAATTTGTCTTGTTGGGGGTCACATGATTGCTAACTGCAAGACTATGGGAAAAGCTGAATCCTTATCATATGAGACAATAGCATTAAACCTACTTTTTTTTAGCTTTTTAAAACAGAAAATAAAACTGGGAGGTTCTAAAAAATTGAATACATTTTTCAGGAGTAGGATGGATGAAATTGTTTATCTTCACAGTTTATTTTCAACTTGGATTTTCCATAATGTTCATGTATGAGTTAAAACGTTTGTACAGTATTTAGTTTAAATTGCTGTTGCCACTTTGCGATAGATAAGTGACTTTTGGGTTGCAGTTTGGGCACTCGGCCTCCAAAAGGTTCGCCACCACTGTCATAATCTAATGTCCCACCATTGCTAGGCTCATGTAAATTTGTCTCCACCCGTTACCACACCTATATTCTGGTCCATGGCCCACCCATTTTTCGGTGCGGCGCGATAAGCACGCCGCACAACGTGATCCTCATATTTTTGGCACGCTAGCTGCAGTTTGCTGAATTCTGCTGCCTACAGTATGTACAGTATACGCTGTTCTCTAGTGCCTGCACTGTGTGCTGATTTACCTCCAGTGTGTACAGTGTAAACACAAACAAACACAGAACATTTATATCGCGCTTTTCTCCTGGCGGACTCAAAGCGCCAGAGCTGCAGCCACTAGGACGCGCTCTATAGGCAGTAGCAGTGTTAGGGATACTTGCCCAAGGTCTCCTACTGAATAGGTGCTGGCTTACTGAATAGGCAGAGCCGAGGTTTGAACCCAGGTCGCCTATGTCAGAGGCAGAGCCCTTAACCATTACACTATCCAGCCACTGCTGGATAGTGTAATGGTTACTCTGTACCTTTACTGATTGTAAACCAGCTGTATTGTATGCTGATCCCTGCTACTTTCAGTATGTACAGTATTAGCTGTAAAGCCTGGTACACACATACAATTTTGATTAGCCAATTTTAGCTCTGTTCATAAAATTCATTGTCTGTTGGCCCACTTACTGCACGGGGGTGGTAAAATTGGGGGTCAGTGATCAACCAATCAAAATTGTATGTGCGTATACATCTTTGATCTATGCCTATACTGATTGTAAATTATCTAAATAAAGGACAGAGGGCTCCATCCAATATTTCGATGGGCAGGCCCGTTATCTGTAGCTTACACCGCTGCTAAGTTCATGTACATTTGGCCCCACCCATGGCCACGCCCACTCACCTCATGGCCACGCCCATTTTTGCAGCGACACGCGCCATATACCTCCCCGCCTGGTGCCCACAGGTGCCCCCAATCTCCAAGGACCCTAGAAACGCCCCTGCTCAGCAGCATAACTTTCGGCTGGATTGTGCCCCTGCCTGAGGGTTTTTAGTCTCCTCTCTGATGTTATAGCTAAATCGGGATCATCATATATAATAGCCATCGCTTTAAAAAATTACTCAACTGAAGTCAAAGCCTCATGACTCTGTGGGAGACTATAGGCCCAGGACTGCGAATCGCCAGATAATAATGTTTTAATCAAAGTGACTCTCTGAGTTTCTGTACCTGAAGAGACTGGCCTTAGCTCAAAGTAAGATAAACACCGATGTTTAAAATTTCGAAAGTCAGAGCGATGCCCCGAGAACTTTTTGGGAGGGGGAATCCTGGGCTCAATGGAAAGAGGGGATGACACTTGTGCATTAGGTTCTTTCAGACGGTTAACAGATTCAATCAGCTGGTTAATCTGAGTCTGCTGTACATTAACCGTCTTGGTAAGATCGTTAAGGGTTGTGGTCAAAAGTTCAACTCGATTGCACAGTGCCTCCATACTTGTTATGGTCTGCTGTTCTGTAACAATTGTATAACGTATTGGTGTAGCAACACAGACGTCTGATTATTGTGTGATCTGCAGAATCACCAATAATGCAGACTCTATACCTGATTATGTGGTGATCTGCAGTATCACCAATAATGCAAGTATAGAAGGCAGAGATGTAGAGACAATAGTGTTTGGTGCAACAGTAGAGGGTAGATCTCACCAGAGGGGCTGGAGAGAACTACCTGTGGAAATGGCAGATAGTTTGACTAACCTCACCAGGGGAGCTGGTGGGTACTATCTGCAAACAACCTGTGCTAGGCCCCACCAGAGGAGCTGCAGGGTACCAGCCAAGATAGAAGCTGGGTAGCTAGGAGCCCACACCAGAGGAGCTGGTGAGTGCTATCAGCAACGGTACTAAATAGTTTAGCTAGACCTCACCAGAGGAGCTGGTGGGTACTATCAACAATAGTAACTAGATAGTTTAGCTAGACCTCACCAGAGGAGCTGGTGAGTACTATCAGAGCACCTCTCCAGTGACAAGGGCTTACTGGAGAGTAGAAGGGTCAGACAGGCAAGGTTCATCAACAGAGAGGCAGGTACAGTACAAAATCAGAAGGCAAGAGAATAGTAATGATTCAGGCAGAGGTTCGGCAACTAAGATCAGATGGGCAGAAGTACAGAAACATTGAGCAAAGTCAGAGATAAGGCAGAGTCGTACATAGAATATCAATAATACAATAAGGCATTAATCCTAGTCTTGTGTGAAATCCCTGGTTTCCTCCCAGATTAAAACACACCGGAACTAGTCTAAGGTCTGAGCACTAACACTGACGTATTCGCAACAGCAGACAGTTTGCAAGTGAGCGGAGAATGCTTATAAAGCAGCGAGGAGAGCCCACAGCCACGCCCCTGCCAATCAGCCAATCCGGGCGCCGTGAGTCTCTCCTGACGTCAGCCGACCGGCAGGTCAGCTGACGCACCTTCTTCTAGCATAAAGGTCCTGTCTCCGCGCGAGACAGCGACCCTATGAGCAACTGACAGTCCTGTCCCTGGCGTGCTAGACGCCAGCGGGACGGATGAGACCTCAGTACCGAGTACAAAGGCGGCTGCAGAGGTATCCTGCGTACCCGCAGCCGCCATCATAGGGGATGTTACATTAGTATGTTGCTTGTGGTTGCACTCCGATCTATGTAGGAGCGCAGCCATACTTTGTAGATGCCAGTAGGGTTTGGCATCTACTGGTGCCTAGACAATGTTGCCACACTTGAACTCAGATGGTAGCGTGGTCACGGATGTGAAGTGGGTCCTGGGCCAGCCACCAATGGGAGAGGTCCAGGAGGCTGGGAAAAACCTCTGGACTACTCAGATGCTTGCCACTACTTAGGTGAGTATCGACTTTTAATTGTTTTCCCCGTAATAATTAACATAGGAGAATAATGGGAAATTTTTGTCTTCCCAATTTGACAGGATCATGGTGGAGTTCTTGTATGTATGTATACACCAAAACAAAAGGAGATTGAAATACTATCCGCTATTTATGAAAGGATTTATTTTTTCAATAAAGCCACAAAAAAAGAGAAAAAATACTCTGATTACAACATTGCCAACCAACACAGGCATTAGGCAAATCCTGTTGTAAACAGGGCTCTGAAGCAGATATCTGGTGACTGCACCCATGCTCACTAAGGGTTAGCACAAAAAAAGGCTGCAGCTTCACAGAAGTACCAACATTGGACTTGCTCTGACTGGTAGAGGGCTACCTTCTCCGATGAGTCACATTGTAAGCTCATTGAGGCTATAGACACACTATGAGCGCTTTATGAGAGCTTTTCTGACCATCAGAGATCTCTGAGGGTCTTTTTAAAAAAGCACTCCCGTTGACTTAAAATCACAGTAAACTGCAGTAAAATTGCAGCAATTGTGATTTTTCAAAAAAAATCGTAATTGCTGCAAATGTACCACGATTCTGAGAGCATTTCTGACCATCAGAGCTTTCTAAGCATGTTTTTAAAAAACACTCCTATTGACTTGCCTTAAAATATGGGTAAAATTGTGGTAAAATTGTCACGATTGCAATTTTTCAAAAAATCCTGATTGTGGCAATTTTACAGCAATTTTACCATGATTTTAATGCAGGTCAATGTAAGCATTTTTTTAAAAACAGAAAGCTCTGATAGTCAGAAAAGCTCGCAGAAAGCGCTCATAGTGTGTCTACAGCCTTAAAGGAATGAATGTTGGCATGTTAGGAGTTAAACTGCAAAGAATAAACACCCACCAGCCAAAGTTGGAGGTGCACAAGCTGGTGGCGGTAACGCTATGGTCTTTCTTGAACATGTTTTCTAGTTTATGTCTGGGTCCCTTTATACTTGAAGATACTCTCAGCTGATATGAGCCATCCTTGCTAAACACGTCCACCCATACTTGTTGATAGTCTTTCTTGTTGTGGCCAATGGGATCTTTCAACCAGACAATCTCACATGTCACCACCTAAATTGTTCCTGACTGGTTCACAGAGTACAACAAATACTTTCAACTACTCCCCTAGACTTTAATCCAACAAGCACATTTGGGACCACCTCGGACAATAAGTTCGACAACTGGATCCACCACCATACACCCATCAGCAACTGTCACATGCAATGCAATCTGCGGGGCTCCAAATACCTCTAGCAAACATTTAACCGTGATGCCCGTGGTGATTATTCTTAATACTAGCAGGTGATCATAATAATGTGAATTGACTGTATTTTTAAAGGGACACTTAAGACAGGAATAAAAATCAGTTTTACTTGCCTGGGGCTTTTACCAGCCCCCTGCAGCCATCTCATGCCCTTGCAATCACTCATGGAGCCTCCCGTCCCCTGCCACCAGCTAGTTTTGTTTTCGCTGACAGGGAGTCGGCGGGCCTTCTGCGCCTGTGCAGGCCTGGCCACGCATATCCTGCTTCATGTTCCTGTCCTCAATAGCACTCTGTGCAGGCTTTGGATGCTATTGCGGATGGGAACGCAAAGAAAAATACGCGTGGCCAGGCCTGTCGAGCCTGTCAGCGAAAACAAAACTAGCTAGCAGCGAGGGACCAGAGGCTCCATGAGTGACTGAGAGGGAGCGGGACGGCTGGAGGGGGCTGGTAGAAGCCCCTGGAAGGTAAAACTGATTTTTTTTTTATTCCTGGCTTAAGTGTCCCTTTAACTAGGATTCATGGAAAACATGACATCAGTTTTCCCAGCTTGTTTATTTATTTATTTATTTTTTATTATTTTGTTTTCTTACATACCAAAATCAGATATTTTATAGTTTTTCTAACATAAACTGGTAGATAGGAGTGTCAAGGCTTTCAGCTAGTAAATTAATTAGTGCAGGCATTGAAACATACAGTATTTACAATAATTCCTGCTCTGTGAAACCTACCGCTGTTTCCGCATAATGGGAGATTATGGGACTGTACTCCAAACAGGTTGCCATTGCCATGGTTGCTAAGAAGTGCTATTGAGCTTCCTGTCATTTTTTTTTGTAACTCTTACCTGGCTGCAGACTGAAATGGAAAGACATTTTTAATAACATTAGATTAAAAGAAGACTTGTGCAGCATAGATCTAGGTTTATGGATATTTTACAACAAAAGTAAAATTTCTATTTAATGACAACAGCCTTGCAATAAGTGTAGCGATGCCGGCCATGGGAACTCCATAGCTGCTTATTATCAGCAGAACATTTAATTGCTCACTTGTCTGATGTGATAATGGAACTCATTAGTTATGGAATTGTTTAGAGAATAGAGACCTGGTTCTGGCACAAGGTCAAACCTAGCCATGCAGTTTTTTTCTGGGGAAAAGCTCTCGTGTTGGATGGGTAATGATTTTTTTTTCTCTTCAGACAGGCACAAAGCAGTACTGTCCTGTGGTGTCCACTAGCCGCAGCATATTTGTTCCTTAATGACAGCATCCCTGAGCTGCATGTCTCCTTGCTTAACATGCTCTAATAAGCCTCTTGACAGTGCAGCAGCTCCGTATTAGCGTGTTCATTCCCCCACTTGTGCTTTGATAAGAGAGGAGTCGGAGACAGGAGGAGGATGCTGCACTGTGCTCAATGCTTACTCAGGAGACTCTCAAACAATGTCTAGGACTAGGCTGCCATGCCAAGGATAGAATACTCGGCTGAGATGACCCTGAAACAGTCACATCAGAGATGCCTGAAAAATGGTGAAATTTATTTTTCCATTGTTTTCACACAAAAAAAAAAAATATTTTCTGACTATGCATTTTCTCTTCCAGCAAAGTAAAATGTATTCTCAGCTAAATAAAATCTGAAGGACCAATTGGAGTTTTGTAGCTTCATACTCGTAAGGATGGAGGCGTTCAAGTGTAAAAAATACTGTATATACTCAAGTATAAGTCTAGAAATTTAGGTCTGACTCACTTCATAAAAGTATACTAATACACGAGTCACAGTTGACATTGAGTAAGGTGTGAACTAATAGTGGCATTCCCATTTGCAGACATTTACTCTGTGGTAAGTGATAATTTGAGGAAAGGAAATGCCAAGAAAACACAGATCTGAAAGTTCTGGCCAACAATTAACAAGAAACACTGAGCTGCATAAAAGGGAGTGAATAATTGTAATACTTGGGGGCCTGGATGAGTTATTGGCTGCACTTAAGGGACAGGAAGGCTTAATGACTGCAATACTGTATGCAGTGTAGTCATTAACCCCTCCTGAACCCCAAGTGCAGCCCTTAACTTTGCTGGGTAGACTTATACTTGAGTCAATAAAACTTTCCAGCTTAAGAGGGTTGAATATTGGAGTCGACTTATACACAAGGTCGACTTGTATTCGAGTATATACCATATATATAAACTTCTAATAGTTAACATAAGAATAAGAGGTACAATCTCTTACCCCTCCTGACAACAAAAACACCAGTACTACTGGAAAAATAGACAACGTGTTTCATGGGTAATAGCCCACTTCCTCAGGACAATAAACAGTGCTTTGCAGCAAGGTGAATAGAATATGGGCGTCTCTGATCCGAGTATCCCGATATCCAGATAAACCTCCTTTGGAGGTAATAGTTTTTTCCCTAAAAAACTACAAACACAGGAACACGGCCATCCAACTGAGCTGAACAGTTAATTTCCCACTGGCTGTAAGTATGCCTGTATATACTTACAACTTCCCATTTCTTAACGATGTAACACAACTGGGCTTCTGGTCTCTCTGTTTACCCAGGTATTCTTGAGTACAAGGTTACTACAAGGATCACTGAAACCTTCCTATACAATTTGATGCTTCAGTACTGTTGATTTTGGTGTTGCCGCAGAATTTCAGCTGCACGGGTGTAATCTCAGCTATGCAACACTGTTTTCATACACACACACAAGCATGCATATACACACCTTCCTTATAATTCAGCCGACCCCAGCTGATTCCCAAGACCAGGCTGTCTGCTGGCCATATTAAAATGGTAGATTGCTCCTCGTGTGTTTTACATTCAGCATTAGGTGTTCAGCAACACCTTCTCTGAGCTATTCTACCAACTTGATCAACCACAGTCCTGTTTCTAAATAGCTTAAACAGCCAAGCAACAGTGAGAGACAACTTGAAATAAGGTTTTACTGCAGGAAAGTTCAAAGGGTCATTAGCTGTGCTCTGTTTTAGAACTTAACCATTTATGCCATGCAGATGTGAGCTTCACATCTGCAGCGACAGCTGCTAGAGCCGCAGGGATGCACTAGTCACGTCCCTGCAGTTTGGGGGATTTGCAGGCGATCGTGCGGGCAGATGCCTGCAATCGCACTGCTGCTGCTAGCATTGGCGGCATGCCAATCCGAGCATGTCCACCGAGAATAAACACATTTTTTTCAAAAACAGTGTTTCCTCTTACATAGTGCCACCACGTGATTTCCGCCGGTTTCTGCCACCCGATCGTTAAATTTATGAATGGGAACATTGTTCCCATTCTTAATCTCCCTGCCAGCACTGTGATCGCAGGTTTCCAAGGGAAACCTGCGTCACTTCCTTAGTTACAATGTAACAACACATTGTATCCTATGTAGCGTACAAAGTACGCTAATAGGATTTTTGTTCAGCGGGGACAAATTGTGGCCAAATAGTAAAATACACCTACTGGCTTTAGGGGGAAAAAAATAATATCTATGACAAGAAGGCATATAATTAATAAATAATTGGCTAAAAATGAGTGATGGATGTAAAACTGAAAAAAATGCACCTTTATTTCCAAATAAAATATCGTGACCATACATTGTACTAGGGATATAATTTTAACATTGCAATAACCGGGACAAATGGACAAATAAAATGTGTGGATTATAATTATGGTAGCATGAATTATTTTAAAACTATAATGGCTGAAACCTGAAAAGTAATGATTTTTTTTCATTTATTTCTTATTATTCCCATCATAATGCATTTAGAATAAAATAATCCTTAGCATAATGTACCACCCAAAGAAAGCCTAACTGGTGGTGGAAAAAGGATAGATCACTTCATTGTGATAAGTAGTGATAAAGTTATTGGGGAATGAATGGGAGGAGCGCTGACAGGTTAAAATTCCTCTCATCCATAAGGTGAAAAATACCCGCGGGGTGAAATGGTTAAAATACAGAGTGTGGTTTATAAACTACAAATATAACAGAATGATGCAATGTTGTAAATACATCTATATAACTGAAAATCAAAATATGAGACTCTTTTCTTTGCTACTAATGTTTTATTCATTATCCATACTACACATACAATTCATTATCTCATAATTTTTTATTTTATTTTTTTGCTTCAGTGTCACTTTAGGCTCTTCTTTAATCTCACATTAACCTTAACCATTAGCCATAACTTCTTCAAAATCTGTAACCTCATAATGTTAGTGTGTTTATAATAAGTTATCATTTTCTTAAATTAACTAAAAATGGGGATCTGATTAGAAATGAACAGTGGCGTAGCAATAGGGGGTGCAGAGGTAACGACTGCATCAGGGCCCTTGGGCCGGAGGGGAACCAAGGGGCCTTCCGTCAAGCACAATATTAGCTCTCTATTGGTCCTGTACTGGTAATAATCATTTCATTTGTCCCTGTTTGAATCTGCTTTGAACATGAATATTTCTTTAGAGTAAAACTGTGGTTCCCTTAATGAATAACAAATAGCCTACATGGGAGAAAACGAAAGGGCAGGGCAATTTATCACATGCAGCAAAAAATAAAAGTGCCTGGCTGGCTCAACTCACATGTAACCTCTACCTTGATGGTGGCTCTGGGGCTTACCTTCATACCCATGGATTTGTGGGACCAACAGTGGTGCTACGTGTATCTGCTGGCTTCATGTGAGTTGAGTTAAGATTCTTCTAATTGTTGCTGTGTGTGATTAATTGCCCTGCCCTTTGAGCTCCTCACATGCAAGTTATTAGCTTGAGTGAGGGAACCACTATTTTTATCGGTCCTTCTCTGCTGCTAACGAGGGATGCTCATTCGGATTTTACGGAATTGAAATTTCCTAATTTTCAGAAATCTGCATTTCCGATCAGAAAACGGAAATCAAATATCGGATTTCCATGAAAATACCGCCTAAGGGCCCTTTTACACTTAATCAGTTGCTCTCAGTTAAAACGGAAAGAAAACTGATTTTCAAAGTAATGCCCATGTTTTCCTATGGCACCTTTCACACTTAATGCGTTTTAACTGAAATCTTGCAATGCACTGCTATGGAAAAAACGCGTACCAACGCGCACTAACGCGTACTAACGCACACTAACGCACACCAACTGATTAAGTGTAAAAGGGGCCTCACCGCAACTTTGGAATTTTAGCCAAAACACAGAACTTGGAAGCATTGGACCAATCAGAGAATGCAGAGTCAACTCAGAAGTATTTGGCCAATCAGAGAATGCAAAAAATGATCAACCAGAAAACAGCATTCGGAAATCAACTTAACTGGTAATCGGCATTGGCGGAAATTTGAATTTCTGTGGAATCACAAATCGGCATTTCCGACCATCCCTACTGCTAACGCCATCTCATAAAGCCACCTGTCTTTGGAAGCACCCGGGGACACTAGTGCTTCCAAAGCTTTCCAAAGGATTCCCAGAGATAGCAAATTTCAGCTGGGACAGTGCTGGGATACGGGGACTAAGAGAGGATGGGAAGGCTCTATAGGATCCAGAGCCTTCCCTCCATAGGTAAGTATCTTTTTTTTAAATTTCACTACAGATTTGCTTTTAAGTTCAACAACACCTGCTGCACCAGTTCATATATCATTATGTCTTTCTCAGTGACAGCCGACAGTATAAACTGCTCCCCATTGAATCTTATTAGTATGCAATGGGGAGAGTGATTGCTCAGTACACTGAAACTGTGTCTTCAATTGCTTCTTTATCAAAAAAAGGAAGTGAGGAAGATGCTTCTCGATATGATCATAGACAGCAATAAAAGGTAAAAAAAAAAAAAGGTATTTACTTTTCAACCACATCATATAAAACTACAGTCATTTGTCTCTGTGCTGGCAGAATTTAGTTCTCCTACCACCCATCATAATGCTTCCTTAACTGTTTAAAGTAGACTAGGGATGAGCAAATACAATCTTGTAAGTGTCCAAACTGACCCAGAAGGGAATAAAGCCTATGTATGAGTACTGTCACCTGCAGGGTTCGGGACTTGATCATACATCTGTATCTTTAAAGGGTGTTTTGTGTGTGTGTGTGTGTGTGTGTGGGGGGGGGGGGGGGGTTAGTAATGATGGGTGACATACAAAGAGACTGGCTGGCAGGGGAAGGAGGCAAACAATGTACCTGGAGGACATGTCGTTGGGGAGCTCATATATACATACTAGATATTTGGCAGGGACGGTCCTCAACATGGGTAAACAACTATGGTCTACCAAAGCTATCAGCTGCCAATGGCAGCTGGTTAATTAACTGGCAGCTGTAGGTTTAAATTGACTGTATTTGCTTTCTGGCAAGAAGTGTTATGTATTTAGAGACCTTTTTTCCCACATCACTAGAGTTGGCCTAAATACTGTGATTTGCTCTGCTGTATTTGTGAGTTTTTTGTTATACTTCTTTCATAGTTTGACTGCATTTGTTTGTTATCATTTTTGGGTTTCTTATCACAGAAAACATTATTTATATTTACAGTATTTCAATGGAATCTGATACATCACATAGTTTGGAAAGATTGAGTTATTTCTTATCTACTGTATATAAACACACAGTAAAAAGAAAAGTGAAAGACCCTCCAGGAAATGTAGCAGTATGGGGTCTACTTGTGAGTCAGAAAGCCTGTGATATCATACACCCACATATTACACTCTAAATATACATGTACAGACTGCACTGTGATTGGCATGAGAAATGAAAGGAGAAAAATGTTTCTTTGTGCAAAAAAGGTCTAGCGATACCTGTCACTGTGAGGACCCCATGGCTCAATGAAGATTCAATATGTACCTTCAAATACAGCAAGTTTACTATGATATTCAGTTCTTCGGTATTGATGGAGGCTTTAATGGCAGCTATGCGTCTATGGGGCTTCACAAAGGAACACAGACATGCACAGAAAATCTTCAGTGTTTAACCACTTGCCGACCGCCCACAGCCCATGGGCGGCGGCAAAGTGGATCCCCTAAGGACCGCAATACGCCTTAAGGCGGTGCGTCCTTTTCCTTAGCCAGGGGAGCGATCGCGTCATTGATGACGCGCGCTTCCCCCGGCAACTGGCTCCGCCCACCCGCCGTAACATCCCGCCGGCCATACGGAAGCGCCGGCGGGATGTTAACCCCGCGATCGCCGCTACAAAGTGTATAATACACTTTGTAATGTATACAAAGTGTATTATACAGGCTGCCTCCTGCCCTGGTGGTCCCAGTGTCGGAGGGACCAACAGGGCAGGCTGCAGCCACCCTAGTCTGCACCCAAACACACTGATCTGCCCCCCCCCGCCCACTGATCGCCCACAGCACCCCTCAGACCCCCCCCCCCCCTGCCCACCCCCCAGACCCCTGTTTGCACCCAATCACCCCCCTAATAACCCATCAATCACTCCCTGTCACTATCTGTCAACACTATTTTTTTTTATCTCCCCCCCTGCCCCCTCCTGATCACCCCCCCCACCCCTCAGATTCTCCCCAGGACCCCCCTCAGACCCCCCCCCCCCCCCCCCTGTGTACTGTATGCATCTATCCCCCCTGATAACCTGTCAATCACCTGTCAATCACCCATTAATCACCCATCAATCCCCCATCAATCACCCCCTGTCACTGCCACCCAACAATCAGCCCCTAACCTGCCCCTTGCGGGCAATCTGATCACCTACCCACACCAATAGATCGCCCGCAGATCCGACATCAGATCACCTCCCAAATCCATTGTTTACATCTATTCTCTCCTCTAAACACCCACTAATTACCCATCAATCACCCATCAATCACCCCCTATCACCACCTGTCACTTTTACCTATCAGATCAGACCCTAATCTGCCCCTTGCGGGCACCCAATCACCCGCCAACACGCTCAGATTGCCCTCTGACCCCCCCTTATCAATTCGCCAGTGCATTAATTACATCTGTTCTTCCCTGTAATAACCCACTGATCACCTGTCAATCACCTGCCAATCACCTATCACCCATCAATCACCCCCTGTCACCCCCTGTCACTGCCACCCATCAATCAGCCCCTAACCTGCCCCTTGCGGGCAATCTGATCACCCACCCACACCAATAGATCGCCCGCAGATCCGACATCAGATCACCTCCCAAATCCATTGTTTACATCTATTCTCTCCTCTAAACACCCACTAATTACCCATCAATCACCCCCTATCACCACCTGTCACTGTTACCTATCAGATCAGACCCTAATCTGCCCCTTGCGGGCACCCAATCACCCGCCCACACGCTCAGATTGCCCTCAGACCCCCCCTCCCCCCCTTACCAATTCGCCAGTGCATTAATTACATCTGTTCTTCCCTGTAATAACCCACTGATCACCTGTCAATCACCTGCCAATCACCTATCACCCATCAATCACCCCCTGTCACCCCCTGTCACTGCCACCCATCAATCAGCCCCTAACTTGCCCCTTGCGGGCAATTTGATCACCCACCCACACCAATAGATCGCCCGCAGATCCGACATCAGATCACCTCCCAAATCCATTGTTTACATCTATTCTCTCCTCTAAACACCCACTAATTACCCATCAATCACCCCCTATCACCACCTGTCACTTTTACCTATCAGATCAGACCCTAATCTGCCCCTTGCGGGCACCCAATCACCCGCCAACATGCTCAGATTGCCCTCAGACCCCCCCTTAGCAATTCGCCAGTGCATTAATTACATCTGTTCTTCCCTGTAATAACCCACTGATCACCTGTCAATCACCTGCCAATCACCTATCACCCATCAATCACCCCCTGTCTCCCCCTGTCACTGCCACCCATCAATCAGCCCCTAACCTGCCCCTTGCGGGCAATCTGATCACCCACCCACACCATCCGATCGCCTGCAGACCCGCAGTCAGATCACCTCCCAAGTGCATTGCATCTGTTCTCTCCTCTAAACACCCACTAATTACCCATCAATCACCCCCTGTCACTGCTACCCATCAGATTAGACCCCCATCTGCCCCTAGGGCACCCAATCACCCGCCCACACCCCCAGACCCCAGCCCTGATCACCTCGCCATTGCATTACTTGCATCTATTCCCCCCACTAATCACACCTTGAGACATCCATCAATCACCTCCTGTCACTACCTGTCACCCCCTAGCACACCTACCCATCAGATCAGGCCCTAATTTGCCCCGTGTGGGCTCCTGATCACTCGGCCAAACCCTCAGATCCCCCTCAGACCCCCTTCCGATCACCTCCCCAGTGCATTGAGTGCATCTATGTTCCCCTCTAATCACCCCCTGAGACACCCATCAATCACCTCCTGTCACCCCCCTAGCACTCCTATCCATCAGATCAGGCCCAATACAACCTGTCATCTAAAAGGCCACCCTGCTTATGACCGGTTCCACAAAATTCGGCCCCTCATAGACCACCTGTCATCAAAATTTGCAGATGCTTATACCCCTGAACAGTCATTTTGAGACATTTGGTTTCCAGACTACTCACGGTTTTGGGCTCGTAAAATGCCAGGGCGGTATAGGAACCCCACAAGTGACCCCATTTTAGAAAAAAGACACCCCAAGGTATTCTGTTAGGTGTATGACGAGTTCATAGAAGATTTTATTTTTTGTCAAAAGTTAGTGGAAATTGATTTTTATTGGGTTTTTTTCACAAAGTGTCATTTTTCACTAACTTGTGACTAAAAATAAAATCTTCGATGACCTCGCCATACACCTAATGGAATACCTTGGGGTGTCTTCTTTCTAAAATGGGGTCACTTGTGGGGTTCCTATACTACCCTGGCATTTTAGGGGCCCTAAACCGTGAGGAGTAGTCTAGAAAACAAATGCCTCAAAATGACCTGTGAATAGGACGTTGGGCCCCTTAGCGCACCTAGGCTGCAAAAAAAGTGTCACACATGTGGTATCGCCGTACTCAGGAGAAGTAGTATAATGTGTTTTGGGGTGTATTTTTACACATACCCATGCTGGGTGGGAGAAATCTCTCTGTAAATGGACAATTGTGTGAAAAAAAATCAAACAATTGTCATGTACAGAGATATTTCTACCACCCAGCATGGGTATGTGTAAAAATACACCACAAAACACATTATACTACTTCTCCTGAGTATGGCGGTACCACATGTGTGGCACTTTTTTACACCCTAAGTGCGCTAAGGGGCCCAAAGTCCAATGAGTACCTTTAGGATTTCACAGGTCATTTTGCGACATTTGGTTTCAAGACTACTCCTCACGGTTTAGGGCCCCTAAAATGCCAGGGCAGTATAGGAACCCCACAAATGACCCCATTCTAGAAAGGAGACACCCAAAGGTATTCCGTTAGGAGTATGGTTAGTTCATAGAAGATTTTATTTTTTGTCACAAGTTAGCGGAATATGACACTTTGTGAAGAAAAACAATTCAAATCAATTTCCGCTAACTTGTGGCAAAAAATAAAATCTTCTATGAACTCACCATACTCCTAACGGAATACCTTGGGGTGTCTTCTTTGTAAAATGGGGTCATTAGTGGGGTTCCTATACTGCCCTGGCATTTTAGGGGCCCTAAACCGTGAGGAGTAGTCTTGAAACAAAAATGACCTGTGAAATCCTAAAGGTACTCATTGGACTTTGGGCCCTTTAGCGCAGTTAGGGTGCAAAAAAGTGCCACACATGTGGTATTGCCGTACTCGGGAGAAGTAGTATAATCTGTTTTGGGGTGTATTTTTACACATACCCATGCTGGGTGGGAGAAATACCTCTGTAAATGACAATCTTTTGATTTTTTTACACACAATTGTCCATTTACAGAGTTATTTCTCCCACCCAGCATGGGTATGTGTAAAAATACACCCCAAAACACATTGTACTACTTCTCCCGAGTACGGCGATACCACATGTGTGGCACTTTTTTGCACCCTAACTGCGCTAAAGGGCCCAAAGTCCAATGAGTACCTTTAGGATTTCACAGGTCATTTTGCGGAATTTGATTTCCAGACTACTCCTCATGGTTTAGGGCCCCTAAAATGCCAGGGCAGTATAGGAACCCCACAAATGACCCCATTTTAGAAAGAAGACACCCAAAGGTATTCCGTTAGGAGTATGGTGAGTTCATAGAAGTTTTTATTTTTTTGTCACAAGTTAGCGGAAATTGATTTTAATTGTTTTTTTTCACAAAGTGTCATGTTCCGCTAACTTGTGACAAAAAATAAAATCTTCTATGAACTCACCATACTCCTAACGGAATACCTTGGGGTGTCTTCTTTCTAAAATGGGGTCATTTGTGGGGTTCCTATAATGCCCTGGCATTTTAGGGGCCCTAAACCATGAGGAGTAGTCTTGAAACCAAATGTAGCAAAATGACCTGTGAAATCCTAAAGGTACTCATTGGACTTTGGGCCCTTTAGCGCAGTTAGGGTGCAAAAAAGTGCCACACATGTGGTATCGCCGTACTCAGGAGAAGTAGTATAATGTGTTTTGTGGTGTATTTTTACACATACCCATGCTGGGTGGGAGAAATAACTCTGTAAATGGACAATTGTGTGTAAAAAAAATGAAAACATTGTCATTTACAGAGATATTTCTCCCACCCAGCATGGGTATGTGTAAAAATACACCCCAAAACACATTATAGTACTTCTACTGAGTATGGCAATACCACATGTGTGGCACTTTTTTGCAGCCTAACTGAGCTAAGGGGTCCAAAGTCCAATGAGCACCTTTAGGCTTTACAGGGGTGCTTACAATTTAGCACCCCCCAACATGTCAGGACAGTAAACACACCCCACAAATGACCCCATTTTGGAAAGTAGACACTTCAAGGTATTCAGAGAGGGGCATGGTGAGTCCGTGGCAGATTTCATTTTTTTTTGTCGCAAGTTAGCAGAAATGGAAACTTTTTTTTTTTTTGTCATTAAGTGTCATTTTCCGCTTACTTGTGACAAAAAATAATATCTTCTATGAACTCACTATGCCTCTCAGTGAATACTTTGGGATGTCTTCTTTCCAAAATGGGGTCATTTGGGTGGTATTTATACTATCCTGGAATTCTAGCCCCTCATGAAACATGACAGGGGGTCAGAAAAGTCATAGATGCTTGAAAATGGGAAAATTCACTTTTTGCACCATAGTTTGTAAACGCTATAACTTTTACCCAAACCAATAAATATACACTGAATGGGTTTTTTTTAATCAAAAACATGTTTGTCCACATTTTTTGCGCTGCATGTATACAGAAATTTTACTTTATTTGAAAAATGTCAGCACAGAAAGTTAAAAAAAATCATTTTTTTGCCAAAATTCATGTCTTTTTTGATGAATATAATAAAAAGTAAAAATCGCAGGAGCAATCAAATAGCACCAAAAGAAAGCTTTATTAGTGACAAGAAAAGGAGCCAAAATTCATTTAGGTGGTAGGTTGTATGAGCGAGCAATAAACCGTGAAAGCTGCAGTGGTCTGAATGGGGAAAAAGTGCCTGGTCCTTAAGGGGTAGAAAGACTGTGGTCCTCAAGTGGTTAAACTGTAACAATAGTTCAAATTATCTTTTATTGCTGGTGTAAAGTGAACCAGAGACGAAGCACCCTCATGTATTTTACCATATAATCAGTGGGAACATTAGAGAAAACACCTACTCTGCTCTCTGTATCATCATTTACTGCTCAGCCTGCTTGTTATCAGCCCTGATAAAAATTCTAGACTGAGCATTCAGTCTGGCTTTGCTCAGGAATCATTATAGCGGAGTCTGTCTTTTCTGATGTCTTTTCAAGCCCAAGCCTGCCCCCTTCTGGCTCTGTTATAATGACTAAGCTATAATGATTCCTGTGCAAAGCCAGAGTGAATGCTCAGTTAGGGATTTTATCAGGGCTGTTAACAAGCAGGCTGAGCAGTGAAGGATGAAGCAGAAAGCAGGGTAGGTATTTTCTCTAATGTTCCCTCTGATATATATGGTAAAATACATGAGTGTGGTTCATCTCTGGTTCATTATAATTAAAGGTATCTGAGCAGAAATGTAATTTACATAAAAGCTTAAGAAAGACCTTTATCTGTATCCTTCCTAAGCTCTCTGCTTGGTCTCTTCACTCTGCAACCCTTCCCTCCTCTGGTGGATAGAAACATTGCAGAGGCAACAGCTGAGTCATTCCAGGAGGAGGTTAATGCCAAGTGAAGACAACAGGCAGAGAGCATCTAGTTGGCAATGATTACACTTGTTGATTAGCATAGATAAGCAGTTTTAAAGGGTTTTGAAAGATATTAAATAATTAATATTTTTTATCTTAATAATGCCATAGGCTATTAATTCCCACATATGCATTATAACAAATAACTTATTAATAATCAGACATTTACAAGCAAATAACCTCCTTAGCTGTAATCATGAGTACAGCTCGGGGTGGAAAAAACATGCCAGGAGCTGTAACCCCGAGCTGAACTCGTGGTAGCAGCTGGAGGTCTATGCAGAGCAATGTGCGCAGTAAGTGTTTTTCCTCACCAGACGTCAGCCGCCATTCTTCTTCCACTCCTCCACCCGGTGAGATCGCCGGCTGCCGGCGGCAATCTCGCTGTAGGGTTACAGCGCCACCCAGAGGACGGAGGGAAAACTGCAGTGCTAGATCCCAGGGTGGTGAGTAAGTGCTGAACTGCTGCAGATCTTCCTAACAGCATATTTTTTTCCAGGTTTTAGGGTCTGAAAGGGTGCAAAAAATTGTACCACTTTTGGACCCTAAAATCCAGAAAGAATCATACCGCCAAGGGGGTTAATTTAATACAAATGTTTTGTTTGTAGCAGTGCACGTGCAGCATAAAAAGGTTGACTATTGTATGAGATTATCTTTATTTATTTTTGTACAACTAGACTTCAACACCCATATTCATATCTCTTAAATCATACTTTACAGCTGCCCCACTTGATCACTTCTGTACCCAATCTTCCTTTTGGGTCTTACTGTCTTTTCTCATGTGATTTCACACAAGAGAGCTCTAAATGTCTGATAGATAGATAGATTTTTTTTTCTTCAAAATATAAAATTAGACCTTTTTTATCTTTGGTGACAAAAAAACAAAAACAAACACATTTTAAACCCCCTAGGGAACACAATGTGTGGATTTAAGATCAGTAGACTTCCCATGCTTCAATCTAAAATAGACGTTATCCTGAGTGAGCTAGTAAAATTATTAAAGTGTTATTAAAGTGTAAAATGATAGTATACATTTAAATAAACATAAAAAACAACAACAACAAAAAACAGTGTGGGGTCTGACTTCCTGAGCCCTGAGGTGTAATTCAGAGTCCATAAGTATTGGGCTCTGCCCTCCCATCAATGCCATCTCACGTGGTCCTTAACATTTGGGAGTACACTGGTTGGGGTTGTGAAGCCTGCCCCCTTTTGCAGAACACCTTTATCTAAAGTTAAGGATAACGGGCTCAACATTACATCTAGTAATTACTGCCATGCATGTGGCGCTAGACCAAAAGGGGGGATCAATTATTGAATCTGGAAGCTTCAAGGGATGAGATCCATGGGATTCCCAGATGTCCACCACCCCAGAAATAAATACAGTATAGAAGGTACATAAGCACCCCTTACCAATCTCCACAAATAATTACAAATAAAAACTATAATGGGTAAGTTCTCAAAAATAGTCTCTACTGTAGTAAAAAGCTTCAAATCTTGCACTTCATCTTTAAACAAGCATATGACAGGGCTGCAGTTTCCCACCCCCAATGTGAAAGGACTCAACGGATTATGTGGCCAGATCGGGCCCGATAGCACATCAGGGGTATAGACCACCCCTCAGCCTCACTGGCACCTCCACTGCTGATCAACTTGCTCCACTGGGCTCCTTCACCGCTGCTTTATAATACCACCTCCAGAGAGATAAAAGACACTTCACAAAGCATAAGAGTGCTAGGGATTCTTTCCCATGTTTATTATAAAATAGTTAAAAACAACCAAAAGCTGATATACAAAGAATGGTTTGCAGCTGCCTTGGATAGGGGGATAGTAAACAGCTATATGCTTTAAAGTGGAACTGTAAAGACACATAGTTTCACTTACCTGGGGCTTCCCTAAGCCCCCAGCAGCTGCCCTGTCCCGTGCCTGTCCTGCCCGAGCCGCCGTTCTCCCGCCGCCAGCTTCGTTTCGTGCCGTAGACTTCTAAGCCGACGCCAGCGCAGCCCTGCCACGCGTATCTTTTCATTGTGTTCCCCTCTGCAATAGCGGGGACGCGAAGAAAGGATACGCATGGCGGGGCTGCGCTGGCGTCGACTTAGAAGTCTGCGGCACAGAACGGAGCTGGCAGCGGGAGAACGGCGGCTCGGGCAGTACTGACGCGGGACAGGGCGGCTGCTGGGGGCTTAGGGAAGCCCCAGGTAAGTGAAACTATGTGTATAAAATAACTTTACAGTTCTTCTTTAAGCTTATTGCCAGCCACTATATTGTTCCTCCCTGCTTCCAGGCCCGAATAGACACCGCCACGCTTACCCATTATAGTCTATATTTTACTTGAGCTCTTCACAAAAGCAAGGGAGCGCTGCACCCGATTGGACTGGTGTTGTAGTAATACTGTAAAGGCTTTAATTATCATTGGTTATCATTACCATCATTACTATGGTTATCATTACTATTATGACGTGTGCGCTTATGTACATCTTGTTTTTATTAAATAAAAACACTGACATATACTTTTAAATATATTTTATTATTTTTATTTAACAATTAATATGTCTTTTTTAACACTGATCCCATGCACATGTCCTTGGTAAAAGTGATTGTAGTGTTCCCTGATAAACAACATCTGTACTTGCCGCACATCCCACTACAACCAACATGGAGTGTTGGCAAAGTCACTTTATTTTTTTCATAGCACGCTGAGTCAGAGTGCTGAGTGCTGGGTGAGGCTTAGCAAAGGGTACACCTCTTGATCTCCTTGTATGTAGCCTTGTATGTGCCTACTGATGTGTCAATAAAGTTGAAGATATGGCTTTTAACCCAGCCTTGGTGTAGCGGAATACTTCCTTTTGCCTTCATTTGCTACCAGATGGGAAAACCACATACATCCTCCTTCTACTGCTGCCACAAGCTCCATCTTTGTTGCTTTCTGTTGCAAATCTGCAGAGTCCACAAAGCACCCAATCAAGTGTCCCCTCCTTACAGTATAACCATCTCTGTCAGGCTACATTTCGGCAAATACATTTTTCCATGGAAATCCTGAACATCAATAAAATTAATGAATTATGACTTTAAGTTTTAAGTAAAAACATTCTTGGCAAAAGATTTTGATTTTTAACATCTACAAGAATTTCACCTCTAGCTGAGCAATGAAAATTCCCTAAATATCACTGCTATTCATGGCCCCGGTTAACAAAAACAACCAAATGCAGCTATAATGACTTGTCAAGTTGCCTTCCAATGTTTAATACATTCTCTATGAGAAACTCTGAACAATAGTAAGCTTTATACGGCAACTTTTGATTTAAAATATTTTTGACAAATGGCTTCTTTTTAATTCATCTTGAGAGTGCAAGAATTGATCTCTGTATTTGAACAATACTATTGCCTCACATATCGCTCCTAATCATGGTTTCAGTGAAAGTAAATCTTAATCATGTAGCACTTGGGGCATCTGTTCATGTAACACAGATAGGAAAAACTACCAAAAAGAACTATTTATTTTTGTATAAAATGTCACCCTTAATGAGGACCTAGTTTAGTAAACTATCCAACCAAATATTTTTGTCAATGTTCCCAAAGCCCAAAAATGTTCACGTGGGTTCCAATTAAGAAAAACAACCAATTAGAAGAAAACATTTTCCAAAGTGCATTCTAATTGGAACGGTGGCACTTTTCCATTAACAAGGTTGAACAATATAGCTCCCTGCCATGAAACATATTACAACTTTTTGGTTCCTACGAGAGAAAAGCACTTAGGCTTGGGGCTCACTAGAGTGCTTTTAACATTGTTTCAGGAGACTCCACAAGCATCAATACAAAGTATAGGATGGCAATAAAATAAGTTTTCACTCGCTGTACAAAAAAATGTTGCTGAACTACTCAGAACCACTTTCTGTACTTTCTGTACTGCCTTGTACTCATGGAAATTGCAATCACTAGACATAGCACTAGCACCAAATAAAAAAAAAGGTTTCAAAAATTGCCTGAAATTGCAGTAAAAATCACTTGCACTTATGTGATTTTAAGTGTGATTCATGTGTTTTCTAGTGGGTCGCTGCCTATACAGATGTTTTTTGTTATTGTAGTAAAGTAAATTTGTGTGCACTTAAAAGCATTTTAAAAGCTTTCTAACAGCTTAAAAACTTAAAGAGGAACTCCAGTGAAAATAATGTAATAAAAAGTGCTTCATTTTTACAATAATTATGTATAAAGGATTTAGTCAGTGTTTGCCCATTGTAAAATCTTTTAAATCCCTGATTTACATTCTGACTTTTATTACATGATGACATTTTTACTGCTGGCAGGTGATGTAGCTGCTGCATGCTTTTTTGGCAGTTGGAAACAGTTGTAAACAGCTATTTCCCACAATGCAACAAGGTTCACAGACAGGAAACTGCCAGGAGTACCACGGTCCTCAGAGTTTCTTGTGGGAGGGGTTTCACCACAATATCAGTCATATAGCACCCCCTGATGGACTGTTTGTGAAAAGGAATAGATTCCTCATGTAAAAGGGGGTATCAGCTACTGATTGGGATAAAGTTCAATTCTTGGTTGGAGTTTCTCTTTAAATACCCCTCTCTGCATTGACTACAATGCATCCTGTAATTCCTCAGAATATTGGCAAACTTTGTGGAAATTCTTGTAAAGCCCTGTTTTCCTGAGTCTTCTCATCCTTACTCTCCATTACAACACATTTGTGATTAGTCACTAGGGGTTGTGACTGCAATAAAAAAGGTGTTTAGCTAAAATAACAAAAAAGGAGTAAGAATGAGAGCAATTTCAGCCTAAAAATATATAAAAAAAAAATTCATGTGAACTGGAAAAAAAACTCAGATGTTTTTGCAAAAATTATTCAAGTGATAAAACTGCAAATTTTGTAGCTCAACCCTTTATGAAAAAGGGGGTCATTTTAGACAGAACATTTTAGAATTTAAAAGGTCAGAAAGTGGCAAGTGGGAGAGACACATGATGATTCAATGGTGCCTCAAACTCCACCACAACATTACAACCTCTTGTTGGGGATGCTGGGGCTGTACATCACTCAAATAAATTCAGACATTTTTTATTCTGAATCATTTTGGCACAAGTTTCAGGTAATCTTGGCACCATGAGCATAAGTTAGTGTACATAAGTTTGTGTGCATAGTTAGTGTGCATAAGTTAGTGTGCATAGACATGCACAATGACTGATTCATTCCTCAGTGCTGTACAGACATATTACGAGGCTAGAGCCTAACAACACCTTCTGTTGCTGTGAAGTAGGGTAGAGAGACAATGGCAAAGTAAAGGTGGCCATACATCAGGCGACTTGATGGCCAATTGACCATCTAATTTGATTATAATCGGAATCGGATGAAAATTAGTGCTGACAAGTGCATGCTCGATCGGCAATGCAACCAATTTTGGGCCGAAATAAATTGCATTAGTCGATCAGACATGCTGCAAGATGTAGGGCTGACTTGCTCGATCGCATGAGCATCAGTAACGGCATGGACGAGCAGCGAACGCGATGAGACCCCTGATGCTGTCTCCTCTAATCTGTCATGTGTCCTCTGGGGCCCAGTGCACTATACATTACCTGTCTTTGGCTGTTGCTTGTCCTCCACTTGCTCCAGGCGCACTCCTTGCTCCATACACACGCCTCACGTGGTTGCCAGAGTCACGGGCACATGTGAGACAACACAAGTCACACACATGCCCACGTTCCTAGGCAACCACATGGGGTGCATGTATGGACGTGCAGGGTGCCTGGAGCAAGTGGAGGACAAGCAGCGTGCAGCTAATGTATTTAGAATGGGACACTGGGGGGGGGTGTATCTCATCACAAAGTATGGGGGACAGCCAGGTGGCACACAAGGCACACAAGGCCAATTCCGGATCAAATTTATCGGGAATCGGCCTGCAGTGTTTGGGCAGCTGACAGATCTCTCTCTAATCAGATTCGATTAGAGACAGATTTGTCTCTTGGTCTAATCTGCCCATCATAACTAGATGTATGGCTACCTATAGTGGCTTCCAGTGGGCGGGGTTAGAAGAGGAACAATGCACTCACTCAAGATGGTACACATACTTAACTATCAGAAGAAATTACCCTGACTGGCTGCCTCTGCCAAATTTAGTCTAGCGTGTGTATAAAGCTTTACGTTCTAGAGAGTTCTAGGACATGGAAAGGGAATCGTTTTTGTTTTGTTTTTTGTAAAGAGGAAAGCATTTTGGTGTTGCATAGCATGGAGAGGCAGGCAGTAGTAATGTTTATTTATATTTCTAGAACATAGAAGAAAATTGTAGATTTTTATGGTGGTAAGGTGTCGATGGTGAATTCGGCTTGCGATGGTGGAAAACAAATTGCCAGCCATTGCTGACAACAGACTGTGAGCTCTATTCACTCAAGCGTGATAACTCAGTTATCATGTGTAAAGGCTTTGCACGTGCAAACTCAAGTGTAATGACTTTGCATGTGCAAATTCGCGTGTAAAGCATTGTGAGCGTGAACAGTTTCCACCATTCATGTGTTAAGTTTTATCACGCGAACGGCGTTACGCTTCACGTGCTAAGTGTGGAATGCCATTGAAAACTATGGCGCTTTGCACGATCAGAAGATAGAGTTTGGTAATGAAATCAGCAATACAGTAATTATTCATGATCTACATTCTGTTCGTGTGATCTGCAGTGACTTCACGTGATAATGATACTTAGCACGTGATAATGATACTTAGCATGTGATAATGGTACTTAGCATGTGATAATGATACTTAGCACATGATATCACGTGCAAAGCGGCTCATCACTTTTGTGCTAAGTGTTAGCACGCTTTAGTGAATCGAGCCCCGTGTGTGCTGACAATTGTAACACTGAAACAAACTGGTGCCTGGCTGTCCGAAGCTGCAAATCAATGTATCAGACAAGGATACTGAAATAATGATTACACATGTTTTTTATAGAATTGACACACTTCCCTACAGGAAACATCACTCACTGTCCCATAGTAAGGCTCACAGTTTGATGTAAAAACTACAGTCTAGAGCTAATTTTGGAGGAAGTTAGTTGATGTACTAGAATGTTTTTTTTTTTTTTGTTTTTTTTTGTTGTTTTTTTATCAATAGTTTTTTATTGGTTTTTCAATATTTCACAACAGTTATAATCTTATCAAGTTTGTTTTGCAGTTTTCATCCATTACATTCATTGCATTTATTACACAAAACTAATCATAAAGGAGAACCAATGGAACAATATAACTATTGATTATACAAATAATCTGTAGATACCTTTTATCCTACTTTAACTACATTAGAATGTCAACAAATCAAGAATCAAGAACTATAACAGTTCCGAGAACTAGTGAAGAGGTTGGATTTATGAGAGTGTGGTCAATCCAGTTAATCTTCACTGAGGAGCATGTTAACCTATACAAAGTGGTTAGGAGTAAGGCCTGTTTTGTTCTTTATGTTAAAGTGATCTGGTGTTTTGCTCTAGAAATATTTTCTGATTAAGCTTGGCATGGAAGCCAAGTCCCTAACCTGGGAATACTCCAGGCGGACTTGGATATACCAGGGAGATCTGCTAGTATCTCAGGTGGATGGGTTGTGGATAGGTAGTGGGAGGGGGGGGGGGTTATAAGAAATAATGCTGATATGTTATCGTCACTGTCGACGTAGGGTCTTTTAGTTTAGTGATGAGTGATGAGTTATTTGGTTCTCTTAGTTGAGATATTTTATATCATATAAGCTGCTATTATACTGTTCCAGTCAAAGGACCATTCATGAATCCATACGGGTTGATTGTTTCTTACCCTCCCTAGGCGTTCTAGTTTTAGGTTGTATTTAACTAGGTTAATTAGCTGCTGGATAGACGGGATATCTGTTCGGTTCCAGTTTAATACTATCAGGTGTTTAGCTGCACATAGGATGTGGGTAATTCCCAGTCTTAGCTTCATGGGAAACTGATCTAGATTTATTAGAAATAAGGCTAGGCTAGGCGAGGGAGTTATCTGTGCTTGAGATATTGTTGAGATTATCTGGAAGATATTATTCCAGTAGTGTATTAGTTTTGGGCATTCCCAAAGGGTATGTAGAAGAGTGCCAATGTGTGAACAGCCTCGCCAACATTGTGGGGAGTGTTGGGTGGATATTTTTGCTAGTATTCGGGGCGTGAGATACCATTTGAAAAGAGTTTTTTTGTAGGCCTCTATATGTGTGATGCACTTGGAGAATTTTTTGAGGTTGTTGATTGCCTTCCTGATGTCGTCGGAAGATATGATGATGCGTAGATCATTTTCCCACACTTTGATATATTTTTCTAAGGGAGAATGGGAATTAGTGGATATTAATTTGTACCAGAAGGATATTCCCCCTTTGGGGTATTTTTTTAAGGTAGATAGGTGATCCCAAATAATTTTCGGTACCTTTGAGTTGGAGATTATCTGGGGGGTTAGTAGATGCCTTAGTTGGGCATAAGTAAAGAGTTCATTGTCTGTTAATTTGTATTTCCATTTAAGGAAATCAAAGGAATGGAGTTGGTTGTTCCCTGATATATCTTCCAGGCTAGAAATACCAGCTTGTAACCATCTAGTTATATTCAGATTGGGGATATGTAGTTTATAAGCTGTGAGAGGTGGATTGAGCTTGATTGTGTCTTGTGAGTTGTCTAGTACCCTCTTTTTTATGAATTCCCAGGAGGTCATTGTTTGTTGGATTGTGGGATGGGGTTTTATGTGAGTTGGTAGGGTTGACCAGGTTAGCAGAAGAAGATCTGTGAGGTTGCTTTTAACATGTTCTTTTTCTAGGTTAACCCAGATTTTTTCCGAGGCATTATGCCACCAGGACTGAGACATATCTAATATCGCTGCATGGTAGTACATTATAGGATTTGGGAGTCCAAAACCTCCTTCTGCTGTGTTAGCTGTTAGGACTTGGAATGATAGTCTTCTTTTTTTATCCCCCCAAAGATATTGATTGACTAGTTTATTTAATAATTTGAAGAAGTTTGAGGGAATTGCTATAGGTAGGGTCCTGAAGTAGTATAGTATTTTGGGGAAGACTGCCATTTTATAGGCTGAGATTTTGCCTGAGATTGAAAGCTCAAATGGTTTTAGTCGGTTTAGGTCTTTCTGCACTTCCTTTAGTAGATCTGGGAAGTTTGATTCATATATTTGGTCTATAGAGTTAGGTATTTGGATCCCTAGGTAGGTTATACTCTTTTTAGCCCAAGGATAGGGGAACTTTTGTGATATATTAGATCTTAAATGTTTAGGAATGTTGATGCTTAGCATGGAGGATTTATTTTCGTTTATCTTATAGAAAGACACCTTGGAGAATTCCGCTATTGTATCTGTGATATGTTGCAGAGAGTTGAGTGGGTTGGTGACTGATAGAAGGACATCGTCCGCGAAGAGACTTATCCTGGGTGAAGATGATCCTGAAGGGATTCCCTCTATGCCCGGGTCAGAGCGAATAGTTTCGGCAAAGGTTTCCATAATTAACACGAAAATTAGGGGGGAGAGGGGACACCCCTGCCTTGTTCCATTCGAGATATCAAATTGCTTCGAGAGAGTTCCAGATATATTGACTTGTGCCGTTGGAGTTTTATAAAGGGCCATGACTGCCTGGTGGAAAAAACCTTGTATGCCAAATTTGTTTAGGACTTCACCCAGGAATCCCCAATGGACCCTGTCAAAGGCCTTCTCTGCGTCCAAAGCTAGCAGCAGAGAAGGCCTCCGATCAGAGCCCAAGGAGTGTATGATATTAATAATTTTCCTAGTTCCATCTGCAGCTTGGCGGCCCCTGGTAAAGCCCACTTGATCTAGAGCTACCAGCTGTGGTAGTATAGTAAATAAACGGTTAGCTAATATTTTCGCGTATAGCTTTATATCACTATTTAATAGAGAAATGGGGCGGAAGTTGGAGGGGCTGGTGGGATCTTTCCCTGGTTTAGGGATCACTGTTATAATTGCCTTGGTGCATTCTTTAGGTATGAGACCTGAAAGGATAAAATTATTGAATAAAGATGCAAGTTTAGGTGCCAAGATGGTAGCAAAGAGTTTGTAATACTCGTTTGATAGGCCATCCGGACCTGGTGCTTTGTTGGTTTTTTGGAAGTATGAATTGTGTTTAGCACCTCTGACACTGTTATTTTTGCATTGAGGGTGGATATATGTTCTTTTGATACTGACGGTAGATTAATTTTGGATAAAAAATTTTCAATTAATGGCATAGTGGGCTGAGGGGTTAAGGGGTCTTCTTTGAGGTTATATAAGGCTGAATAGAAATCACTGAAGGCATCTGCTATATGTTGGGGATTTGTTAGGGTCTTTTTAGAGAATGGATGGACCAGTTTAAGAATTTTGGCTTTTGCTTGTCTGCTTTGTATTAGTTTAGCTAATAGTGGGCTTGCCCTGTTGCTTTGGTGGTAATGCTTAAGTTTGAGTTTGGCTAATTGAAAGTCATATTCCCCCGATAATGCCTCTTTAAGTTTTTGTCTTAGTTCAAATAATAGTCGGGTGCCATCTTGGGTGGGATTTTTTTGGTGAGATTGTTCTGTTAGTTTTATAGAGGTTAGAATGTCATTAATTTCTTTCTGTCTTTGCTTTTTTGCTTGGGAGGATAATTTGATTAGCATGCCTCGTATTACTGCCTTATGAGCCAGCCAGGTTAAGGCCTCTCCAACTTCCCCCCCCAGCATTTAATAAGAAATATTCAGATATTTGGTCAGCTATGAGTTTCGTGTTTTTTTCAGGTAAAAGTATAGATGTATTGAGTCTCCAGGGTGGTCTGACATTTCTCTGAATGGAATGGTCAATAGTGATGCATATTGGGGCATGGTCTGACCAGGTGATATTGTGTATTTCTGCTTTAGAAATCTTTTGAAGGTAGTGCCTGTCCGTGAGAAAGAAATCAATCCTGGAGTAAGACTTGTGCACATGAGAGAAGAACGTATAGTCCTTTTCGTCGCCGTGTAGCGCTCTCCATGGATCAAATAAGTCTAGTTTCGAGAGAATGGGAGCTAGTGAGGATTTTTTATATTTAGAGTTAGAAGAGTCCATAGTGTGGCTGTAGACAGTATTAAAATCTCCACCTATTATGAGTCCTGGGGGCTTGTGGGTGGTTATTTTAGTAAGTAGTTTCCTTAGGAATTTTGTTTGGCCTTGGTTCGGTGCGTATAGGTTCAGCAGGGTGTGAGGGATTCCATTGATGGAGCATTGTACCAGAATGTATCGTCCCTGAGAGTCTTTTTCACTGTGGGAGATTTTGATATCAAGGTTTTTGTGAAAAGCAATTAATACTCCACATTTTTTTTTAATGTTATTATTACTTATTATTAAGGGGTAATTGGGGTTTTGACATTTGGGCGACTTTCCCTCTTGGAAATGTGTTTCCTGGACGAACAGGACGTCTGCCTGGAGTCTGATTGCTTCTTTCCATAAGGAATGTCTTTTGACCGGAATATTTAGTCCTTTTGCGTTAATAGATGCACAAATTAACATCTGTCAGAGGAGGATGGTAGAATTTGTAAAACTTAGCACTCATCGTTTGTAGACCGAGAGTCTCCGTTCTGAGGATACGCTGAGGGTAGGTAGGGATAAAGGGGGTGGCTAGCAGATTCTTTTTAAACCAGTGTAGTATTAGGTTAGATTTCAGGCATAGTGTGGCAACACTTATGATTGTTAGATAGGCCTTGGAAGTCTGTAGGTTACCTATGAAGGCTCCTATAGGGGGGTACAGATGAGATCTTACTCTGACCTGTGGAAAGATCATCATCTTGAGGTTACCGTGGAGCAGTGGTTAGGCCGTGTTTCCCCTGCTTGGTGCCGGGTGCCAGTCCTGTCTGATTTTTTGGGTTTGGAACGTTTTCTTGGGGTTTGAGAAAGTCTCTATGATTTTCATGTTCCAGGATGAGAGAAGTTTAGAGCCATCCGTCATGTTTGTGATCACAAATAGGGTGCCTGCTTTTTGGATTAATAACTTGGTTGGAAACCCCCAGCGATATGGTATGTTATTTTCGCGTAGTGCTTTGGTGACTGGTAGTAGTGATTTTCTCTTTGCTAGTGTAGCCTGCGATAGATCTGAGTATAGGGAGATGTTTTTATACGGATCTGGTAGGGATCTATGTTGTTTGAGATAAGAGAGCAGCGATTCCTTAGTGGGATAGAATAGGAATTTGCATATGACATCTCTGGGAACGGTGTCTGGGAGGAATGTCGGCTTTGGCAGTCTATGTATTCTTTCGATGGCCAAATCCAGTTCAGTGAGGTGAGGGAGAATGGAGTGTAATAGCTGTTGGACATATTGCTTGAGCTGCGGTTGCTGTATTGATTCGTCTATTCCTCTGAATTTTAAATTAGATCTACGGTTCCTGTCCTCCAGGTCAGCAGCCTTAGATTTTAGCCATATAATGTCGCTCTGTGTTTCCTCCATGTGATCTACTGTTTTGTTATGTTCAGATGTCAGGAGCGCTACAGTGTCTTCAACTGTGTTTACTCTATCTCCCAGACTGTTGATAGATTGCTGTAGTTGTGCAGTAACTGCTGCAAATTCAGAGGAAAGTGAGGATTTCAGCGTTAGAATGAGCTCTTTCATGTATGCTTGGGTCGTGTTCTGCTCTGACGCTGGGAAGGCTTCTAGCGTGGCCTCTTGGGTAGGAGAAGGGCGGGGTAACATGTCGGGAGATTGCTGTGGGTGTTCAGGGAGGATATGGCCTACCTGTTCCTCCGGAGGGGAGAGTCTCTGCCTTGATTTGACCGGACTGCGGGACGCAGGAGAGGCGACCTCTGGAGATGAGTCGCCAGGAGCATTTGTGTGAGGTAACAGGTTCCCCTTTGGTTGTTGCGAACGCTGTGCTGTTGGCGCGGAGCCGGCGCCATCTTTGTCTGTTGATTTGGCCTGTGCGCTCGCAAACATCTCAGGTATTTTCTGCGGTTTAGGTAAATTTTTCTTCCGCTTGTTGTTGGCCTCAATCTCCATCCCTTCGTCTGCCATGGAAGCGTTTTTTTTTGTAGGAACTGGCTGCTTTAAGGTCGCTTTAGTGCCTGGGATTCACGGAGCTCTGTGGTTATGCGTCCAGCTTAGTCGCCCGGCGGACACGCCCCCCGTACTAGAATGTTTTTATGATACAGGTAAAAATAAAAAAAAAACAACCTAGAGAAATCCGCACAAACATGGGAAGACCATATAAACTTTCTGGCGAAAGTACATACCTGTGCTGCAAGGAGAAAATGCTCAACACTGAAACACTAAAATATACGTGTAACGATTGGTGTCAGCACGCAGAGAGAATCTGATTATTGGTGATCTGCAGTATCACCAAGAATGCAGATATATACCTGATTATTGATGATCTGCGGAATCACCGATAATACAGATATATTGCTAACCTCTGGACACCTATAGGTATGTGAGTGTTTGGTGTAACAGTAGTACTTTGAGTAATGCACCTGCTGAGCAGGTGATCATAGGCAGTAAAGGAATACTGCTCTTGAGGGCACAGGAACCTTCCAGCAGACTGAGACTCTCCAAGGGTTGGAGTCAGGCTGGAGATAGGAAGGACCAGAGAGTGAGTGACACCTGAAGGTGGATGTCACTATCTGATCTGGAGACTCTCTCTTAAGAGGAGAGATAGCTCTCGAGGTTGGGCACACCAGGTCGGCAACACACGGACAGATTAAGTACAAAGACAGAAGGCTGATTCGGTATCCAAGGCAAGCAGGGTCTGGCAACGGAATATCAGATATGCGAGGTACCGAATCAGAGATCGAAGGGATAGTCAGGAAAGCAGTAAGTCATAACAGATATCAACAATGCCTAGTCTGGGTGTGAGGTCCTTGGTCTCTACACCCTGGAACTAGTCTGATGAATAACAGATAGATAACGCAAGTTCCCTAGTCTGGTGTGAGGTCCGTGGTCTCTACACCCTGGAACTAGTCTGAAGTATAACAGATAGATAACACAAGTTCCCTAGTCTGGGTGTGATGTCCGTGGTCTCTACACCCTGGAACTAGTCTGCAGTATAACAGATGGATAACACAAGTTCCCTAGTCTGGGTGTGAGGTCCGTGGTCTCTACACCCTGGAACTAGTCTGAAGAATAAACAGAATAACAGTACAAGTAATCTGGCTCAGTGTGAATTCCCAGGTCCACCTGGTTCAAACACACTGTTGGATCTGACTAAGGTCTGAGTGCTTCCATGTAGTGTTCGCAACGGCAGACAACTTGAGACTGGCCAGCTGTAACTATATATGGAGTAGTTCTCTCCGGCACCACCCCTAATTGATCAACCAATAGTAACCTGCTCTGGAGTCAGCTGATCGGCGTGATCAGCTGATCTCTCCTTGCCCAGTATAAGAGTTCTGCCTCTCAGCGCGCGCGTATTCCTAATCCTGTGTGCATTAACAGACTCAGCCACACCAGACACACGCTGCCGCGTGCAAACCGCCGTGCTGGACGCGGAACCAGCCACTTTACTGTTGTTACATGCGGCGGCTTTTCCGCGTTCTGCCCTGTTACCAGACGCACGCTTCCGCGTGCAAACCGCCGCATTGGACGCGGAATCCGCCGCCTCCTCAGCAGCACACGCGGTGGCTTTTCCGCGTTCTCTCACAATACGGCACAGAATTGACTATTCCACTAAAGGTGGCTACTGGCCATACTCAAACACAGCATACCATTTTTTTATACTTCTTTTCAAGAATTACAATTAATATTATTTTTTTTAATTAATTGTAACATTTGAAAAAACTCACTAATTTATCACACACACATTTTTTTTCTCTCACTAATGATAAAAATTGTTGAAAACGCTGAAACATTTGCTTAGTTCTACAGATCAAGAAATTGACAATCTATCCTACACCATTCATTTTTCATAAAAATTGCTCAGAAAAATCAGCCACTCCGGATCGACCTACATCGATAAAAATAAAACAATTTAATCAAATTTCTTGCTCAAATCAAATAGATAAAAAAAAGTTATATTTTCTTGTACAACTGATCATTTTTATCAAATTGAATTAAAAATCATATTGTGTGTGGCCATAAGGATGATAATAGTGTGCACAATTTCTGTTATTTTAAACAGATATTTTAAATGTGTACTAAGACATGGATTAGCAGGTTTGATCATCTTTTCACAATCAGCTGTTCCGTACATATATAATAATTACACAATCAGAAAATGTGAATTAGCGTATGGCCAATGGCCATTAGAGGCAATGGGCACATTTGACTATTGATTGTAATTCTGTTTTGAAAAATGTGCTTTTGGACAGCAGACCTTCTATATATACCCTGTGCCACAAACTGTTGCTGGTGAGGCCTTGCCCCAGCCTGTTGAGGGCAGCCAGATCAAGAGAGCAAACACAACAATAAGCCAATAAGCCAATATTTAGCTTCAAGTAATGTATTGAAATATTATAAAACAAGTATCATGCTAAAAGTAAATTTATGGGTGAGCTCCCCTTTTATATTAGATGAATGTATTTTGTCAATAAAGCTAGTTTATTGTAAAAATATACGGTATATATTTTTGTCAAAATCCACTTTTTTTGCACATGTACGCTATTATGCAGAAACCACGGTAACCCTTCTGCATTCTCTGATTGGCCTAATACTTCTGAGTCTTCTGATTGGCGTTGGATTTCCATGGTAATCTGATTTCCAGTTTTCCACTGTAAAATTTGGCATTCTTTGTGATTGGTCCAATGACTTCAAGTCTTCTGAGTAGCTTAAAATTTCCAAGTCTCAGTAATGCGGTATTCTGTGGATTTCAGATCTCCAAATACTGATTTCCTGCGCGGAAAGGCGATTCCCAATCGGAAACTCGGAAATCAGAAATCCGCAGAATTTGGAAGCTCATCCCTACCAACAAGTGGTAACTGCATGAGAGAGCCAGTTAAAGGAGTTCCTTCGCGAATGATAAAAAAAATAAAAAGTGGTTTATGCATAAACTATTAAACATCCTTCTAAAATAGTGTAAAAAGTTTTTTAAAAAAATGACTGGTTTCCTCAAAGCAACATGTAATGTAATTAGTGACGGATGTCGGACTGGGAGGCTAATCCATTTGATAGGGGTGTTTTTTTTTTACTTGCATTTCACAAACATAACTGCTGCCTAGTTTTCAGTTGAGTAATCTATTGCCATCAGTTGCAGTTACAGTGATAACGGCTGATCTCTGCATATTTTCTTCTTGTATTCACACACACAGAGAAAGGACACACACCCCTCCCTCCCCTCCCTGCAGGAATGGCTAAAGCACATGCCGATAACTATTCAGTGAGTACGTCAAATGTTTACATAGTTGCCCGGCAACCAGACGGCATCTGTGCAGAATAGTTTGTATCTTCTGCAAGCGAGTTATCTGCTATCAGCTGTAGTGTGTCCCCTTAGGCCCGGTTCACACTTGCGGTGGCCCTCCGGAATCGCCGTGCCGGAGCCGCACCGCCTGCAGAACGGACGGAACGAACGCACGGCATAGCAATTAAAGCCTATGCGTCCGTTCACATGGGTCCGTTCTGCAGAACCGGAGCCGGACCGGATCCGGGCCGGATCCGGACTCCGGCCTCCGTTCCAACATGCGCTATTTTTTCATCCGGCCCCTCCGGCAGCCGTATCCGGGGCGGAGCCGGACTGCACCATCCGGCCAATACAAACAAATGGGAACCGGAGGCCGCACAACACACTGGCTGAGAAATCCGGATGTTCTACCCCACTTCCTATGCGGATTTTTGCGGCGATATTGGCTGGGGACACCTGGGCAAGCATTTTGGAGTGGAGCAGCACGAGCTGGAGGTGTTGGCAGGATGTTGGCAGCATGTCGGAGGTGGAGGTGAGTGCTAAACAGCAGAGGGCCTGATTCCACAGGTCCCCCTTCTGCTGACCTCCCAGACCCCAACATTTTTTTTTTTTTTACGTTAACTTTGCCAAACGGATCCGGATCGCATCCTGATTACCACATGATGCAACCTGACCGGATCTGGATCGGATCCGGATCAGAACCGTACGGTTCCGATCCGGATCCGGTCCGGATCCGGTCAGGTCATCCGGTCCGTTTGGCAAACAACCGCTAATATGAACCGGGCCTTATTGAACTGCTCGCTTGCAGAAGATACAAACTATTCTGCACAGATGCCGTCTGGTTGCCGGGCAACTATGTAAACATTTGACGTACTCACTGAATAGTTATCGGCATGTGCTTTAGCCATTCCTGCAGGGAGGGGAGGGAGGGGGGTGGGTCCTTTCTCTGTGTGTGTGAATACAAGAAGAAAATATGCAGAGATCAGCCATTATCACTGTAACTGCAACTGATGGCAATAGATTACTCAACTGAAAACTAGGCAGCAGTTATGTTTGTGAAATGCAAGTAAAAAAAAAACCCCTATCAAATGGATTAGCCTCCCAGTCTGTCATTTACATTACATGTTGCTTTGAGGAATCCATTCATTTTTTTGAAAAACTTTTTACACTATTTTAAAAGGATGTTAATAGTTTATGCATAAACGACTTTTTATTTTTTTCATAATTCGCGAAAGAACCCCTTTAAAGACCTGAGTGCTCTAATCCCTCCTCTTCTTCAGTCCAATCTTTCACCCTATCACAGAACAGGAGCTGAAGGGGGTGTGTCAGAAACTAAAATCCTACAAGCTCTGTGCTTAGAGGAAGACATCAGTATAGCTGCTCTTATTATCATTTATTATTAAATTTTTGTATGTGGAGTTTCATGGAGACTTTGGCCCTTATGCAATTATTTTTTTCTCCTGAGTTTTCTCCCAGGTGATATTTTTACACTTTGTCAACAAAATGCCTTTTAAACATCCAGCAAGCAAGAAAATACTCAGAATAATTTTGAAATTAATTTTCCAACTACGTTTTGGTACTTTTTCAATTGCAAAATGCTGAAGTTATTCTAAAGAGAAAATGAAAAATTATCTCCTAGGAGAAAAGCCAGGAGGAAAAGTGAATTGCATATGGGTCTCTATCTTTTTTTTTTTTTTTAACCATAGTTATATGTCACCATCACGAGTTATAATGATGTGCAAAGAAAAGCTGTCTGGGTAAGCAAGTAGGACATATAATGTTTTAAACCGTGTATATTAAAACTCACAATCTCGTCTCTTCCTGAGCCGGCACCAAGTATGAGCAGCATAAGATGCTCAGCAATCTGAGACAATACAAGCTGAATTCATTCACAATGTCTCCCAGAGGACTATACAGCTCAATGTATAGACATGACCTTGCTGCTGGGGACAATTCACCACGTTGGAGAGAAACTACATTTTTTTCCCTACAAAAAAAGAAAAAAAATTATATAATAAAAAAAAAGGATTTTTTTCTTCAGCTAAATAGTTAGAATTCTAATCTGGGTCTCTGGTGAAGGTCAGCCAGCCTGATGAGAGAGCCACAAGCACAGCCTGCAAATAAAAAAAAATATAAAAATAAAACACAGACACACACACACAAGACGTCTGAGATTAAGATTATTTTGATATTTACAAGACAGAAGTATTCCCCGTGAATGACAAATAGTTCACATCCAAAGCAGAGCAGGACACAAAGGAAGAGGCAATCAAAGGGAAACTCCAAAGTCATTTTACAGAGGGCCATTTCTGCAATTCTATTGGAATATGTTAAAGGATCGTTTTCTAACTAATTTTTTTATTGTTATTTTCATGTGACATTAATAAACAACTCAAAATCATATCTTCTTGATGTATGTAAAGAGGATCACAATATTCAGAACATAAGGTACTTAACCTCCCTGGCGGTAAGCCTGTGCTGAGCACGGGCTATGCCCACGGCCGTATCTCTTAAGAGGCACCCGTGGGCCGGTGCCATGGGCGGCCCCTGGGGGGGGGGCGGCCACCTATTGGCTATATATTTTTTTATTTTTACTTTTTTATTTTTTTTATACCTCTGTTTTTTTTTCTTGTATGTGCGGCCTGTGGGGGGGGGGGGGGGGAGGTGTATGAGCAGCGGAGAGCAGGCACACACTCATCAGGGGAACTCTCTCCCCCCTCCAGAATTCAGCAAAGTGGCAGCGCCCGGCTGGGAGCTTGCTACTTCCTAGCATCCGCTCCTCCCCCCCATCCACTATCCTCTTCCGTCTCCTTATGCACTTCCCCTTTCAAGCTCCCGCCACCTGCCGACTTTGAACTTGGGGGCCGGCCGGGAGCTAATAATTGGCAAGCAGCAGCCACTTCTTTGATAGTCAGGAGGACTCTAGCTAGTGGGAGACTGAAGCAGCTGCAAGCGGTGACTTGGTGAGTCAGTTTAGTGTTACTGTGTGCTTGCCAGCTGCAGCAGCCCCTAGCAGTCTTGTCCTCCTATTCAATCTGCCCTGTGCCGCGCTGTCATCAGACAGATGACAGTCACAGCTGTTTGGCATAGGGTTGCTAGGCAACAGCAGGAAGCAGATTTCTGCTTCATCGGAAGTAGCCTTCTGCAGCGTTGCCTGAGAACAACCATGTGAGCTGTGGCTGGACTGAACGGGGCAGGAAACCCTTTATTTCACTCAGGAAGCAGTGAACCGTGTCTGTAATGCCATGCATGACACAGAGTCCAGGCATCCACATGATGACAGCTGGATCCTTGTCCTGTGCCTGGAATAAAACAGGTATGGAGGGGGAAGGGGCTTTGAAAGGAGCACACGATCATCAGCCAGTCACACACATCACATCAAATAGCTGCCCCGTGACCAGATGTGTTTTCAATATCGCAGTGTCCTCAGTCTAACTCCCCCGGGCCCTCACATAAATCCTATGTAAAGTGAGGGGTGTAGATTGAGGACACTGCAGTACTGAGAACACACATCTGGTCAGCCCAGCCCGTTAGACTGTTCTGATCAAATCTGCTGACATTATTGCTCGTATTTCTGGTCAAATCTGCTGAAATGATTGCTCGTAGTTCTGGTCAAATCTGCTGACATGATTGCTCGTAGTTCTGGTCAAATCTGCCGACATGATTGCTCGTATTTCTGATCAAATCTGCTGACATTATAGCACGTATTTCTGATCAAATCTGCTGACATTATAGCACGTATTTCTGATCAAATCTGCTGACATTATAGCACGTATTTCTGATCAAATCTGCTGACATTATAGCACGTATTTCTGATCAAATCTGCTGACATTATTGCACGTATTTCTGATCAAATCTGCTGACATTATTGCACGTATTTCTGATCAAATCTGCTGACATTATAGCACGTATTTCTGATCAAATCTGCTGACATTATAGCACGTATTTCTGATCAAATCTGCTGACATTATTGCACGTATTTCTGATCAAATCTGCTGACATGATTGCACATATTTCTGATCAAATCTGCTGACATGATTGCACATATTTCTGATCAAATCTGCTGACATGATTGCTCGTAGTTCTGATCAAATCTGCTGACATGATTGCTCGTAGTTCTGGTCAAATCTGCTGACATGATTGCTCGTAGTTCTGGTCAAATCTGCTGACATGATTGCTCGTATTTCTGATCAATTCTGCTGACATTTTTGCTCGTATTTCTGATCAAATCTGCTGACATTATTGCTCGTAGTTCTGGTCAAATCTGCTGACATGATTGCTCGTAGTTCTGGTCAAATCTGCCGACATGATTGCTCGTATTTCTGATCAAATCTGCTGACATTATAGCACGTATTTCTGATCAAATCTGCTGACATTATAGCATGTATTTCTGATCAAATCTGCTGACATTATAGCACGTATTTCTGATCAAATCTGCTGACATTATAGCACGTATTTCTGATCAAATCTGCTGACATTATTGCACGTATTTCTGATCAAATCTGCTGACATTATAGCACGTATTTCTGATCAAATCTGCTGACATTATAGCACGTATTTCTGATCAAATCTGCTGACATTATTGCACGTATTTCTGATCAAATCTGCTGACATTATTGCACGTATTTCTGATCAAATCTGCTGACATGATTGCACATATTTCTGATCAAATCTGCTGACATGATTGCTCGTAGTTCTGATCAAATCTGCTGACATGATTGCTCGTAGTTCTGGTCAAATCTGCTGACATGATTGCTCGTAGTTCTGGTCAAATCTGCTGACATGATTGCTCGTATTTCTGATCAATTCTGCTGACATTTTTGCTCGTATTTCTGATCAAATCTGCTGACATTATTGCTCGTAGTTCTGGTCAATTCTGCTGACATGATTGCTCGTAGTTCTGGTCAAATCTGCCGACATGATTGCTCGTAGTTCTGGTCAAATCTGCCGACATGATTGCTCGTAGTTCTGGTCAAATCTGCCGACATGATTACATGTATTTTCTGGTCAAATCTGCCACGATTTAATATATGTTCTGGGCAATCTGCTCACATTACGTGTATTTTCTTGAGAAAACCTGCACAATTATGTGAATTTTCTGGGCAAAGGGTGACCTAAACTTGGGCCCACTGTCTTTGCGTTGCACTTTTAAAGCGAACCCGAGGTGAGAATAATATTGAGGCTGCCATATTTATCTCCTTTTAAGCAATACCAGTTGCCTGGCTGCCGTGCTGGTCCTCTGCCTCTAATTCTTTCAACCATAGACCCTGAACAAGCATGCAGCAGGTCGGGGGTTTCTTACAATATTGTCAGAACTGATAAGATTAGCTGCATGCTTGTTTCTGGTGTAATTCAGTTCACTACTGCAGTCAAATAGATCAGCAGGGCTGCCAGGCAACTAGTATTGTTTAAAAGGAAATAAATATGGCAGCCTCCATATCACTCTCACCTCAGGTTCACGTTAAATTACAGTTAGCTCCACCCTCATCCGGTCATGGCCACACCCATTTTTTTATAGCCACAAAAATTAATCCAGCACCTGCATAGCACCCCTCCCAAAAAACCTGGAGCCGCCACTAACTGTACTTATACTAATTATTTATATAGCGCCAACATATTACGCATCGCTGTACAGAGTATGTATTGTCTTGTCACTAACTGTCCCACAGTGGGGCTCACAATCTAATCCCTACCATAGTCATGTGTGTATGTAAGTATCGTAGTCTAGGGCCAATTTTTAGGGGAAGCCAATTAACTTATCTGTATCGTATGTTGTTGGGATGTGGGAGGAAATCAGAGTGTTTTAAGGAAACCCACACAGACACAGGGAGAACATACAAACTCCTTGCAGATAGTGCCCTGGCTGGGATTCGAACCAGGAACCCAGCGCTGCAAGGCGAGAGTGATAACCACTACACCGCCGTGCTGCCATACTGCTGTACTATATTGTACTGCCATCTTCAGCAGTACTTCACAGAGTATGTAGTCATGTCACTGACTATCCTCTGAGGAGCTTACAATCTAATCCTACCATAGTCTAATGCCCTACCATATTATTATGTAGTTATATAGCACTGACATCTTCTGCAGCACTTTGCAGAGAACAGTCATGTTACTGACTTTTCTCAGGGGAGCTCACAATCTAATACCTACCACTACTTTGTGCGAGAGAACACTGGCTAATGTGTGTGTGTGTGTGTGTGTGTGTGTGTGGGGGGGGGGGGAACATTTCCTACTTGATTTTTTAGGGTCACTTTACTCATACCCAGGGAGAAAACATGGCCCCACCGACTTTGGCTTACTAGAAAATTTTAATTGGCCACACCCACTGGGTTATGGACACGCCCACTGTATTATGTGACCACGCCCATTTTTTGCCGCGGCGCGCTTCGCGCGCCGCCAACGTCCTCGGAAGGGGGGGGGGGGGGCGCCGTAGGTTTGGGGTGCCTAGGGGAGCCCAAACCCTAAATACAGCCCTGGCTATGCCGCCGGGAGGCACTGCTCAGGCCCCGCTGGGCCGATTTGCATAATTTTTTTTTTTGCTGCACGCAGCTAGCACTTTGCTAGCTGTGTGCAGTGCCCGATCGCCGCTGATACCCGCCGATCCGCCGCTATACGCGTCACCGCAGCCGCCCCCCCCCCCCCCAGACCCCGTGCGCTGCCTGGCCAATCAGTGCCAGGCAGCGCCGTGGGGTGGATCGGAGTCCTCGTCTCGCTACATGAAAAAAAAAAAAAAAAAAAAGAAAACGTATTTGCTGCCCCCTGGCGGATTTTGCCAAACCGCCAGGAGGGTTAAGATAATTCAGCTTTAAGCGAATATCTGTGTTAACCCTCAATGCACCGCCACCAAATATGCAAATTATCTCGTATGCCCCTGAAGCCAGGCTATTCAGTAGCAGTGCATTGTGGGTAACCATAGATGTTCACTTAAAGAGACTCTGTAACAACATTTTGAGCCTTATTTCTTCTATCCTATAAGTTCCTATACCTGTTCTAATGTGCTCTGTGTAACGATCGGTGAAGCACAGAGAGGATCTGATTACCGGTGATCTGCAGTATCACTGGGAATACAGATATATACCAGATTATAAGTGATCTGCAGTATCGCCGATAATCCGATATACCAGCTAACCTCTGTTCACCTGAGTAGAGTGTAGTGTTAGGTGCAACAGTAACACTTAGAGGACTAGGCCTCAGCGCAGTAAGGAGTACTGCACGGATTCCTTCCAAAGACCTGAACTCTCCAAGGCGGGAGGAGTCAGGTCGAGAGTAGGAAGGATTGTCTGAAAGTGACACTCAGGAGGAAGTGTCACTAACCGGACGGGGAACCGCCTCCAATAGTAAGGTCGGTTCTCGAGGTCGGACAAGCCAGGTCGTAAACACATGGACAGATAAAGTACAGATTCAGAAGGCAGAGGCGGAGTCTAGGTACAGGCAGGGTTCGGCAACAGGGTATCAGAAATATCGAGGTACAAGATCAGGAGGCAGAAGCAGAGTCAAAGGACGAGCCGGGGTTCGGCAACAGAGTATCAGAATGGCAAGGTACAAGATCAGAGTTCAGGAGGATAGTCAGGCAGGCATGGGGTCATAACAGATAATCACAATCAAACTAGTACTTTAAGCTATCAACAGAATCTAGCTAAGTGTAGGATTACAGCTCCAGCTGGTCCCGGCACACTTAAGGATCTGACTAAGGGTCTGAGTGCTCCCACGTTGTGTTCGCAACGCCAGACAATCAGCAACTGAACAGCCGGCAGTATACAGGGCCGGATTTGTACTCTTTACCGCCCAAGGCCACTGTCACCAGCCACCCCACCTTTGGTATAGGTAGCGAGATGACCCCTCCCCCTACCCTCCAGTGTAGGTAGCCAGATGACTCTCCTAATCCCTCCTTTTCCCACCCCCTCCAGTATAGGTAGCCAGCTTGCCTTAACACTGCAGCAGCCATCAGTGTCACCTACTTTTCCCCTCATTTCCAGTGCAGAAGCTCCATCTTCCTTTCCATCTCCAATGCTGCCCAGGTCCATAGCCACTGGCCACAAAGCAAATGTGCACAGAGAGCAAGGGGGGCGCTGCACAGGCCACTGGCAGCAGAGTGGCATAGTCAGACACTCACCTGATCTCCCTGCATTGCAGCATTTGCAAGCTTGCAGCAGTTTAGCCTGCTGCTTTCGTGCCCTTGCTCCTGTGGTGCCCTAGGCCATGGCCTAGGTGGCCTTGCCCTAAATCCGGCCATGGCAGTATATATACACAGAGAGCTCTCCACACCTCCCTAAGTGCTGGACCAATGAGGGAAGGCAGAGTTGTCAGCTGACCAGCCTGGTCAGCTGACCCCTTTCTGGCCACCACATAAGCCCTGCCTCTCCGCGCGCACGCGCGTCATTCTGAACTTGGAGGGACTATGAGTCTCAGCTACACCAGCACCACTCTGTGGTGCAACGGGGCCATGCGTGCTAACCGCCGCGTCAGACGTGGCGGTTTCTCCGCGCTCCGTCATGCCCTTCACAGCCGCCTCACGCAGAGTAGAGGTGGCTGCTTTTCTGTGCTGCGCCATGTGCTCCACGGAACCAGCCGCCCCACTCTGAGTGGAGGCGGCTGCCTTACCGCGATCTCTCACACTCTGGCTTACTGCAGCCTTTCCTAGTTGCACAGTGGCCTTGTTATCTGTTATATGATCTAATCTTCTCTCCTCTGTTGGGTCTGTCGGGCTCAGGCAGTCAGGCTGGAATGCGCTGTGCTGCTTGTGATTGGATAGAAGCTATACACACCCTCTCCAGGCCCCCTGCACACTCTGTTTGACTCACACTGAGCTACTCTCAGCCTATCACTTTCTATGTCTTTTGTTTGTAAACACTGCATAAAAATGGCAATTACAAGTCAGGCTTGCAGCAGGGAGTGGCAGAAACAGCACAGAGGGGCCCAGGAGAACATCATGAATAGAATGGTATGATTTTTATTGTAAGAATTTTACAGTACATATTCTCTTTAAAGCTGAATTATCGCAAGTACCTTCTTTTTTAAGAAGGCCAATCACACCAAGCATTGCTTTTTAGTAGGAGGGCTTTTCAGTCTCTTTAAGTCCCCTATACTTTCCTAATATTCAGAACAAGAACTACAGCCCCTTCTGTATTACCACCCTCTGAATAGCCCTCATTGAAGCAGAGAGTAATTAAGGAGAAATCATGTCCAAGTAATGCAGCAGCTTTGGCACACTGTAAAGGGTTACAGTTCAGTTCAAGATGGACGAGCTGGTTTGCTGGCCATATGGTGAATCCACAAGCGTGTGTTCATGGTGTTCTTGCTTAGCGGGTGAAGAATGGATTTGCATTTGAATTGGAATTCAACGCTTTTGTACCTGTGTTGCAGGTTCAAAACAGGCAGATCCAGAGGCAAATGAAAATCTATCCTTCAACACCTAAGCAACACCAAAGGCTCACCTATCACAATATCAGCCTCTCAACTCCCAACTGGCACAGTTTTTCCCTTTCTCCTGCCTACTTATCTACCTGCAAAGCAGAGAGCTGAATGGGTGGTTTTTCAAGAGAGCAACCCTCTGCTTGGCAGCTGCTTTCCTACACACTGCTAATCCAGCTTGTCCCTCCAGCTTTCTCTTGCACTGGTATTCTGGGCAGTGGTGACCTCAGCACGTCTTCTATGACAGATTAGCAAGTGAAAGGGCAGAGTGGTACAGGATGAGGATCAGGAGGCCCAGCACTTTATTGCCTAGACTTCTTTCAGTGCAGTTTGGAGTGCAAACAGTGATTAAAAAGGTGTCTACACTGTGGTCTTTACTTTGAGGATGGCAAACTTTTTACCAGTCTTCCTGGTTAAGTGCTCTGCCTCTGACACAGGAGACCTAGGTTCAAATCTTGGCTCTTCCTGTTCAGTAAGCCAGCAGCACCTATTCAGTGAGGAGACCTTGGACAAGACTCCCTAATACTGCAATTATCTACTGAGAGGACAATAGTGGCTGCAGCTCAAGCACCTTAAGTCCACCATGAGAAAAGCACAATATAAGTGTTATTTGTCTCGTCTTTAAATTTTGAACTCATTCTTGGCATCTCCTAGTCAGAGTTTACTACTACTAGTTCCCAGATATTGTAGGAAGTTTAGATTTACATGCCCCTTTCCCATTGTTTTGGCAGATCCAACAAATGGTCCAAAGTACGAGCCACTAGACATCTCACCAGCACAAGGAAATGTCCCCAGACCTCTCTCATGTATAAACAGCAACATAAATGCATAAACAAAATTGGTAAAAAGAGTAGAACACATTAGGCCCCAAATAACAAACAATAGGTAATAAATACACGTTTTAAGTTTTCCCTCAACTTGTTCAATTTTTTTTTCCTTTTCTTTTCCAATTCTACTTTATATTTGCTTTAAACTGTCCAGCTCAGCATCACCATGTGTTTCTAATGGAACAACTCAGGCTTCCCCACTGAGGGATTATTTTTGTTCCCTTATATTGTCACCATGTGTCTCTTTCTTAAGAACAAATGAGGCTTTGTTGCTGGCACTACGTGGGTGTAGATTTATACAGTGAAGGGAAAAAAAAAAAGAAAGAAAAAAGGAAAAAAAAGTATAGGGTATTTATATATTTATATTTGCTGATAAATAAGTGCAGTGACATTTGGCGAGCGACGTCTCGCTTACAGCAAGTAGGCCTGAAGGGAAATTTGCATATATTGACTGACAGCCCGATAAATAAAAGGTTAATCCATTTAATCAAGATGTTGAACACCGAGATGTTTGATTAGGGGCTTCTGGCTCTGGGGTTTGCTATGATGCAGTGTGATTTAATGGGTCAGTAAGCTACTAAGCTATGACTTTAATTGTCCGTCATTTGTTACACAAGGATATCGGAACGTGAGCTCCTGGTACACGCTGTTTAATGCAGCGATAAAGCTTGTTGATCCTCTGTAAATTGCAAGTGAATAATAAAATAAAAAAATACATGGCTGAACAGCCCACCACACATGTTGAGAAGGGAATTTTCTCAGCTGTCTGAGCTTATTAACTCATCTTGCACTGAAGTGGTTTTGAATTTTTCCGGCAAGAAACAGCTGTACTGAAATAGAAATATTAGACTTGCAATCTGGCAGCTCTGGCATTTGCCTGAAGGGCAAAGCTAACTGCTGTGGGCTACTCTGGACCTGATTTATGAAGGCCGGAGAACAGTGTGGAGCCGGTAGGATCTGGTAATCCTGGACTGCCTGGACTGGATTTGTTTATAAAATAGTTTGCTATTAGATGGGAAAAGTTTGCAGCCTTTTCCTGAGTCATATCAGATCACTGTAAAGTGAAATACTCAACTGACAATGGATTGGGGAACCTCACAGCAATGCCTCCAGTTGAACGAGGTCGCCAGATCCATCTTCCTGCCCGCGGGAACATGCAAACGAGAGTTAAAACGATTGTGACACTTTGCACGGGAGTTATTTGGAGGTCTTCAAGATCTGATCTGCCTTGACGGTCGTTACTGATGTGTGTCGCAAAGCGTTGTTCATCTTGTCGTGCACCTGTACCCACGTTGTGCGATCACAGAAATGATTGTTCATCACACAAAAAAATCCCTGGTTGTCGGAAAGATTGCCGTGAAAATTGTGTAGTTGCTCCGATCCTTAAAGAGAACCTGAACTGAAAATTAAAAGTCAAAATAACCATACGCAGGTCATACTTACCACCTGTGTAGTCTACTACTCAATCTCTTTCTCCTCTCCTGTGTCCCATTTGTTCCCTGTGATCAATGGATTTCTCCGTCCTCCATTTTAAAAATGGACATTACCCCATAACAGCTTCCTGGTCATCACACTGTTCAACTGTAATATCACCCACTTGAGCCATAGGGAAACATGGACATTACCTTGCACATTCAGTTGTAACTGACAGCTGCTGATATATAACGGACTGCAACTGGTATATTTCAGTTCTGACAAAATCTTGTCAGAACTGGAAGAGATCACTGTAAGAAGTAAATGGTGAGCCTCTGAGAGGAACTGACAGTGAGGTTAGTATGTAATATTCATTTGCAGTTACATCATGTGTTTATTTTAAATAATTTTACTCGCTTCAGGTTCCCTTTAGGGCTCGTTTCCACTAGGGCGAATCCGCATGCGGGCACTGCATGCGGATTCGCATAGTTAATGTTAGTGGATGGGGCTGTTTCCACCTGTGCGGCGTGCGGGAGCGATTTGGCGGCGGGCCAAATCTGCACGGCGGGACCCGCAGAATTCGCCTGCGTCGGGAATCCGTGCGAATCGCCGCTAATGTATTTAATAGTAAAAACGCATGCGTTTGTTACATGCGTTTTTACCCGCGATTTCGCGTGCGATTTCGCACCCTTCTCAATGTTATTTTGCCCTGGCAGTGTCATGGTTAATTTCGCATGGCACCCTGCCATGCAAAATCGCACGCGAAATCGCGGGTAAAACGCATGCGGAAACGCACCCGCATGCGTTTTTACAAGCGTCGGAATGCCGGCGAAATCGCGTCGCACTAGTGGAAACGGGCCCTTAAGAATTGCTAAATAATGAGTGACATAGCATTCATATCATCACATCCACAGAAAGGGAGACTTTGGGCTTGATTAACAAAAGAGTGCTAACTGTTAGCACGTCCGTTTTCGCGCGAATTTTCGCATTGCGCGCGGTCGCGAATTTTCGCGTGAAACGATAACGTTTTCGTGCGCAAACGCGAATTTTACAGCGAAATCGATACCGTGTTTGCGCGAAAAATCGCGTTTGCGCGCAAAAACGTTATCGTTTAGCGTGAAAATTCACGATCACGCGCAATGCGAAAATTCGCGCAAAAACGGACATGTTAACAGTTAGCACTCTTTTGTGAATCAAGTCCATTATGTGAAGATTCCAATACCACTCAGATTTCATGCAAAAAAAATGTGTAGTGCATGTAACTACAATGGCATCACCGCTATGTCACAAATCTTTTAGCACTCCTCAGCTCTATGATTTGATATAAGATATGAAAGAGTTGCAATTATTTGCCTCCAAATAGACAGCTGAAAAAAAAATCCAGCAGTAGCATAACTAGGAATCTGTCGCCAGAGGCGTAGCTAGGGCTTTCAGCGCCCGGGGACAAAGACAGTTTATGCGCCCCTCCATGGTAGCAAAACGCAAGAAAGGGGTGTGGCCCCACATCAGCATGTGAGCATGGTCATCAGTGCTGCTATAAAAAATACATAATACTAATATGGTAGGCCATTAGACTATGACTATGATAGGATTCGATTGTGAGTTCCTCTGAGGACAGTCAGTGACATGACTATGTATTCTGTAAAGTGCTGCAGAAGATGTCAGTGCTATAAATACATCGTAATAATAAATATGGTAGGATATTAGACTATAACAGGATTAGACTGTGAGCTCCTCTGAGGGCAATGTACTCTGTAAAGTGCTGGTGCAAAAGCTGTCAGTGCTATATACAGTGTCGAATTTACAGCTCAGGAGTCTATAGATAAAAAAGTTTTGGCACCCTAAGCCCCGCCTTCCCCAGCATAGACCACTTCCACAAATCATGCCCCACTTTTCTTATGAAAAAAGAAACATACAAGGTTATATAGACACAATACCAGCAATATGCAGACATTACCAACGCCATACAGAATTAACCTAATATTACCAACAAGCAGATAATTCAAATCACAAGATTTATTTATAAAACAAAAATTGTGAATACTGATCAGGAAGGTTAAATCATGGTTAGGCAACGATTTGGTGTTAGATTTGTCTGGCATTCTACAAGGATGTTTATTAATAGCTCCAATACCCGTGGAACTACAAGCCTCAGCGTGGCATGTCTGTGAGATCTAGGGATGCGTGTTCTGCATCAAACGCTGTTCCGAACAACTTGGAACAGAACACGATTTTGAAGCATAGTGGACCCCGGCATGGGAGGTTAACTCACCCCTTGACACTGCCTTCAGTGGTGCGTTACAGCTTACCAGCTACTTCCTCCTTAGTATTGTATTCCACCTTAGCAATATTGTGAGCTGGAACACACCATGGAGGACAGCACATAGAGGCAGTCTCAAAGTGTCAACTTCAAGGGTTACTTAAAAGCCCCCCCATGCCGCAGCCCGCCTGTGCGCCAAATTCATTCTGTTCCAGGTTATTGGGAATAGTGTTTGGAATGCACAACGCTCATCCCAAGTGTAAGATCAAACTGAAAAGCTGCATCATTTTACTGTACAGTAAATGTGAACAGCTTTTTTTTGTATAAGTCAGCATGGTCTGAGTGGGCAAATGCTGTCTCTTGTGACTCCATAGGTTTTGTATCCTCCAGTCCTTCACAAGGGTTAAAAAGAAATGAAGGGGGAGGAAGAAAGAAAGCACCGAACAGCTTGATGGAAACTGACCTTAGGACTTAGGTCACAGCTTCTGTGCCAGGCTATCTGTGTCCATGTCTGACCTCAGATCAGACGGCTCCCTGCATTCAATGCTCCTGATTGCGTGTCTCCCTGCCGCCAAGACTTCCCTGTTCTCTGTGTGCAGAGCAGCCGGCTGCCGTCTTTCTGCTGGAACGCACGAACAGCCAGCAAAAGCCAGGAGGAAGTGAGTGACCTAGCTGGTCACCCTTCACTCCTGGTGTTGCAGCCTGACAGAAGTGATAGAAACGGCAAGTTAAATGGTGCTTGCCTGCTTCACTGAGGAGAGAGCGGTTCAGCTGTGCGGATTGGGTCATCGCAGTGCCCAGCCAGCTACAAAGGGAGAGCGTGGAATGCTTCTCTTCCGCACGCTGTGTGTGGCTTAGTGACGTCACATAGGAAGAGCCCTGAGCAAGGAAGCAGCAGCGGCAGACTCGGGCAGTGGAGAGAGGGGGGGAAAAAAACAACAACGTGGCTGGGCGCCCTTAGGGAGTCGGCGCCCGGGGGCACGTGTCCTACCCCGACCCCCCCTAGCTACGCCCCTGTCTGTCGCCCCCCCCTCCCCCAACAAAACTCTGAAACCCACCCCCCACCATTCCCCCATGAATTAAAAAAAATAAAGGGTGGATACATATGCTAATGAGCCGGTTAGCTGCTCCTTCCCTCCATTCATTTGCCGACACTCAGCAGTTTTGCGCTTGCACTTAAGCTCGACATCATCATGGGGGCAGAGCCGCGGCGACAGACAACAGAGCCGGCTCATTAGTAGCTGCAGGTCAGACAATCGGCAAATGGATGGCGAGGGAGAGCGGCTCATTGCGCAGCAGAGTCTGCGCTGACAGCTGCCTCCCTCAAAGCCTGTATGGAATGCCAGAGTGCGGGGGTTCTTGCTGTAACTGTTCGTAATGGGGAAGACGGGCAGCAGGTGAGCTCCTGCATTATAGTTTTCGTCAGTTGTAACAGCAGGGCTATACCATCTTTTTTTTTTCCCCTCAAAACCTGAATTTGCTCCCCCTGCTGTGACTGCTAGTTAAAAAAGTCCGTCACCGTTCTGTGAGGGACTGACGGCCACAGATTATATTGATATGTGGTAAATTAAAGGGCCATCACAAAATATAAAAAAAAGCCCACAGCAAGGCTCTTATAAACAGTCTTGTACTGAGGCCTCTAAAATATTCCCAATTAGAGGCTTGGTTCAAACCTAAAAAGGTGTCCAATCCTGTCCTTTCCATTTTTGACAGTTGGCATCAATTTTGCATATGCTTCTATGGCTGTGTTCACACACAAAAGGTGTACATTTCCAGTCCAGTCCTGTCAGTTTTGTATCCGTTTTTGTATGGGTTTTTATGGGTTTTTATGAGTTTACACATAAAAAGTGTACTTTTCCGGTACAGTCAGGTAAAACTGATAGATAAGGGATTCAAAACTGACTCATTACTGACAGGACAGGACAGTACTGGACCAGGCAGGAAATGTGCAGATCTATGTGTCAACCAGGCCTTACAGGGAATCTGTATATTATGTATATTTTATTTATGAATTTATTGCATTTAGCACAAAAGCTTTCTGTTAATGTATGCACCATCTGTACCTCTACCGGGTCCATGCTACTGTGTAGGCACAGTGCAGCCTTGCTTGCTCTGGTACAAGAGTATGGCTGTGAGCTTCGGGAAAATAAACCGCTGGAGGAGGCTTCCCTCTCCCGAGGTAAGAATCTAACTTTCGGCACACAAAAAAGGAATGGGAGGGTGATAAGAGGGAACACCACAGCAAGCCTGCCTCTTCCTGCTAAAAGAATTGACTATTAGCTAAGGTCAATTTTTCAAAGGAGTGGTTACAACAAGGGCAGGGGTGGGGAAAGGAAAATACAACTCACAGAAATGTGTAGATAATGTGAAAAAAGGCGGGTACACCCTGGATAAAAACTAAAAACAAACAAAGACACCGGGAGCCCCGATGGTACAGTATGCAATGACAATAAGAAAGTGTTGTAGAGTCAATGAAATTTATTCACAAAGGAAGGTTGCCAACAGGCAGCCAACCATTGTAGGCATGTGGAGATAAAGAAACCCAACTCCACTCGGGTGACTACTAGCCAGGCTGGGTGCGGTCGCTCTAGGGTACAAAAAGTTCTAGATGGTTGCAAAATTGGTGTTTAGGCCACCTGGCCAAATAGAATAACCCTCCGAAGGAGGGTTGGTAACACACAAGGGAAGGAAGAGGCACCCAGGGTATGATAAAGCTATGTGAAAAGCAACTAAAATGAAAAAAGTTTGAGGTGGCTTACCTTAATGATGACATGTTCAAATAAATTGTAACATACTTTTAATGTGCACTTTAAATGGATTTCGTGGATCTCAGCCTACTTCATCAGGCCCTATACAGTGCCAGAAGAAAATAAAGCTAGCATTTGAGACGACTCTAACGCTGGCTTGATTTTCTTCTGGCACTGTATAGGGCCTGATGAAGTAGGCTGAGATTCACGAAAGCCATTTAACCACTTGAGGACCGCCCCCAGCCGATGGGCGGCGGCAAAGTCCGGGCCCAAACGACCGCAATACGCCCATCGGCGGGGGCGGCTGCGGGAGTGGCTATGCGGCGATCGCGTCATTCGTGACGCGATCAGCCGCCGGGGACTGGCTCCGCCCACCGCTCGTAGTAACCCGCCGGCCGTTCGGAAGCGCCGGCGGGTTACTACCACCCGGATCGCCGCTGCACATATGTATAATAGGCTTTGTAATGTATACAAAGCCTATTATACTGGCTGCCTCCTGCCCTGGTGGTCCCAGTGTCCGAGGGACCACCAGGGCAGGCTGCAGCCACCCTAGTCTGCACCCAAGCACACTGATTTCCCCCCCCCTGCCCCCTGATCGCCCACAGCACCCCTCAGACCCCCCCCTGCCCACCCCCCAGACCACTGTTTGCACCCAGTCACCCCCCTAATCACCCATCAATCACTCCCTGTCACTATCTGTCAACGCTATTTTTTTTTTATCCCCCCCCCTGCCCACTGCCCCCTCCTGATCACCCCCCACCCCTCAGATTCTCCCCAGACCCCCCCCCAGACCCCCCCCCCCCCGTGTACTATATGCATCTATCCCCCCTGATCACCTGTCAATCACCTGTCAATCACCTGTCAATCACCTGTCAATCACCCGTCAATCACCCCCTGTCACTGCCACCCATCAATCAGCCCCTAACCTGCCCCTTGCGGGCAATCTGATCACCCCCCCACACCAATAGATCGCCCGCAGATCCGACATCAGATCACCTCCCAAATCCATTGTTTACATCTATTCTCTCCTCTAAACACCCACTAATTACCCATCAATCACCCATCAATCACCCCCTATCACCACCTGTCACTGTTACCCATCAGATTAGACCCTAATCTACCCCTTGCGGGCACCCAATCACCCGCCCACACGCTCAGATTGCCCTCAGACCCCCCCTTATCAATTCGCCAGTGCAATATTTACATCTGTTATTCCCTGTAATAACCCACTGATCACCTGTCAATCACCTATCAATCACCCCCTGTCACTGCCACCCATCAATCACCCCCTGTCACTGCCACCCATCAATCAGCCCCTAACCTGCCCCTTGCGGGCAATCTGATCACCCACCCACACCAATAGATCGCCCGCAGATCCGACATCAGATCACCTCCCAAGTGCAGTGTATACATCTCTTCTCTCCTCTAAACACCCACTAATTACCCATCAATCACCCCCTATCACCACCTGTCACGGTTACCAATCAGATTAGACCCTAATCTACCCCTTGCGGGCACCCAATCACCCGCCCACACGCTCAGATTGCCCTCAGACCCCCCCTTATCAATTCGCCAGTGCAATATTTACATCTGTTATTCCCTGTAATAACCCACTGATCACCTGTCAATCACCTATCAATCACCCCCTGTCACTGCCACCCATCAATCACCCCCTGTCACTGCCACCCATCAATCAGCCCCTAACCTGCCCCTTGCGGGCAATCTGATCACCCACCCACACCAATAGATCGCCCGCAGATCCGACATCAGATCACCTCCCAAGTGCAGTGTATACATCTCTTCTCTCCTCTAAACACCCACTAATTACCCATCAATCACCCCCTATCACCACCTGTCACGGTTACCCATCAGATTAGACCCTAATCTGCCCCTTGCGGGCACCCAATCACCCGCCCACACCTCAGAACGTCCTCAGACCCCAGCCCTGATCACCTCGCTAGTGCATTGCTTGCATCTATTTCCCCCCTCTAATCACACCTTGAGAAACCCATCAATCACCTCCTGTCACCCCCTAGCACACCTACCCATCAGATCAGGCCCTAATTTGCCCTGTGTGGGCTCCTGATCACTCGGCCAAACCCTCAGATCCCCCTCAGACCCCCTTCCGATCACCTCCCCAGTGCATTGATTGCATCTATTTTCCCCTCTAACCGCCCCCTGAGACACCCATCAATCACCTCCTGTCACCCCCCTAGCACTCCTATCCATCAGATCAGGCCCAAAACATCCTGTCATCTAAGAGGCCACCCTGCTTATGAAAGGTTCCACAAAATTTGCCCCCTCATAGACCACCTGTCATCAAAATTTGCAGATGCTTATACCCCTGAACAGTCATTTTGAGAAATTTGGTTTCCAGACTACTCACAGTTTTGGGCCCGTAAAATGCCAGGGCAGTATAGGAACCCCACAAGTGACCCCATTTTAGAAAGAAGACACCCCAAGGTATTCTGTTAGGTGTATGATGAGTTCATAGAAGATTTTATTTTTTGTCAAAAGTTAGCGGAAATTGGATTTTTATTGTTTTTTTCACAAAGTGTCATTTTTCACTAACTTGTGACAAAAAATAAAATCTTCTATGAACTCACCATACCCCTAACGGAATACCTTGGGGTGTATTCTTTCTAAAATGGGGTCATTTGTGGGGTTCCTATACTGCCCTGGCATTTTAGGGGCCCTAAACCGTGAGGAGTAGTCTAGAAAACAAATGCCTCAAAATGACCTGTGAATAGGACGTTGGGCCCCTTAGCGCACCTAGGCTGCAAAAAAGTGTCACACATGTGGTATCGCCATACTCAGGAGAAGTAGTATAATGTGTTTTGTGGTGTATTTTTACACATATCCATGCTGGGTGGGAGAAATCTCTCTGTAAATGGACAATTGTGTGTAAAAAAAATCAAAAATGTGTCATTTACAGAGATATTTCTCCCACCCAGCATGGTTATATGTAAAAATACACCACAAAACACATTATACTACTTCTTCTGAGTACGGCGATACCACATGTGTGACACTTTTTTGCAGCCTAACTGTGCTAAGGGGCCCAAAGTCCAATGAGTACCTTTAGGATTTCACAGGTCATTTTGAGACATTTGGGTTCAAGACTACTCCTCACGGTTTAGGGCCCCTAAAATGCCAGGGCAGTATAGGAACCCCACAAGTGACCCCATTTTAGAAAGAAGACACCCAAGGTATTCTGTTAGGTGTATGATAAGTTCATAGAAGATTTTATTTTTTGTCACAAGTTAGCGGAAATTGATATGTATTGTTTTTTTTTTCACAAAGTGTCATTTTCCGCTAACTTGTGACAAAAAAAAAATCTTCTATGAACTCACCATACTCCTAACAGAATACCTTGGGGTGTCTTCTTTCTAAAATGGGGTCACTTGTGGGGTTCCTATACTGCCCTGGCATTTTAGGGGCCCTAAACCGTGAGCAGTAGTCTAGAATCCAAATGCCTCAAAATGACCTGTGAATAGGACGTTAGGCCCCTTAGCGCACCTAGGTTGCAAAAAAGTGTCACACATGTGGTATCGCCGTACTCAGAAGAAGTAGTATATTGTGTTTTGGGGTGTATTTTTACACATACCCATGCTGGGTGGGAGAAATCTCTCTGTAAATGGACAATTGTGTGTAAAAAAAAATCAAACAATTGTCATTTACAGAGATATTTCTCCCACCCAGCATGGGTATGTGTAAAAATACACCCCAAAACACATTATACTACTTCTCCTGAGTACGGCGGTACCACATGTGTGGCACTTTTTTGCACCCTAAGTGCGCTAAGAGGCCCAAAGTCCAATGAGTACCTTTAGGATTTCACAGGTCATTTTGCGACATTTGGTTTCAAGACTACTCCTCACGGTTTAGGGCCCCTAAAATGCCAGGGCAGTATAGGAACCCCACAAATGACCCCATTTTAGAAAGAAGACACCCCAAGGTATTCCGTTAGGAGTATGGTGAGTTCATAGAAGATTTTATTTTTTGTCACAAGTTAGCGGAAAACGACACTTTGTGAAAAAAAACAATTAAAATCAATTTCCGCTAACTTGTGACAAAAAAAAAAAATCTTCTATGAACTCACCATCCTCCTAACGGAATACCTTGGGGTGTCTTCTTTCTAAAATGGGGTAATTTGTGGGGTTCCTATACTGTCCTGGCATTTTAGGGGCCCTAAACCGTGAGGAGTAGTCTTGAAACGAAATTTCTCAAAATGACCTGTGAAATCCTAAAGGTACTCATTGAACTTTGGGCCCCTTAGCGCAGTTAGGGTGCAAAAAAGTGCCACACATGTGGTATCGCCGTACTCAGGAGAAGTAGTATAATGTGTTTTGGGGTGTATTTTTACACATACCCATGCTGAGTGGGAGAAATATCTCTATAAATAGACAATTGTGTGTAAAAAAAATTAAACAATTGTCATTTACGGAGATATTTCTCCCACCCAGCATGGGTATGTGTAAAAATACACCCCAAAACACATTATACTACTTCTCCTGAGTATGGCAATACCACATGTGTGGCACTTTTTTACAGCCTAACTGCGCTAAGGGGCCAAAAGTCCAATGAGCATCTTTAGGCTTTACAGGGGTGCTTACAATTAGGCACCCCCCAAAATGCCAGGACAGTGAACACACCCCACAAATGACCCCATTTTGGAAAGTAGACACTTCAAGGTATTCAGAGAGGAGCATAGTGAGTCTGTGGCAGATTTCATTTTTTTTTGTCGCAAGTTAGAAGAAATGGAAACTTTTTTTTTTTCTTTTTTTTGTCAGAAAGTGTCATTTTCCGCTAACTTGTGACAAAAAATAAAATCTTCTATGAACTCACCATGCCTCTCACTGAATACTTTGGGATGTCTTCTTTCCAAAATGGGGTCATTTGGGGGGTATTTGTACTATCCTGGAATTTTAGCCCCTCATGAAACCTGACAGGTGCGCAGAAAAGTCAGAGATGCTTGAAAATGGGAAAATTCACTTTTGGCACCATAGTTTGTAAACGCTATAACTTTTACCCAATCCAATAAATATACACTGAATGGTTTTTTTTTTATCAAAGACATGTAGCAGAATAACTTTCGCGCTCAAATGTATAGGAAATTTTACTTTATTTGAAAAATGTCAGCACAGCAAGTTAAAAAAGTCATTTTTTTGCCAAAATTCATGTCTTTTTTGATGAATATAATAAAAACTAAAACTCGCAGCAGCAAACAAATAGCAGCAAAAGAAAGCTGTATTAGTGACAAGAAAAGGAGGTAAAATTCATTTAGGTGGTAGGTTGTATGACCGAGCAATAAACCGTGAAAGCTGCAGTGGTCTGAATGGAGAAAAAGGCTCTGGTCCTTAAGGGGCGAAAAGACTGTGGTCCTGAAGTGGTTAAAGTGCACATTAGAAGTACGTCACAAATTCTTTGAACATGTCATCATTGAGGTAAGTCACCTCAAACTTTTTTCATTTGAGTTACTTTTAAGTTTTATCACGCCCTGGGTGCTGCTTTCTCCCCTTTTTTGTTATAAAACTCACAGAGGTATGTGGCTCCAACATGAACATACCTCCGTGCTTACCGGTGCATTATAGAATAACATGCTTTATGATGTTTTTTCATATAAAAGTAACTTTTTTAGCTTAGTGCAGATCAAACATACAAAACAATGCAGATTGTTTTTCTTTTTTTGTACATTTGAACTTAGTTTGTTTATGGAGACTTTTTTGAATTATTAAGCCATTGTATTAAAATTCATAGCCCATTATAGTTCCTTATTTTACAAAACATTTCATTTAATGACCACATGGCTGTAAAGTTCAGAGTTTCCTAGTTATTTATAGAACCATTGTGTGACTGAGCTCTCCAAGGTAGCAGCCTGCCAGGATTTTAGTATTTCTTTAATTAAACAGTAATTAACCAATTAGCTTTCCTGCATATTTTACTGGAGACCCTATGGACTGGTTCAGGACAATCCTGGTTTGTGTGCAGGATCGTAAAGGTCAAAAACACCCAGTAGCCATTTACAATAATGTAATTAGGGTTAGGTAATGAGCTGCAAATTCTGAGTTTGTGACATTTTTAGGGGGAAAAAATACAATTTCTGGCCAATTTCATTAGCTTTTAGTGCCAACAATCTAGAGGTCAAAATAAATTATGAACGTGTGTGGATAGTTTCCCAGTTATTTAACCCACACACTACATAGGGTACATAAAGTATATCTGAAATAAACTAAGGAAAGTAGATCTACAGTAACATTACAGTTATCATAAGCCAGGATTGCTTGATGTCAGATAAGTGTTATTTCCAGTTGCTAGAGCATTCAAGCAATGGAAGACCTCGATATGACACTAAACTCCTCCCCCAGCAAATGCAGAGAAGTGCACAGTGGAAATCACATGCAAGAACTCCGGGTGCCAGTCCATTTCACTTCCTGTAGCTGCTTTACTGCTGCATCCTCTGCAGGGCTCCCAATGCATGAACGTGACCCAGTGTGGTTAAGGTAACACATCAGAGCCGTACAAGTATGCAGCAGACCAGCAGGCAGCTGTAGAAGTAAAGGGGACTGGTGCCCGGATCTCTCGTAAGTGGTTTCTACTGTGCACTGTTCTGCATAATGAGGGAGGCATGCCCCCATGGCTCCCCAACCAACAGCCAGCTAGTTGAGAATGCCGGATGGTAGAGACCCAGATAACTAGGAGGCCAAGGTCACTAATTCATGATTTCAATGCAGTTCAGTAAAATTCAGCCAAACTGGAAATGGGAGGACTGGCTTATAAGGCCTTAGGATTTCTGACCCTGCACAGCATGTAAACTGCAGGGATGTCAAGGAAACTGTGGCAACCAGAGGTGAGGTGAATCAAACATCACCCATCCCTTTTAGAATATTTTTGGGGGCTTTACTTATATTTCTAAAATGGGAAATTTATGATATAAACATGATTTTAACCACTTCCTGTCCCTATGATGTGAAACTAAGCCTCTGCACTCTCCTGCCTACAAAATCTTAGATAACACTGTTTATTTATCTCTGACCTGAACATCACTACAGAGTTGAAAAGGAATTACGGCAAACCATTCTCCTCCCAGGGAATTCAAAAGCAGAGTTAATTAGTAAACAAGTTTAAAAAAACATACCAGGAGCAGACAGTAGCAGATTGTATACATGACTTAATTGTTACATCTAATACATTGTTAAATATCAGAGGCAAAAAACTGTAATTTATTGAGGGTAGGATTTAGCTATATTGGAACAAATCAATTGCAGAAGGGGTGTCTGCTTCAATGCACAGCCAGAGTTGCATATCAGACTACAGAAAGCAAATATCAAACATATCAAACTCTGAAAGCAAAAACAGTATGAAAAAGCTGTGACAATTCGTTACATTTCCTCTGCTCTCTTCAGACACTTCAGTGAGAAACACAGGACACAGTATCTGCAGCTGTTGGGAGCTCTCTCTCTCTGTCACACACAAAGCTACACATAGAGTTAACTGATCAAGTGTGAGGGGAATGTCCCCTCTCCTCATGGCTCAGTCAGCTGTCAGTTTTGGCGTCAGTAAACTTTGAAAGTATTTTGCTAACAGTAAACAATGAAGTTGCTACTAAAATGTATACACCAGTACTTAGCAGCACTTCCCAAACAATTCCTGTGTCAATTGAAAAAAATATGTGAATCGTTAGTATTCCTTTAAATATTACTAGATTGTTCTTACTTTAATTGCAGAGTAGAGTTAGTGTGTGCATGTGGTATTATTCTCTGTACAATTAAATCATTTGTTCTATTAAATAATTGTTCGCCGGGATGGATTTCTGGACAGGCCACAAAGGCCTAGGTCTTGGGTGGCTGTTGCCCGAGAGGGTGGTTAATCAGGGAAAAGGGGCTGTTCCTAATATGTAATCAAGTGGAAAAGGGAGGCTGCAAATGAGGAGAAACACATTAAAAAGCAGAGCTGTCCAAGGGAGCTGTATGTGGAAAGGTTTACTGAACATGGACGCTATGCATGGAGGAGCGGTCTGCATATGGAAGCAAGGGAAGGAAGTTGGCTTATGGACAGAAAAAGTAAAAATCTACCCTGTTTGCTCTGTTAATTCTTTCAAAAAAGTAAAAGCACAGAACTTGCACAAGTAAAGTAACCTAAAGTAACAAATTGCATATTTTCCTCAGAATCCGTCATTGGGAATCAGACACTTACTTTGGGAGTCAAACACGGTGTTAAAAATTTGGAAAGAGGGCAAAAATGATCACTTAAATTAAATACATATGGGCAGCACTTAACCAGTTCATTACTGAGGGGTTTTTCCCCTTGTGGACCAGAGCAGTTTTCACCTTTCAGTGCTTCTCCCATTCACCCGTCAATAAATTTATCACTACTTATTAAAAATGCATGCTAACATTGTGTCTCGTTATAAAAAAAAATACCTCTTCGTTTTACATTTAACAGTTTAGCAAAGGGTTTTATTAGCCTACTTCCGAGGCCTGCCTGTCCACAAAAAAATCAGGAAGATAAGGACTGATGTAGTTATTTTATTACACACATTAGCAGAGAGCAAACACAAGCTTTCATCAGCAGGGGGTGGAAGGATTGGACACCGATTCAAAGCATTTAGAAAAGTGAGAGATGCTATCCTCACACCTGACCCTGGATAAATAAATGCAGCTAGAAGAGAGGAGGTGGAGGGAAGGGGAACATGGCAGATCCTGTAGCTATTATGCTGGGCATACACTATTCGTGTTCTCCTTATCAATCGAGCTGCTGATGGCTCGATTGATAATATCGGACAGGTCCGATAACCCGCCGGATAGATTCCCCGGACAATAGCGGGGAATCGAGTGGAAGATAAGGAGCGCCCATGGGGACAAGCGGGGATCGATCCAGCCGCCGGCGGGGGCGCCAGCGGCTCGATCCGGCGCAACTATCTTACCGTCTATGCCCAGCATTAGAAACCAGGAGGACTGAAGAAAAAAAAGTGTGATTGGTTCCCTTTAAAGGGAACCTAAACTGAGAAGGCTATGGATGTTTCCTTTTAAAATAATCAGAATCAGAATCAGAATCAGAATCAGAAGTTTATTTCGCCAAGCATGACTGGGACATGCCCGGAATTGGGTTTGGCACAAAAAACAGAGAACTCAGCGACAAAAAAGATAAGAAGCAAAAAACAGCAGTAATACAAAAAGACAACAACACAGACATTAAGTACAACCATGACATCTACCCCCAAAACAGATGACGCCCAAAAGAGTGCAGTAAGTTGTACAGTAACTAGGTGTAGCTTTAGAAAGGGGAACAATGGTGGCAGAAAGAAAAATAAAAAACACCCACACAGACAGTGGGTGACCTATCACTCATATCGTTGGAACCCTATGATCAGACTCAGACTACTGGCCTGAGGGGGGGAGCCAGTGGATGGAATTCAAGAGTCTAACGGCAGCAGGGAAAAAGGAGTTCATATGCCTAGCTGTCTTGATGGAAATGGTCTGTAGCCTTCTGCCTGATGGGAGCACATTAAAGTAACGGTGACCTGGGTGTGAGCGGTCGTTTGCGATCCTTTGTGCTCTGGAGCGCAGTCTGGAGTTGTAGAGAAGGTCAAGCGAAGGGAGTGGTTTCCCAATGATTCTCTCCGCCGACCTGATGACCCTCTGAAGCTTGTATTTGTCCTTGTTTGAGGATCCAGCATACCACACCAGAATAGAGGTGCAGATGACGGATTCTATGGTGGCAGAGTAGAAGTTTGCCATAAGCTCCTCTGCCATCCCGAACTTCCTCAGTTGGCGAAGGAAGAAGAGTCTTTGTTGGGCCTTCCTTTGTGTGGTGCTCGTGTGCGTCTTCCAGCACAGGTCACTGGAGATCTGCGTACCAAGGAGGCGGACACTAGATACCTTTTCCACCTCAGTGCCATCAATGAAGATTGGGGGTGGGGTGGGGGCCTGCTTCCTGAAGTCAATGACCATCTCCACGGTTTTGGCTGTGTTGAGGACCAGCCTGTTTTCCTTGCACCAACGGCAAATTTTGTCGACCTGCTGACGATAGTCGTGCTCGTCATTTTTGGTCACAAGACCGATGATGGTGGTGTCGTCAGCGAATTTGACGACCTTGACCGAGTCTGCTGTGGATCTGCAGTTGTTGGTGTAGAGGGAAAACAGAATTGGCGACAGGACGCAGCCCTGTGGGGCACCTGTGTTGGTAGACCTTTCCTGGGAGGAGATCTTGCCCAGCTTGACGACCTGTGATCTGTTGGTCAGGAAGTCTGTGATCCAGAGGCGTAGGGTCGAGTGAACGTCAAGTGCCTCCAGGTTGTTCTGAAGGATGCGAGGGCAGATTGTATTAAATGCCGAACTGAAGTCGAGTAGAAGAATTCTGGCGTATGAGTCAGGTTTATCCAGGTGATCACTGATGAGCTCAAGGCAGATGTTGATGGCATCGTCTGTGGACCTGTTTGCTCTGTACGCGAACTGGTACGGGTCCAGTCGGGGTAGTGTGGAATTCTTGAGTTCGGACAGGACCGCCTTTTCTAGGGTCTTCATGATGACCGAGGTGAGGGCCACAGGTCTGTAGTTATTTAGGTCAGATATGCCCTGCTTCTTGGGGACAGGGATGATTGTGGACCTCTTGAAGCATTTGGGGACTCTGCCCTCCTGTAGGGACTTGGCATAGATGGAGGAGAGGACAGGGGCTAACTGCTGTGAGCAAGATTTTAGGCATGCTGGTGACACACCGTCCGGGCCGGGAGCTTTCCTAGGGTTGAGTGAGGCCAGAAGACGCCTGACCTCGGCCTCACTTGCCCTCAGCGGAGGTGGGCTCGATTCTGACTCAGCATCTGCGGGGGGGGCGTAAGGTGTTGGAGGCCCCGCTGGTTCTGGTTGGTTCTCGAACCTGCAAATAATACCAGTTGCCTAACTCTCCTGCTGATCCTGTGTCTCTTATACGTGTAGCCACAGCCCCTCAACAAGCATGCAGATCAGGTGCTCTGACTGAAGTCAGACTGGATTACCTGCATGTTTGTTTAAGGTCAGTGATTCAGCCACTACTGCAGCTACAGAGATCAGCAGGGCTGCCAGGCAACTGGTATTGTTTAAAAGGAAACATCCATATCCCTCTCAGTTTAGGTTCCCTTTAAGGGGTATTTTCCACCTAGAGGTCCTTTTTATACTGCATTTCTATCTCCTGGCAACTGTGATTCCGAATACCATCCATATAAGCTGTACTTGACCGTCCTACAGATTCCTATGGTGCTGATTTTCCAGCAGTTAAGTGATGGTTTCTTGTTGGGAAACCATTTGGGAAGCCGTTCATTTATCCAGCCATGTGAGAGTGTCCTAAAGCACTTATTTCCCTAAACCACATTTTATTACACTTAATTACCATTACACTCATTATCTGCCTCTTTCCATTGAAATAAATGGGTGTCCCTGCACATATCCACAGCACCGCACATACACTGCCAGCAATCACACTGCAAGAAGTTCTTTTTGTTTTCATCATTTATCCTGATCTCAAAATTACAATTCAAACGCACACACACACACACAACTATAACAAATATAATTGTAATTATTAAAAAAAAAATTTAATTACAAAACAAATATTTTTTTTAAAAATAACATTAAATCTACCATGGTTCAATATGCAAAGGCTAATTTAAGAATAAAAATTATGATTAAGTGCTGTAGCTAAAGGTATTAGATGCACAGAAAATGACAGAATCCAGTTTAATCATAACAGCTTAATTATTGCTTAAACATCTTCACATTTGTCTGTTAAAATTATTAGAGCCTGCAGCACTGTGTAAAGCTAAATGGTTTTTCATAGCAAAGACATTTCTATAAAGCAGCATTGACTGCTATGTGCTGGTGTGATCACTGCAGCTACTGCCTGGATCATATCAGGACAGAGCTGTAATTGCAAGTGTTAGTAAATGCACAATGTGTAATTGCACAATTGCCTGTGGGCATGCCCATGTGCAATTATTTCTTAAAATATATTAAAACTGTTTAGGCGCTTACTGATAGGCTGAACAGAGTGTATTGGCAGTACAATTAGCCTGAGGAAAAGGGCACAGACCTATGAAACGCATTGCCAGTGCATAATAAATATCATTGTTATATGAAGCTTTTTTGAGGTAAGCCACCTCCTCTTTTTCATTTCAGTTGTTTTTAACTTAGTTTTATACACCTCTGGGTTGAACTCTTCTGAGGACAGTCAGTGACATGCCTATGTACTCTGTAAAGTGCTGCAGAGGATGTCAGTGCTATATACTGTAAATACGTATTAGTAATGTGGTAGGACGTTAGACTATGACTATTTTAGGATTAGATTGTGAGCTCCTCTGAGGAAAGTCAGTGACATGACTATGTACTCTGTACAGTGCTGTAGAAAATGTCAGTGCTGTATAAATACAAAAAAATAATAATACCCAGAGCTTAGCCCCACCCACAACTCTACTTAAAAGTGTGCTTATGACTCCACCCCCTGTCCGTCCAAAATGTTGTGTATCCTGCTTTTTTGGGCCTTTTGTCCGTCAAAAATTAGAAATTGGGTTGGCAACCCTGCTGGGTTCCTCTCTTACCCCACTTTGTGTTGTCATACATGCATCAATTTCCCTGGTCGAAACCCAGCAGATTTGATGACTCGGTGTGAACCACTCTGGAATGTATTCTACAACATGTCACATCAATAGCAATTTTGAAATTGTGTCAAAATTATTGATCAATCTGGATGGAAATTCTTGATTGATCAAGGGTGGGAGAGAAGCAATGGTGCATTGACAGCCCATGGTGTTGCATTGGGCAGTGCAGTGCTTTGGTTCAATTGCCTTTCAATAGATTCCTGCCATGCTCACACAGTGGGGCATTGTGTTATGTTCCCTGTATATCAGGAACACAGCAGAGCAGGAAAAACTCATACCGCACGTTATAGCTGCATTGCGTCACATGCAGTCAACAAAAAGTATGCTTTACTGCACCAGTGCGTTACCATACCGCATGCCATTGTACTGCAATGCACGTAATGTGAATGTGGCTATAGGTAGTGCATTGTTGTGCGGCAAGATGCATTACAAACCAGCCCTTCTGCCACAACACACAGCTGTGAATGAGGCCTTCATGCTAAAATCTAATGAAAATCAATGATCTGTGTGTGGTAGGAATAGATCAGTCTCTGATCAGATTCTAGATCAGGGAGGGATCGATCATTTTGCCACATTGGGTGGCAATCTATGTGAGTATGGCCACGTTTATTCCTCTGCTTAGCCACTTATTATTTGTGGGTATGCCTAGTGGGGAATGATGCCTTCCAGGGGAAAAAAAACAGAGAGAGAGCCTTATAGTGCAGTATATTGATAAAAAAGTCTAAAATAATGAGAAGAAGGGTACTCACAAGAAGTTTCTGTGCATAGTCCAGCAACAATGGTGATGCACTCGTGAAGAAAGCCCATCTTCACGCAGGTGTGTCAATCAGGGCTAGGGAGGTGAACCAAGGTTATAGCTACAGTCAGTGGCATAACTACTTCATGAGGCCCCCCAGCAAAAGTTTGATGCCCCCCTCCCAATGTTAACACCTCTTCCCTTGCCTCCCCTTGGTACCCTTCACAGCCTTGGGGCCAGGGCCGGATTTAGGCCAAGGCCACCTAGACAATGGCCTACGGCACCACAGAAGCAAGGGCACCAAAGCAGCAGGCTAAACTTATGCTGCATTTGCACCTGCAAGCTTGCAAATGCTGCAATGCAAGGAGATCAGGCAACCAGGGTACTCTGCTGCCAGTGGCCTGTGCAGTGGCCACCATGCTCTCTGTGCACATTTGCATTGTGGTGGGCGGCTATGGACTTTGGCAGCTTTGGAGAAAGAAGAGCAGAGAAACCTTTGGCACTGGAGATGAGCAGAGAAATGAGTGACACTGATGGCTGCTGCGGTGTGAAGGTGAGCTGGCTACCTGTACTGAAGGGGGGGAGGAGGGATTAAGGTAGTCATCTGGCTACTTATACTGGAGAGAAAGGGCGCAGGGGTCATCTGGCTACCTATACTGGAGGGGGGTCATCAGACTACCTATACTAGAGGGAAGGGGGGAGGGGTCATCTGGCTACCTATACTGGAGGGGGGTCATCAGACTACCTATACTAGAGGAAAGGGGGGAGGGGTCATCTGGCTACCTATACTGGAGGGGGGGGGGGGTCATCAGACTACCGATACTAGAGGGAAGGGGGGGTCATCTGGCTACCTATACTGGGGGGGGGGGGGTAATCAGGCTACTTACACTAGAAGGAAAGGTTAGGAGTTATCTGGCTACCTATACTGGAAGGGGGGGGGGGGGGTAATCAGGCTACTTACACTAGAAGGAAAGGTTAGGAGTTATCTGGCTACCTATACTGGAAGGGGGGGGGGGGGTATCAGGTTACCTATACTAGAGGGAAGGGGGGTAGGGACCATCTGGCTACCTATACTGAAGGGGGGCAGCTGGTGACAGTGGCCTTGGGCGGTAAAGATTACAAATCTGGCCCTGCTTGGGGCCCATCTCACAAGGGTCATAAAACAAGTGTGGCCATCATGAGCTTCACACCCATAACAAGTGTAGCCACAACCACACCTGATCTGAAGCACAGTCCCCTGTATCGGAGGAAGGGAAGGTTAGTAGTTACAGCCCCAAAAAGGCTCTGGGTGCTGCTCCCCTCTAGTTATGCCCCTGCCGCTGACTACAGTATACTCTTACCACAACCCCCGTCAAGGCGATGTGTATAACATATGGAGAGGAGGAGATACAAATAAAGAAAAAAGGTGTAGAGTAAAAAGTGCACCCCCTCTTGCTCGCCCGAGTACAGGTAACAAATGTGCCACAGTATTATACAATAGACTGCTGTGCCCCTGTATGGTATAGTAGCCAGATATGCCACTAATGACTCCCCCCAGCATAGTAGCCAGATGTGCTCCCCCCAGTATAGTAGCTAGATGACCCCCTTCCCCAGTACTGTAGCCAGATATGCCACTAATGACTCCCCCCAGCTTAGTAGCCAGATGTGCCCCCCCCAGTATAGTAGCTAGATGACCCCCTTCCCCAGTATTGTAGCTAGATGTGCCCCTAATGACCCCCACCCCTTATAGTAGACCCCCCCCAGCACCCTTCCAACCCCACAAGAAAGGTTATGGAGGCAGTGGGGACAGGCGCACACTCACCTTTTCCAAGTTCCAGGTGCTGGAAAGGGAACTCGAGGGTAAGGGGGCCTCGGCCACCTAATTTAGTGGTGATGGGGACACTCAGGGACCCCTATGGACACTGGGGGCCTGGGGCAATTTCCCCCTTTGCCCATATAGTAATGCCAACCATGAAAGCACTAAGTTCAAAGGTTTTAATTCTCGGTCAGGGCACAATCTGCATGGAGGCTGTATGTTCTCACAGTGTTTGCCCAAATTTTCTTTCATATCACCAAAAGAAATTCTGATAATTTTATTGATTTCCTTATACACTGGTCTTAGGCTGTGGTAGGGACTGTGACTGTGAGCTCCTCTGACAGTTAAGATGCCAATCTATGGTACATTCTCCTCAACAATCCATCCCAATGGTGCCAATCAAAAACGAACAATTGTTCTATTGATTGTTCCTTTGTTCCTAATTTGAGAACTAGTCTTTTAGTCTGATCAGATTGTTTATTATTTTCCCCTACATTGGTGGTCCAAACAACTGTTTCCGATTGATCGCAACGATTAGATGGCTAATCGTTCAGAAAATTGGATTGTTAATGGACACCTTGGTGGAATGACTATAGCTACACTCTGTAAAATGCTGTGGAAGATGTCAGCACTATATAAAAAAATAACAATAATTATTCAGCTTTAACAAGAGATAGGGCCTGTACACACTGCTGCGCTTGCGTTGCGTTTTTAAAAACGCAAGGTCTTTTGAAAAAGAATGAAAATCGTGATGACTTGTACACACTGGTGCGATGCGTTTTAGAAAAACGCAATCGCAGTGCCTGCTGCGCTTTTTTAAGCGCAGTGCATGAAAAACGCATTAAAAACGCATGTGCTTGCGTTTTTGCCTGCGTTTTTCAGAAGTCAGTATCCCAGAAGACTCTGCAATCTCCTGATTCCTGTTGAAATGTAAACTAGAAAAAAAAAACAAAGGATTCTTTAGCCAATCAGCAATTACAAGAAAAACGCAAACGCACAAAAAACGCAGGCAAAAGCGCATGCGTTTTTAAAACTACATGCACTTTAAAAACGCATGCGCTTGCGATTTTGCTTGCGTTTTTCAGTGTGTACAGGCCCATAGTTTGTTTCTTGCATCCATTACCGGTTCTCTTTATGCTTCATTCCGGATGGCTTGATGAGACGATATTATGAAGATGCTCGGCCTGATTATCGGGCTGATGTAAAACAAATCATAGCACGTCCCTGCTAATGAACACAGATGGGCCGGCGCCGCAGTCTTATTGGATTTGTTTATTTAAAACGATATCCTGCCAGAGATCAATAGACACTTCAGAATCTGAATTCATTTAGAGGTGTGACAGTCACCACCCAGCTTTTCACTTACAGACGCCGCATCCTCACCAAGCCTCTCTTTGGTAGAACTGTTTGAAGCCTAAACAGAGATAATAGCAGATGTAATCAGTCGTCTCTGCTACTGCTAATCACTCACACAGTGCATCTCTCTGTCCCTTTTTCCTTTCTCCTCTTTTTCCTGTCTTTTTCTCTTCCTCTCCCACTATCTCTTGCCTTCTTTATCTCTATCTTTCTCACCCCATCCCCTCTCTCCACACTTCCCTCCTCTCTTCTCTCTCTCTCTCTCTCTCTCGCGCTCCTTCTCCCCTTCCTCACTGTCCCTTCGACAACTATCAAAGTTAGCTAAAATTCTAAATGTCACATATATTATTTCCAGTGATTACTAGCAAATGACAATGTAAAGGCTTTTCTTTCATCATTTTTTATGTGAAGGAAAAATGACATTTACAGAGAACGGTTTTCACTGGGGGTATTACTATGTAGGACTGTGTCCAGCACATCCAGCATACAGAAACAATCTTCACTGGCTATACAACTGTTACTGGAATCTCTTCAGAATGATAGAACGCAGAAATATAGCTTCAAGTATGAGTAAATAACTAATCATATGCAGGTCTGTGTGTTCCTGTCTTTCCCTCTCTCTCTCTCTCTCTCTCTCTCTCTCTCTCTCTCTCTCTCTCTCTCTCCCTGTCTCACAGTCTAAAGTAAACACTTTACATCCCAAAACAGCTCATTCTGAATGGGGGGCGGGGGGTATTATCCAAGAACAGGAAAAAGTCCTTCTCTTCAGATCCTTTTCTGTAGCTAAAAAAAATCTCTTATATGATATGTAAGTGAGTGTGAGCTGTGCAGAGACAAACAGTAAATTATTCCTTTTGTGAATTGTGGCAGGGAAGTGGAACCTATCTACATGGTACAGCTCTAGCCCCAACTCTAACACAAACTTTTACAAAAGTTTATAAGCAAAGCATTTTTATCACACAGGCTGTGAACAGAAACATTGGAAAAGCTTTCAATTGTTGTTGGATAAAAGCTCTATAGGTATGCAGGGCTTACAGAAAAACTGTTTATTTGATAGTTCCTCTTTAGAAATGTCCAAGGATGGTTTGCACACCATTTAGTAATGCTGAAGTGTTTTAATCTTCACAGCACACGTCAACACAATAATTGACAATTGTCCTGATGAAGGGGATCCTCCCATGCGCTGAAGCAATTGTCAATTATTGTGTTAAATGAAGATCAAAGCACTTCAGCATTACTAAACAGTGTGCAAACCATCCTTAGACTTTCTTATTACTGTGCGGGTGTGGCTTGAAACCCAAGTTATGCACCCACTTGAACTATGGTAAGGTGTGCCACTCCAGACCTTCTATTTTACTTCTCTCTTCCTTACTTCTGTTTCCCTCTGTCTCACCCCGACTTTTTCCTCTTCCCCTTCCCTTTCTGTAGTGCATAACATAATTTTAATGAACATTTCTATCATATTTTCATAGCTTATCATGGTGGTTTACGGTACATTGTAAATGCTTAAAGGATACCCGAGTTAAACTCCTTTGTACAAATGGAGGCTCCTCATGCCCACTGCTCGGTTCACCTCGGTCCCCCTCCGCAAGTCCCGGCCAGGTTCCACACTAATGTGCTAATGTTGGGCTGACAGCACGTCTTTGATCACCCCCAGCATTCTGGGCATGCGCACTTTGTAACGACTCGTAGTGCGCATGGCTTGCACACTCCCAGCCACGGGAGCGTGATCAAGAACGTTTAGCGCCAGGCCAGCACTTGAGAATTAGTGCTGACCCAGTTGACCTGGCACACTTACAGCCTGGGGGCTTTTACACAAACAATAAGGGGGGGAGATGCAGGTACAACTGAGGGAAGGGGGGGGGTGGAGTGTAGGGCATGATGACTCCTGTCCATACATGTCTGAAGCCTCCATTTTTACAAAAGGGTTCACCTTGGGTATTATTTAAAGGGATCTGCGCACAACTTGCCTAAAATATACACAAAAGGGGAGGAGGCAGGCATCTACCAATCAAGAGATATACTCAGATTGAAGCACTACATTTCTCAGCATGCATGGTGTGTCCGGGCCCATGTGCTACCACCATGGGCACTTAAACAGGATCAGCAGCCGTAAGACTGAACATGGAGGACCACATGCACACAGGGGGCTAGAGAGCAGGTCCCCAAACGTAATTAATTCCTGCTGGCCCCCCAACTACCCACACCATTTACTAACCTCTCATTAGGGGGAGGTTTGTTTTGTATATTTTAAGCAGACTGCATTTATTATGCAGGCATTTGTTAAAGGGATCTGAGCACAGACACTCAAAGGGAAATTTCCATTTTATTGATAAAAATGCAAGGCATTCAGGCGATTAATCATAACATTAATGCTACTTGCCTAATTGGCATGCAGGTCCCCATTACCTAACAAATGTGGGTTGTGCTAAATGCGTAACACACACTACATAACTGCCGTAAGTACCGGTAAGCAGTGGCCAAAATTTATGGGGACCTCCTGCAAACCTTTGTTGGGGCTCCCCAATGTTTATACCACTTCAGTTTCCTTTCCTTGGCGCTTTTCACAGCCTGGGGGCCCATCTTGCAAGGGTCACAAAACAATTTTGGCCATAATAATCTTCTCACCCATAACAAACGTAGCCACACAAACACCTGATCTGCAGTATATTCCATTGTATCAGAGGAAGCCAAAGTCAGTAGTTGGGGAC